>NC_092091.1:2630504-2667978 GCF_045679555.1 Salvelinus alpinus
GAGGTGGAGGGGGATGTTTCCTCTGGACTTGGAGGTGGAGGGGATGTTGCCTCTGGACTTGGAGGTGGAAGGGGGATGTTTCCTCTGGACTTTTGGGGTTGCTTTACACAAAATCCCCAAATGTTCCCACCAGCGGTGTGTTTCTATCAGACTGAGGATAAAAGGCTTTGCGTGATGAAGTAGTGCACATCTGCCATGTGTGCTCCCTTTCCGGCCTCTAGGTTACCAGGCGTAATGTTGCACAACTTTCACCATTGTTACGTGCACCTGCCCATCATCAGACTCACCTGGACTCCACCACTTCCCTGAATAAGACAATATATACACAGGAAAGTAGAATTACGTCAACTTTTCAAAGCGCTTGCCGACAAAATGAAAATAAATGCACACGTGTTTACATTGTTCTGCGCTTCGAGTGGTAGAAATCCCGAAGCAGCAACAGAAGTATGAAAAGTTTATATAATTCTACTTTCCTGTGTCTTACATTCATTCCACCAAAAGGACCAACCACACGGACAACCAGCAAAGTACATTCAAATATCATTTTCCCCCAACGTTCTGGCTTGTAGAGGAAACTTTCCTGATTCAAATGCTAATTTATGCCTGAAATGGAATGTAATGCAATTCAACGTCGGGTCTTCAGGCTACTCCAGTGAGTGTAATGTCTTCAGGCTACTCCAGTGAGTGTAATGTCTTCAGGCTACTCCAGTGAGTGTAATATCTTCAGGCTACTCCAGTGAGTGTAATGTCTTCAGGCTACTCCAGTGAGTGTAATGTCTTCAGGCTACTCCAGTGAGTGTAATGTCTTCAGGCTACTCCAGTGAGTGTAATGTCTTCAGGCTACTCCAGTGAGTGTAATGTCTTCAGGCTACTCCAGTTAGTGTAATGTCTTCAGGCTACTCCAGTGAGTGTAATGTCTTCAGGCTACTCCAGTGAGTGTAATGTCTTCAGGCTACTCCAGTTAGTGTAATGTCTTCAGGCTACTCCAGTGAGTGTAATGTCTTCAGGCTACTCCAGTGAGTGTAATGTCTTCAGGCTACTCCAGTGAGTGTAATGTCTTCAGGCTACTCCAGTGAGTGTAATGTCTTCAGGCTACTCCAGTGAGTGTAATGTCTTCAGGCTACTCCAGTGAGTGTAATGTCTTCAGGCTACTCCAGTGAGTGTAATGTCTTCAGGTTACTCCAGTGAGTGTAATGTCTTCAGGCTACTCCAGTGAGTGTAATGTCTTCAGGCTACTCCAGTGAGTGTAATGTCTTCAGGCTACTCCAGTGAGTGTAATGTCTTCAGGCTACTCCAGTGAGTGTAATGTCTTCAGGCTACTCCAGTGAGTGTAATGTCTTCAGGCTACTCCAGTGAGTGTAATGTCTTCAGGCTACTCCCATGAGTGTAATGTCTTCAGGCTACTCCAGTGAGTGTAATGTCTTCAGGCTACTCCAGTGAGTGTAATGTCTTCAGGCTACTCCAGTGAGTGTAATGTCTTCAGGCTACTCCAGTGAGTGTAATGTCTTTAGGCTTCTCCAGTGAGTGTAATGTCTTCAGGTTACTCCAGTGAGTGTAATATCTTCAGGCTACTCCAGTGAGTGTAATGTCTTCAGGCTACTCCAGTGAGTGTAATGTCTTCAGGCTACTCCAGTGAGTGTAATGTCTTCAGGCTACTCCAGTGAGTGTAATGTCTTCAGGCTACTCCAGTGAGTGTAATGTCTTCAGGCTACTCCAGTGAGTGTAATGTCTTCAGGCTACTCCAGTGAGTGTAATATCTTCAGGCTACTCCAGTGAGTGTAATGTCTTCAGGCTACTCCAGTGAGTGTAATATCTTCAGGCTACTCCAGTGAGTGTGATGTCTTCAGGCTACTCCATTGAGAGTAATTGGCTCCAATTAGGAGAAGTCATTAGAAAGAAGAACATTTTTTTTCTACTGTAATTAAAAATGTGTTTATTCTGTTGTTGCTTGTGATATTCATTAAAACATTTAAATAAATAAAAAATTCAACATTCCACTTTACATTATTTATGTATTTTTTGACTGACCCCCTAAACTACCCCCAGTTAAAAACCTCTGAATCAATGGATTCACCTTAAGATAGGTAGGTGAGACAACAACATATTTCCCTCAACAAAGTATAAACCCCCGGTTGAATACCTCTGAAAGTATTTACCAACAGTCAGTAGTAGTAGGAAAACGACAAGGGGAGGAGCCAACAAAGCAATGCTGTCATAGGTCATGTTCACCAGGCAACAGAAAAAGCAAAACCAGTTCTTACTGGACAATCAGATGATTCTTATTGGAATAATGTCCCTCCCTGTTTCAGTTCATTTTCTTCCATCCGGTGCCCTAACGAACACAGCTGTGGTGCGATAGAAAACGTTGAATGGAATATGTAGAGCAGTCTGTTTCTGAACCAGTGTCAGAAGGAGCTACGACCTACGGTTGGGTACTGGAGCTAATGTAACACTTAGAGGCCAGTTACCTACCTCCTGTGTGTGTGTGTCTGTGTGTGTGTGTCCGCTGTGTGTGTGTCCCCGCTGTGTGTGTGTGTCCCCTGTGTGTGTGTTTGTGTGTGTGTATCCGCTGTGTGTGTATTCGCTGTGTGTGTGTCCGCTGTGTGTGTGTGTGTCCCCTGTGTGTGTGTTTGTGTGTGTGTATCCGCTGTGTGTGTGTCCGCTGTGTGTGTGTGTGTCTGTGTGTATGTGTCCGCTGTATGTGTGTGTCCCCGCTGTGTGTGTATGTGTGTCCCCTGTGTGTGTGTTTATGTGTGTGTGTGTCCGCTGTGTGTGTGTGTGTCCACTGTGTGTGTGTTTTGAGACTATGCTGGTTGGTTTTGCAACCCAATCTCCTCGTCAGGGGTTCACTCATTATGCAGGATTACAGTCAAAGACTGGGGGAAAAAACACTCCTACTAAGTACTAACACTCCTGAGAAAACAGAGGCTGTGTCCCAACTGGTACCCTAGTCTCTACAGGCCCCATAGTTCTCCGGTAAATAACAGTGCAGTTTATAGGGGGATGGGATGCCATTTGGGATGCCACCTGTGTCTGGACTAGGGGGCTAATAAGCTGCCGAACAAAGAAAAGACAGGCCTGACAAATAAAGAGGTTGCTGAACAAAGAATGCTTTGAAGCCTTGGAATTACATCAGAGTGATGCCGGCCTGATCATGCCAGACAGTTGCTATCAGGTTTAGCTGTGTGTGTGTGTGTGTGTGTGTGTGTGTGTGTGTGTGTGTGTGTGTGTGTGTGTGTGTGTGTGTGTGTGTGTGTGTGTGTGTGTGTGTGTGTGTGTGTGTGTGTGTGTGTGTGTGTGTGTGTGTGTGTGTGTGTGCGTGTGCACGTGCGTGCGTTCGTTCGTGCGTGTGGCTACTACTAACTCCAACAGGTCCTTTGAAATAAAGCACCAGAAACAGGGACATGATCGTTGACAAATTAAATATGATTGGATCACTGATCCTTGACAAATTAAATATGATTGGATCACTGATCCTTGACAAATTAAATATGATTGGATCACTGATCCTTGACAAAATAAAGCTGATTGGATCACTGATCCTTGACAAATTAAATATGATTGGATCACTGATCCTCTAGAAAATAAAGATGATTGGATCACTAATCCTCTAGAAAATAAAGGTGATTGGATCACTAATCCTCTAGAAAATAAAGGTGATTGGATCACTGATCCTCTAGAAAATAAAGGTGATTGGATCACTGATCCTCTAGAAAATAAAGGTGATTGGATCATTAATCCTCTAGAAAATAAAGATTATTGGATCACTGATCCTCTAGAAAATAAAGCCGATTGGATCACTGATCCTTGACAAAATAAAGCTGATTGGATCACTAATCCTCTAGAAAATAAAGGTGATTGGATCACTGATCCTCTAGAAAATAAAGGTGATTGGATCACTAATCCTCTAGAAAATAAAGGTGATTGGATCACTAATCCTCTAGAAAATAAAGATGATTGGATCACTGATCCTCTAGAAAATAAAGCTGATTGGATCACTGATCCTTGACAAAATAAAGGTGATTGGATCACTGATCCTCTAGAAAATAAAGGTGATTGGATCACTGATCCTTGACAAAATAAAGGTGATTGGATCACTGATCCTTGACAAAATAAAGGTGATTGGATCACTGATCCTTGACAAAATAAAGGTGATTGGATCACTGATCCTCTAGAAAATAAAGGTGATTGGATCACTGATCCTCTAGAAAATAAAGCTGATTGGATCACTGATCCTTGACAAAATAAAGGTGATTGGATCACTGATCCTCTAGAAAATAAAGGTGATTGGATCACTGATCCTTGACAAAATAAAGGTGATTGGATCACTGATCCTTGACAAAATAAAAGTGATTGGATCACTGATCCTTGACAAAATAAAGGTGATTGGATCACTGATCCTTGACAAAATAAAGGTGATTGGATCACTGATCCTCTAGAAAATAAAGGTGATTGGATCACTGATCCTCTAGAAAATAAAGGTGATTGGATCACTGATCCTCTAGAAAATAAAGGTGATTGGATCACTGATCCTCTAGAAAATAAAGGTGATTGGATCACTGATCCTCTAGAAAATAAAGGTGATTGGATCACTGATCCTCTAGAAAATAAAGGTGATTGGATCACTGATCCTCTAGAAAATAAAGGTGATTGGATCACTGATCCTCTAGAAAATAAAGGTGATTGGATCACTGATCCTCTAGAAAATAAAGGTGATTGGATCACTGATCCTCTAGAAAATAAAGGTGATTGGATCACTGATCCTCTAGAAAATAAAGGTGATTGGATCACTGATCCTCTAGAAAATAAAGGTGATTGGATCACTGATCCTCTAGAAAATAAAGGTGATTGGATCACTGATCCTCTAGAAAATAAAGGTGATTGGATCACTGATCCTCTAGAAAATAAAGGTGATTGGATCACTGATCCTCTAGAAAATAAAGGTGATTGGATCACTGATCCTCTAGAAAATAAAGGTGATTGGATCACTGATCCTCTAGAAAATAAAGGTGATTGGATCACTGATCCTCTAGAAAATAAAGGTGATTGGATCACTGATCCTCTAGAAAATAAAGCTGATTGGATCACTGATCCTCTAGAAAATAAAGGTGATTGGATCACTGATCCTTGACAAATCCTTTTTTAACAATCCAAACATGAACATGATGTTTAACATCTCCAGCCATCTGTGTTCCTCTGGAACTCAGTTGGTAGAGCATGTCTCTTGCACTACCAGGGTAGTGGATTTGATTTCAGGGACCACACGTACGTAAGACTCTGGATAAAACTGTCTGCTAAATGGCATATATATTATATCTGGGAAGCTAACAAACCCCTGCTAGTGGAATCAGAACTGCTTTAGGATACAGGAAAAACATCATGACAGCAATATACATTTCACTCTGAGACTTTTGTATGAAAGTAATCTCAACTGTAACCTACAGCAGTAATCTCAACTGTAACCGACAGCAGTAATCTCAACTGTAACCTACAGCAGTAATCTCAACTGTAACCTACAGCAGTAATCTCAACTGTAACCTACAGCAGTAATCTCAACTGTAACCTACAGCAGTAATCTCAACTGTAACCTACAGCAGTAATCTCAACTGTAACCTACAGCAGTAATCTCAACTGTAACCTACAACAGTAATCTCAACTGTAACCTACAGCAGTAATCTCAACTGTAACCTACAGCAGTAATCTCAACTGTAACCTACAACAGTAATCTCAGCTGTAACCGACAGCAGTAATCTCAACAGTAACCTACAGTAGTAATCTCAACTCTAACCTACAGCAGTAATCTCAACAGTAACCTACAGTAGTAATCTCAGCTGTAACCTACAACAGTAATCTCAACAGTAACCTACAGCAGTAATCTCAACTGTAACCTACAGCAGTAATCTCAACTGTAACCTACAACAGTAATCTCAGCTGTAACCTACAGCAGTAATCTCAGCTGTAACCTACAGCAGTAATCTCAACTGTAACCTACAGCAGTAATCTCAGCTGTAACCTACAACAGTAATCTCAACTGTAACCTACAGCAGTAATCTCAACAGTAACCTACAGCAGTAATATCAGCTGTAACCTACAGCAGTAATCTCAGCTGTAACATACAGCAGTAATCTCAACAGTAACCTACAACAGTAATCTCAACTGTAACCTACAGCAGTAATCTCAACAGTAACCTACAACAGTAATCTCAGCTGTAACCTACAGCAGTAATCTCAACAGTAACCTACAGCAGTAATCTCAACTGTAACCTACAACAGTAATCTCAACAGTAACCTACAGCAGTAATCTCAACTGTAACCTACAGCAGTAATCTCAACAGTAACCTACAACAGTAATCTCAACTGTAACCTACAGCAGTAATCTCAACAGTAACCTACAACAGTAATATCAGCAGTAACCTACAGTAGTAATCTCAACAGTAACCTAAAGCAGTAATCTCAACTGTAACCTACAGTAGTAATCTCAACTGTAACCTACAGCAGTAATCTCAACTGTAACCTACAGCAGTAATCTCAACTGTAACCTACAGCAGTAGTCTCAAATGTAACTACCTTCTTAACAACACTATCAACAAGGCAGGTCCTACAGGCCCTAGTTTCTACCTTCTTAACAACACTATCAACAAGGCAGGTCCTACAGACCCTAGTTTCTACCTTCTTAACAACTGTAATCAACAAGGCAGGTCCTACAGGCCCTAGTTTTATCACACCTGAACTA
This sequence comes from Salvelinus alpinus, assembly GCF_045679555.1. Classification (NCBI taxonomy): domain Eukaryota; kingdom Metazoa; phylum Chordata; class Actinopteri; order Salmoniformes; family Salmonidae; genus Salvelinus; species Salvelinus alpinus. Next base: position 2,637,237 of record NC_092091.1, read on the forward strand.
CTGTTCAGTCATGTGGTCAGGTGCCACAAAGAGGTTATCACTGAGCTGTCTGTCTAAACTACTGGCACACAGCTCAGAAACCCATTCATACCCCACAAGACATGTCACCAGAGGTCTCTTCACAGTCCCCAAGTCCAGAACAGACTATGGGAGGCAGACAGTACTACATAGAGCCATGACTACATGGAACTCTATTCCACATCAGGTAACTGATGCAGCAGTAGAACCAGATTTAAATAACAGATAAACACCCTATGGAACAGCGGGGACTGTGAAGCAACACAAACCGTTACAATAGGCCCAGACACATGCATACACACACATGAACATATACGCACTAAACACACATGTACACATGGATTTTGTGTTGTAGATATTTGGTAGCAGAGTACGGGCCTGAGGGCACACACTGAATGTGTTGTTAAATCTGTTGTCAATGTATTGTATTATTTTCTTTTAATTTTATAAACTGCCTTAATTTTGCTGGACCCCAGGAAGAGTAGCTGCTGCCTTGACAGGGACTAATGGGGATCCATAATAAACCCCAGGAAGAGTAGCTGCTGCCTTGGCAGGAACTAATGGGGATCCATAATAAACCCCAGGAAGAGTAGCTGCTGCCTTGGCAGGAACTAATGGGGATCCATAATAAACCCCAGGAAGAGTAGCTGCTGCCTTGGCAGGAACTAATGGGGATCCATAATAAACGCCAGGAAGAGTAGCTGCTGCCTTGACAGGAACTAATGTGGAACCATAATAAACCCCAGGAAGAGTAGCCGCTGCCTTGGCAGGAACTAATGGGGATCCATAATAAACCCCAGGAAGAGTAGCCGCTGCCTTGGCAGGAACTAATGGGGATCCATAATAAACCCCAGGAAGAGTAGCTGCTCTCTTGGCAGGAACTAATAGGGATCCATAATAAACCACAGGAAGAGTAGCTGCTGCCTTGGCAGGAACTAATGGGGATCCATAATAAACCCCAGGAAGAGTAGCTGCTCTCTTGGCAGGAACTAATAGGGATCCATAATAAACCACAGGAAGAGTAGCCGCTGCCTTGGCAGGAACTAATGGGGATCCATAATAAACCCCAGGAAGAGTAGCTACTCTCTTGGCAGGAACTAATAGGGATCCATAATAAACCCCAGGAAGAGTAGCCGCTGCCTTGGCAGGAACTAATGGGGATCCATAATAAACCCCAGGAAGAGTAGCTGCTGCCTTGGCAGGAACTAATGGAGATCCTTAACAAACCCCAGGAAGAGTAGCTGCTGCCTTGGCAACAGGAACTAATGGGGATCCATAATAAACCCCAGGAAGAGTAGCTGCTGCCTTGGCAGGAACTAATGGGGATCCATAATAAACCCCAGGAAGAGTAGCTGCTGCCTTGGCAGGAACTAATGGGGATCCATAATAAACCCCAGGAAGAGTAGCTGCTGCCTTGGAAGGAACTAATGGGGATCCATAATAAACCCCAGGAAGAGTAGCTGCTGCCTTGGCAGGAACTAATGGGGATCCATAATAAAACCCAGGAAGAGTAGATGCTGCCTTGGCAGGAACTAATGGGGATCCATAATAAACCCCAGGAAGAGTAGCTGCTCTCTTGGCAGGAACTAATGGGGATCCATAATAAACCCCAGGAAGAGTAGCTGCTGTCTTGGCAGGAACTAATGGGGATCCATAATAAACCCCAGGAAGAGTAGCTGCTGCCTTGGCAGGAACTAATGGGGATCCATAATAAACCCCAGGAAGAGTAGCTGCTGCCTTGGCAGGAACTTACGGGGATCCATAATAAACCCCAGGAAGAGTAGCTGCTACCTTGACAGGAACTAATGTGGAACCATAATAAACCCCAGGAAGAGTAGCTGCTGCCTCGACAGGAACTAATGGGGATCCATAATAAACCCCAGGAAGAGTAGCTGCTGTCTTGGCAGGAACTAATGGAGATCCATAATAAACCCCAGGAAGAGTAGCTGCTGCCTTGGTAGGAACTAATGGGGATCCATAATAAACCCCAGGAAGTTGGGGATCCATAATAAACCCCAGGAACTAATGGGGATCCATAATAAACCCCAGGAATAGTAGCTGCTGTCTTGGCAGGAACTAATGGGTATCCATAATAAACCCCATGAAGAGTAGCTGCTCTCTTGGCAGGAACTAATGGGGATCCATAATAAACCCCAGGAAGAGTAGCTGCTGCCTTGGCAGGAACTAATGGGGATCCATAATAAACCCCAGGAAGAGTAGCTGCTCTCTTGGCAGGAACTAATGGGGATCCATAATAAACCCCAGGAAGAGTAGCTGCTGCCTTGGCAGGAACTAATGGGGATCCATAATAAACCCCAGGAAGAGTAGCTGCTGCCTTGGCAGGAACTAATGGGGATCCATAATAAACCCCAGGAAGAGTAGCTGCTGCCTTGGTAGGAACTAATGGGGATCCATAATAAACCCCAGGAAGAGTAGCTGCTGCCTTGGCAGGAACTAATGGGGATCCATAATAAACCCCAGGAAGAGTAGCTGCTGCCTTGGCAGGAACTAATGGGGATCCGTAATAAACCCCAGGAAGAGTAGCTGCTGCCTTGGCAGGAACTAATGAGGATCCATAATAAACCCCAGGAAGAGTAGCTGCTGCCTTGGCAACAGGAACTAAATGGGGATCCATAATAAACCCCAGGAAGAGTAGCTGCTGCCTTGGCAGGAACTAATGGGGATCCATAATAAACCCCAGGAAGAGTAGCTGCTGCCTTGGCAGGAACTAATGGGGATCCATAATAAACCCCAGGAAGAGTAGCTGCTGCCTTGGTAGGAACTAATGGGGATCCATAATAAACCCCAGGAAGAGTAGCTGCTGCCTTGGCAGGAACTAATGGGGACCCATAATAAACGCCAGGAAGAGTAGCTGCTGCCTTGGCAGGAAGTAATGGGGATCCATAATAAACCCCAGGAAGAGTAGCTGCTGCCTGGCAGGAACTAATGGGGATCCATAATAAGTACATGCCCTGTCCAGCAACTATATTGTCATGCTACCAAGCTGTCACGAGAGACCAGTTCTAATGAAATGGAGAAGCCTACATTTTTTTTTCTAGAAGTGATGAGGGGATATCCCTTCGTAGCAGTGAAGACGCACCACCCTGTTAAATAACTCTGAAGCCAATGTGGCACAATGCTACTAAATAGGATCCAGGCTTTATCTATGAGGGAATCTGATTATCAAGGGACTCTGTGCTGCTGTGGATTAGATAGGCACCATTTCACTATTGTATCAACAAGGGTTAGGCTCAATTAAAATGGTTATTTCAGGAAGTAAACACAAATAAAAATGCAATAATAAAAAAAAAAGGAATTGATTTTCAATGACTTCTTAAGAATGTTTTTCAAACTTCTGAATTTTTAAATGACATAACTTCCTGAATTGACTTCCTCCAATTGTAATAGAGCCTAATCCTGGTATCAGCTTGGCTTCCAGGCTAGTAACGTGTCTATAAGATAGATGCTCCTTATAATGGCTTCATATCCACCATCATGACTCAGTCAGGGCCCCTGCTCTGGGTCTCTGGTGAACCCTTAGGAACCTCTTCCTCCTCAGTCTCCATGGTGTCAATGGGACACCCAGTTTAACACAGCAAAGCTTTTCAACTGTGGATGAGACAGGTGACAGAAACAGCTATCCTCTTATTAAAACAGGAGAGGGGACGTCCATCTGTCCTCTTATTAAAACAGGAGAGGGGACGTCCATCTGTCCTCTTATTAAAACAGGAGAGGGGACGTCCAGCTGTCCTCTTATTAAAACAGGAGAGGGGACGTCCATCTTGTCGATGAGACAGGTGACGGGGACAGCTGTCCTCTTATTAAAACAGGAGAGGGGACGTCCATCTTGTGGATGAGACAGGTGACGGGGACAGCTGTCCTCTTATTAAAACAGGAGAGGGGACGTCCATCTTGTGGATGAGACAGGTGACGGGGACAGCTGTCCTCTTATTAAAACAGGAGAGGGGACGTCCAGCTGTCCTCTTATTAAAACAGGAGAGGGGACGTCCATCTTGTGGATGAGACAGGTGACGGGGACAGCTGTCCTCTTATTAAAACAGGAGAGGGGACGTCCATCTCGTGGATGAGACAGGTGACGGGGACAGCTGTCCTCTTATTAAAACAGGAGAGGGGACGTCCATCTTGTCGATGAGACAGGTGACGGGGACAGCTGTCCTCTTATTAAAACAGGAGAGGGGACGTCCATCTTGTCGATGAGACAGGTGACGGGGACAGCTGTCCTCTTATTAAAACAGGAGAGGGGACGTCCATCTTGTGGATGAGACAGGTGACGGGGACAGCTGTCCTCTTATTAAAACAGGAGAGGGGACGTCCATCTTGTGGATGAGACAGGTGACGGGGACAGCTGTCCTCTTATTAAAACAGGAGAGGGGACGTCCAGCTGTCCTCTTATTAAAACAGGAGAGGGGACGTCCATCTTGTGGATGAGACAGGTGACGGGGACAGCTGTCCTCTTATTAAAACAGGAGAGGGGACGTCCATCTCGTGGATGAGACAGGTGACGGGGACAGCTGTCCTCTTATTAAAACAGGAGAGGGGACGTCCATCTCGTGGATGAGACAGGTGACGGGGACAGCTGTCCTCTTATTAAAACAGGAGAGGGGAAGTCCATCTTGTGGATGAGACAGGTGACGGGGAATGCTGTCCTCTTATTAAAACAGGAGAGGGGACGTCCATCTTGTGGATGAGACAGGTGACGGGGACAGCTGTCCTCTTATTAAAACAGGAGAGGGGACGTCCATCTCGTGGATGAGACAGGTGACGGGGACAGCTGTCCTGTTATTAAAACAGACATGTTCAGAGTTGACTTGGATAAGCACCCTAATGAAAATGTAAAGCGTTTGGTAACGGCATAATTTATTGTTAACATAAAATTGTATAAATTAAATATAAATTAGATGGTCGGGGTATTTACCTTTGCAGAATAGTGAAAACTAAATTGAGCTAGTTTTGAATAATTACAAACACTTGTACAATAAGGCCAACAGAGAAAGGGTTTCATTATCAAAGGCATTCTCTCTCTCTCCGCTCTTAGGATAGTAAAGCGATCCTCGCTATATGAGCCACAGTACATTTCCCACCAAGTGGGTGAACCCTATTGGTGTAGGGTGTTGGACTTTCATGCCAGAGACCTGAGTTTTGCTTCCTGTTCGCTACACTATTCTGGATTATGTTTGATAAAGACACCATCTTTCAGAGCCTTTGATGTTTCCTGTGGTTTGATCTCAGATCTCTCTCCCGTTCCTGCAACAATGGCCCTTTCAGCTTTGCCACCTGTCTGCCTCACATTCCTGTCCACGACACAGGTGAGGGAACCGTTTGTGTCCTGCTGCCTGAGGGAAACAGAACCCTGGCTTTCACAGGGAACCGTTTGTGTCCTGCTGCCTGAGGGAAACAGAACCCTGGCTTTCACAGGGAACCGTTTGTGTCCTGCTGCCTGAGGGAAACAGAACCCTGGCTTTCACACGAATCCCTCTTTCCCACACAAGTAGAGACATGTTGCAATTTGAGTTATTTTTGATGACATGGAATCATAATGTCAATTGTAGTAGGCCTGATGCGTATCAGGAGCACAGCATCGGCGCGACTAATTGAAACCTTAATAAATGGTCTCATTATCTCACCCGGGAAAAAGGTACAGAATACAGAATCATATTATTAGTAAAAGAGACGTAAATGAAATGGTCCGCGCGAGCCTCGTACCAAATCACACGTTGGGAAGAAAATAGAGCAAACATTTCATAGTCGTGGAAAGGTAAAGACGTGAGGAAAGTTTTATTATTTTATAAGTTATAAATTATATCCTATTGTTTTCTACATTTGTGTTTTTTTAATTTCCAAAACTATTTCCCATAATGGAAGCCTATAAAAAACTAAATGGGTTTTGCACAAAAAACCTTGTAGCCAGTCTGCATGAGGAGGGGGAAGAGCCATTAACGAACTAGTCTTATCGGATCAAGTTGGCACATTTTCCTAACAGTCCTGCACTTGGAATTTAATCTAAATATAGGATACAGTTGTGTAGGATCATATCTGATTATTACAAGCAGTTTTGATTGGCACACTTTCAGAGTTCATTTGCAGAAATTAAATAAAATGTCTGACATGCCCTTGTCCCAAAGAAACACATCATTTAAACCTTGAATATGAAAGCATATTGTAGTTGTGCCACTGTCCATATGACATTGTATACTGGTAAAAATGCAATGAATGAAGTCTACTATAGAATCATGTAGTCAATGAAATTACCTTGTAATATCCTGGACCCCTCTCTTCCCCCTTCCTTGTGATGTCCTCTTGGTTTGGACAGCATTAAATAATTATCCCCAATATGACCAAGAGGTAAATCCTCCACGCCTGACAAACAACTCCCACATGGCAAAGCGAATCAATGATTAGATACACAAAAAACAAAACCCCTTTCAAGAGCAATAAGTCTTGAGGTGTCCCAAAAATGGTACACTAGTCCTTGTGTAGTGCACTACTTTACCCTATGGGATCTGATCAAAAGTAGTGCACTACATTGGGAATAGGGTGCCATTTGAGATGGAGACTTGATGTTATCTGAACCTGAGCAGGTCCGGTAATCTCTTTGGGACTTTGACCGATCTTCTTGTAGTGGGACACAACAGCTTAGCTCTGTGCCGTTGGGCAAGCGTGTGTGTCCCAAATCACACCCTATTTCCTATTGAGTGCACTACTTTTGACCAGGGCCCATAGAGAATAGGGTGCCATTTGGGATGTGGTCAACAACAGTTGAAAGTACAGCGGGACTAAGGAATGTACACTACATGGCCAAAAGTATGTGGACAACCCTTCAAATGAGGGGATTCGGCTATTTCAGCCACACCCGTTGCTGACAGGTGTATAAAATCACGGACACAGCCATGACATTGTCTAGGAGCAACAACGGCTCAGCCACAAAGTGGTAGGCCACACAAGCTCACAGAACGGGATCGCCGAATGCTGAAGCGCGTAGTGTGTATAAATGTTTTTTTTTTTTTGTTGTAAATAGTCCCTATTTTACCAAAAGTATTGGGACAAATTCACTGTGTATTATATTGTGTTATTTTATTGAGTTTATTATATTTTTTATGAATGTTTTTAGCCCCCCAAAAAAAGCATTGTTTGTTAAGGGGCTTGTAAGTAAGCATTTCACCTGTTGTATTCGGAGCAGGTGACAAACGTAATTTGATCTGATTTCAAACACTATTATTGCACACAGAGTCCAAGCAACTTATTATGTGATTTGTTAAGCACATTTGTACTCCTGAACTTATTTAGGCTCCTTGACATAACAAAGGGGTTGAATACTTATTGACTCAAGACATTTCAGCTTTTCATTTTATTGTGGTGTATTGTGTGTAGGCCAGTGACACAAAATGTAAATGTAATCTATTTTAAATTCAGGCTGTAACACAACAAAAATGTGGAAAAAGTCAAGGGGTGTGAATATTTCTGAAGGCCCTGTATCTTGTGGAAGTGCTTGATAATCACACAGCAGAGCTGGTTTTATGATTCTGTTTGCTTTAGACAGCATTGTCTGAGACAGCTAGTGAAATTCCATGGTGTGTTTACCTTCCAGACCACAGCAGGGTTGGCCCTCGTCTGTAGCTGCGGCAACAAGAGATCACACATCACTCCAGTGGTCATAGTAACTCTCAGGATCAATCACACAAGACAGTCTTACAGAAAAGTGTTCTCTCCTCTCGTCTCGTCTCCTTTCCTCTATACTATAATGTCGAGGACAGGAGAGGGGTAAAAGTGGAGGAGAATGTTCTGGGTCTTGTGATTGAGTTGGTCAACGTTCTGTTAAACCGAGTGGGTCGGAAGGTGCTGGTGTTGACCGAGGAAAACCCTCTACTAGATGACTCTAGGACAGGTGTACAGTTGACAGTCAATCAGAGTGGTCAACTAGACCAACTCAGGTTGAGGTCCACACCTGCAACAGGTTCTCCTTCAGTCTGGATGAGGGCCACACCTGCAACAGGTTCTCCTTCAGTCTGGATGAGGGCCACACCTGCAACAGGTTCTCCTTCAGTCTGGATGAGGGCCACACCTGCAACAGGTTCACCTTCAGTCTGGATGAGGGCCACACCTGCAACAGGTTCTCCTTCAGTCTGGATGAGGGCCACACCTGCAACAGGTTCTCCTTCAGTCTGGATGAGGGCCACACCTGCAACAGGTTCTCCTTCAGTCTGGATGAGGGCCACACCTGCAACAGGTTCTCCTTCAGTCTGGATGAGGGCCACACCTGCAACAGGTTCGCCTTCAGTCTGGATGAGGGACACACCTGCAACAGGTTCGCCTTCAGTCTGGACGAGGGCCACACCTGCAACAGGTTCTCCTTCAGTCTGGATGAGGGCCACACCTGCAACAGGTTCTCCTTCAGTCTGGATGAGGGCCACACCTGCAACAGGTTCTCCTTCAGTCTGGATGAGGGCCACACCTGCAACAGGTTCACCTTCAGTCTGGATGAGGGCCACACCTGCAACAGGTTCTCCTTCAGTCTGGATGAGGGCCACACCTGCAACAGGTTCTCCTTCAGTCTGGATGAGGGACACACCTGCAACAGGTTCTCCTTCAGTCTGGATGAGGGCCAAACCTGCAACAGGTTCACCTTCAGTCTGGATGAGGGCCACAACTGCAACAGGTTCTCCTTCAGTCTGGATGAGGGCCACACCTGCAACAGGTTCACTTTCAGTCTGGATGAGGGCCACACCTGCAACAGGTTCACCTTCAGTCTGGATGAGGGCCAAACCTGCAACAGGTTCACCTTCAGTCTGGATGAGGGCCACACCTGCAACAGGTTATCCTTCAGTCTGGATGAGGGCCACACCTGCAACAGGTTCTCCTTCAGTCTGGATGAGGGCCACACCTGCAACAGGTTCACCTTCAGTCTGGATGAGGACCACACCTGCAACAGGTTCACCTTCAGTCTGGATGAGGACCACACCTGCAACAGGTTCACCTTCAGTCTGGATGAGGGCCACACCTGCAACAGGTTATCCTTCAGTCTGGATGAGGGCCACACCTGCAACAGGTTCACCTTCAGTCTGGATGAGGGCCACACCTGCAACAGGTTCTCCTTCAGTCTGGATGAGGGCCACACCTGCAACAGGTTCTCCTTCAGTCTGGATGAGGGCCACACCTGCAACACGTTTACCTTCAGTCTGGATGAGGGCCACACCTGCAACAGGTTCTCCTTCAGTCTGGATGAGGGCCACACCTGCAACAGGTTCGCCTTCAGTCTGGATGAGGGACACACCTGCAACAGGTTCGCCTTCAGTCTGGACGAGGGCCACACCTGCAACAGGTTCTCCTTCAGTCTGGATGAGGGCCACACCTGCAACAGGTTCTCCTTCAGTCTGGATGAGGGCCACACCTGCAACAGGTTCTCCTTCAGTCTGGATGAGGGCCACACCTGCAACAGGTTCTCCTTCAGTCTGGATGAGGGCCACACCTGCAACAGGTTCTCCTTCAGTCTGGATGAGGGACACACCTGCAACAGGTTCTCCTTCAGTCTGGATGAGGGCCACACCTGCAACAGGTTCTCCTTCAGTCTGGATGAGGGCCACACCTGCAACAGGTTCTCCTTCAGTCTGGATGAGGGCCACACCTGCAACAGGTTCTCCTTCAGTCTGGATGAGGGCCACAACTGCAACAGGTTCTCCTTCAGTCTGGATGAGGGCCACACCTGCAACAGGTTCACCTTCAGTCTGGATGAGGGCCACACCTGCAACAGGTTCTCCTTCAGTCTGGATGAGGGCCACACCTGCAACAGGTTCTCCTTCAGTCTGGATGAGGGCCACACCTGCAACAGGTTCACCTTCAGTCTGGATGAGGGCCACACCTGCAACAGGTTCTCCTTCAGTCTGGATGAGGGCCACACCTGCAACAGGTTCGCCTTCAGTCTGGATGAGGGACACACCTGCAACAGGTTCGCCTTCAGTCTGGACGAGGGCCACACCTGCAACAGGTTCTCCTTCAGTCTGGATGAGGGCCACACCTGCAACAGGTTCTCCTTCAGTCTGGATGAGGGCCACACCTGCAACAGGTTCTCCTTCAGTCTGGATGAGGGCCACACCTGCAACAGGTTCTCCTTCAGTCTGGATGAGGGCCACACCTGCAACAGGTTCTCCTTCAGTCTGGATGAGGGCCACACCTGCAACAGGTTCTCCTTCAGTCTGGATGAGGGCCACACCTGCAACAGGTTCTCCTTCAGTCTGGATGAGGGCCACACCTGCAACAGGTTCTCCTTCAGTCTGGATGAGGGCCACACCTGCAACAGGTTCTCCTTCAGTCTGGATGAGGGCCACACCTGCAACAGGTTCTCCTTCAGTCTGGATGAGGGCCACACCTGCAACAGGTTCTCCTTCAGTCTGGATGAGGGCCACACCTGCAACAGGTTCTCCTTCAGTCTGGATGAGGGCCACACCTGCAACAGGTTCTCCTTCAGTCTGGATGAGGGCCACACCTGCAACAGGTTCTCCTTCAGTCTGTACAGAAAAACAATAACGTGCCAAAAACACGGAACATTGCAAAAGTAAAGCGCCCGACAATAATCCACAATACCAAACAAACAATTACACACAAAGACATGATGGGAAACAGAGGGCTAAATACATGTAGATGTAAAAAAAAAATGCACGCTTTTCATCCGGACGTGAAAATCCGGATGTGCAAATACTGCCCCCTATCCCAGAGAGGTTTTAACAGCGTAGACAGGAGCATGATTAGAGGCCTTTAAATTGAACATTGTTACCTCTGTTTAGATGCTGCCTGGATAGCCTTATAGTCTCCTAACTACTGGCATAGCTAGCGTACTTGGAGGTGTGTGTGATGACAAGGTAGTGTCCCCCAAGACATGGTAATTGAAGCTAAACAAATGTAAATATCTGTTTACCAGCTGGAATAAGTGGAGTGAATCTAAACGGGCCATAAAGTATGACACAGTTGAGGAGCCTCCTAATATCTGGGGTCATTTCTACAGCATTAAACTATTTGGGTCTTTTGTATTTTTTTGGGATCGCCATTAGCTGTTGCAAAAGCAGCAGCTACTCTTCCTGGGGTCCACACAGAACATTAATAGACAAGGACAGAACTACATATCAATACATACACTGTCTTTGGAAAGTACTCAGACCACAAATTTTGTTAGGTTACAGCCTTATTCTAAAATTGATTAAATCAATTTTTCCCCTCATCTATCAACACACAATACTCAATAATGACATCACAATACCCCATAATGACATTGCAATACCCCATAATGACATCACAATACCCCATAATGACATCACAATACCTCATAATGACATGACAATACTCCATAATACAATCACAATACCCCATAATAACATCACAATACCCCAGTATGACATCACAGTGCTCCATAATGACATCACAACACCCCATAATGACATCACAATACCCTATAATGACATCACAATACCCCATAATAACAATAAAAAATACCCTATAATGACATCACAATACCCCATAATAACAATAAAAAGCAGGTTTTTATGACGGCGCATAAGATTATATTACTATGTATAGCACAAAAATGGTCTGTCTTCAATTTTTTATTTCACCTTTTATTTTAGAAGGGAGTCATGCTGAGACCTCAGTCTCTTTTTCAGATGAGCATAAAAACATCAATAAATACCAATTACACTATACATATCTATATACACACCAATTACACTATACATATCTATATACACACCAATTACACTATACATATCTATATACACATCAATTACACTATACATATCTATATACACATCAATTACACTATACATATCTATATACACATCAATTACACTATACATATCTATATACACATCAATTACACTATACATATCTATATACACATCAATTACACTATACATATCTATATACACATCAATTACACTATACATATCTATATACACATCAATTACACTATACATATCTATATACACATCAATTACACTATACATATCTATATACACATCAATTACACTATACATATCTATATACACATCAATTACACTATACATATCTATATACACACCAATTACACTATACATATCTATATACACACCAATTACACTATACATATCTATATACACACCAATTACACTATACATATCTATATACACATCAATTACACTATACATATCTATATACACATCAATTACACTATACATATCTATATACACATCAATTACACTATACATATCTATATACACATCAATTACACTATACATATCTATATACACATCAATTACACTATACATGAAAAGCAAACACAAATAGGAAAACACAAGCACATGAAACAAACACAAATAGGAAAACACAAGCGCATGAAACAACATTGCTCAGAAAAAAGGCCCTCAAACATCAACCAGAATTGCCACAGAGGCACCAACTCTCAGGACGTTTGGAGTTGAACAGCAGATTTACCAATGAATTCAAAACCATGACAATTGAATCGTTGTACAGTAACGATTTAACTTCTTGCAACTATAGGGGGTGCTGTTCCGCATTAGCATATTTGGGTCTCCAAATTAAACTGCCTCGTGCTAAATTCTTGATCGTACAATATGCATATTATTGTTATTATTGGATAGAAAACACCTTCTAGTTTCTATAGAAGTTGGAATTTTGTCTCTGAGTGGTACAGAACAATATCTACAGCACTTTTCATGACAGGGTTCAGATTTCAGAAATTTTTACCCCTGATCTGGAGTCTGTTTTTAAGGCGACAGTGAATGCTATGAAGAAACCGACACTACCTACGTCTTCCTCTGGGTGTCTGTACGTCATCACGTTTTGAATGGAGTCTATTGCACAATCCCAGCCATTATAAAACCACAAAATGTATAGGGACCGCCCTTTCTCGTCGTGCGCCTGAAGCGTGAAGGACATCGGACTTGCCTCATTCCAAATCGTTTTTTAGAGAGTGATATTTCTCCGGTCATGTTTTCAGTCGTTATAGTTGTTAAAAACATCATAATGTAGTTAATTTGAACCGTTTTATAGCAATTTATATCCGTTTAGTGCGATTTTGAGGAATTTCTTTGTCGTGCCCTTTTTAGCTTTGGAAACGTTTCGGGGTGTCGGTCGTTGGTGGTGGACATTTCGAAGGACAGAGGACATCTATCGACCAAAAGACGTTTATAACATAGAAAGGATACATTGCCCAAGAATCTGATGGAAGAACAGCTCAAAGTAACCAATATTTAATAAATAAATCGTTGGGATAAATCGTTGTTCTGTCGAAATATTTTAAACGCATATTTCGCCATTTTGTTTGTTATCGCGTCACTTGGCGAACCCTGTATTGAAAAGTAAGGATAATTTTAAAAATGTAAGTCAGCGGTTGCATTAAGAACTAATTTGTCTTTCGATTCCTGTCAACCCTGTATTTTTAGTCAAGTATATGATTAGCTTTCAATTAAACTAGATCACTCTGATAGATGACGTCAGACATATTGAGGCTTGATTTCCTAGTATTTTTATTGTGTAACCACGGTTTTGTATGGCTAAATATGCACCTTTTCGAACAAACTGTATATGTATGTTGTAAAATGATGTTACAGGAGTGTCATCGGAAGAATTCTGAGAAGGTTAGTGAAAAAATTAATATATTTTGGCGGTGATTACGTTATAGCGCTCTTTGGCTGGAATCGATGCTCTGGTAACGTTTGCACATGTGGTATGCTAACTTATCGATTTATTGTGTTTTCGCTGAAAAACGCTTAGAAAATCTGAAATATGGTCTGAAATCACAAGAACTGGGTCTTTCCATTGCTATGCTTTGTCTATTTTTATGAAATGTTTTATGATGAGTAAATTGGTCATACACGTTGCTCTATCTAGTAATTCTAGTCGATTTGTGATGGTCGGTGCAATTGTAAACTGTGATTTCTACCTGAAATATGCACTTTTTTCTAACAACACCTATCCTATACCATAAATATGTTATCAGACTGTCATCTGAAGAGGTTTTTTATAGGTTATTGGCTATCAATATCTTAGTTTAGCCGAATTGGTGATAGCACCTGAAGGAGTAAGAAACTGATGGAGTTAGAAAAGTGGTGTATTTTGCTAACGTGTTTAGCTAATAGATTTACATATTGTGTCTTCCCTGTAAAACATTTTAAAAATCTGAAATGGTGGCTTTATTCACAAGATCTGTATCTTTCATCTGGTGTCTTGGACTTGTGATTTAATGATATTTAGATGCTACTATCTACTTGTGAAGCTATGCTAGCTATGCTAATCAGTGTGTGGGGGGGGTGGGGGGTGATCCCGGACCCGGGGTAGAGGCTCGTGAAAGCGATTTAATCTAACATCCTAGCAATACCATCATTGTAGGAGCCCGGGGCACCTTGAACATCAAAGGTTGATTTAACATTTTCCAAATGCTCTCTTTCCATCATGGGGTCATTTCATTTGTGATTTACTTTCCATTGTTATTGTGGAAGGCTGCGCGTCACAGATTGATTTCCACTGGGCCTGCGTCCCATATGGCAGCCTGGTCCCGATGGGCCCTGGTCTAAAGTAGTGCACTATATAGGGAATAGGGTTCCATTGGGTCTGGTCTAAAGTAGTGCACTATATAGGGAATAGGGCTCTGGTCTAAAGTAGTGCACTATATAGGGAATAGGGTGCCATTAGGCATGCACAGTGTGAGTAAGATATTATGGTATGTTATAGATAAGGAGACCCTGTCGGGTATAAAAGAGGCGATGATCACTATCCACCCTGTCACGCGGCCTGTCACCATCACACCTCGCTGGGCTGACGGGAACCTATGAATTACAGACAGGAGAGGACAGAGATGGTGTCTGTGTTACAGAGATGGGAGATGAGAGGGTTTCTGAGCTGAAAGATTACATTGATTTCTTCACCATCTTTTCACCCTAATAGCGATGTAGCAGTCATATTGCCTTTGGTGTCTTTAGTGCTTTGGCAAAGCGTTCTCTGTTTTAATCAGAGACGTGATTTCAGAGTGTTGACCTTGCGTATTCTGGAAAGCGAATCAATTGTAGGCCAGTGTAAGGCCATGTGATTCAGTGATAAATGACAATACATTTGTTTTTCTTTGTCATCAAAATATTGTGTGATTTCAATAGCATAAACCATCATGGTTGTGAGATCTCTGAGTAGAGATGAGAGATTACGCTATAGAGCGGCTATTTCAGATCAACACGTTCTAAATTCAGATCAACTCGTTCTAGATTCAGATCAACACGTTCTAGATTCAGATCAACTCGTTCTAGATTCAGATCAACTCGTTCTAGATTCAGATCAACACGTTCTAGATTCAGATTAACTCGCTCTAGATTCAGATCAACTCGTTCTAGATTCAGATCAACTCGCTCTAGATTCATATCAACTCGTTCTAGATTCAGATCAACTCGCTCTAGATTCAGATCAACACGTTCTAGATTCAGATCAACACATTCTAGATTCAGATCAACTCGTTCTAGATTCAGATCAACACGTTCTAGATTCAGATTAACTCGCTCTAGATTCAGATCAACTCGTTCTAGATTCAGATCAACTCGTTCTAGATTCAGATCAACTCGCTCTAGATTCAGATCAACACGTTCTAGATTCAGATCAACACGTTCTAGATTCAGATCAACTCGCTCTAGATTCAGATCAACTCGTTCTAGATTCAGATCAACACGTTCTAGATTCAGATTAACTCGCTCTAGATTCAGATCAACTCGTTCTAGATTCAGATCAACTCGCTCTAGATTCAGATCAACACGTTCTAGATTCAGATCAACACATTCTAGATTCAGATCAACTCGTTCTAGATTCAGATCAACTCGTTCTAGATTCAGATCAACACGTTCTAGATTCAGATTAACTCGCTCTAGATTCAGATCAACTCGCTCTAGATTCAGATCAACACGTTCTAGATTCAGATCAACACGTTCTAGATTCAGATCAACTCGTTCTAGATTCAGATCAACTTGTTCTAGATCAACGTATTCTAGATTCAGATCAACTCGTTCTAGATTCAGATCAACACATTCTAGATTCGGATCAACTCGTTCTAGATCAACGTATTCTAGATTCAGATCAACTCGTTCTAGATTCAGATCAACACATTCTAGATTCAGATCAACACGTTCTAAATTCAGATCAACTCGTTCTAGATTCAGATCAACTCGTTCTAGATTCAGATCAACTCATTCCAGATGCAGATCAACTCGTTCCAGATTAAAATAAGTGACTCTATCATTATTATTTGCTTTGTGCAACATTCTTGTTAGGTTGTAGCTATAGTACAGGATTCAAACGTATGTGACAGGTTGTTGCCAAAAAATGGCCTCAAAGTAACCATAAGCCATACTAAGACCCAGTACATATTTATCCTGCTTGACTCTGGTAAGACCCAGTACATATGTATCCTGTATGACTCTGGTAAGACCCAGTACATATGTATCCTGTATGACTCTGGTAAGACCCAGTACATATGTGTCCTGTATGACTCTGGTAAGACCACTGTGTAGTCGGTGTTACCAGTTTCCAGGGGCTTTCAGCTGTCTTAATGAAGCCTGTTTAACACAATGTTGTTGAGACACAGCGCACACCCAGGCTGTAAAAACATGCTCCAATACATTAGTGGTATACTTATTACTAGGGCTTTTAATTTAAATCGGAATTTATTGGTGTTCAGGGAGTGCTTTCCCGCTGAGCCGTGACTAAATGGTTTTACAGGCTGGTGATGGATGATATCCTGGCCGGGGGTCTCTGTATTGAGACGAGTAGTGGGGGGGGGGGGTATTTTGGCCTTTATCTAGCATGCTAGTAGATTCCATAGACTTCCGGGCATTGCGCTAACACTAGTTAGAAATTGCGCTGATGCTAGTTACGGCTTTCAATCAAACTGCACGCAGAGAAATAACAATGATATCCACGAGTTTATCTGACTCTGGGGTGGTACAAACAGGGCTTCAGTGCCAAAAGGGCTTCAGTGCCAAAAGCACCAAGTATTCCTCTAAAGCTTTGGAGTCTTATGAGTGACTATTGTTTTCATAGTTCTTATGAGTGACTATTGTTTCCATAGTTCTTATGAGTGACTATTGTTTTCATATTTCTTATGAGTGACTATTGTTTCCATAGTTCTTATGAGTGACTATTGTTTCCATAGTTCTTATGAGTGACTATTGTTTCCATAGTTCTTATGAGTGACTATTGTTTTCATAGTTCTTATGAGTGACTATTGTTTTCATAGTTCTTATGAGTGACTATTGTTTTCATATTTCTTATGAGTGACTATTGTTTCCATAGTTCTTATGAGTGACTATTGTTTCCATAGTTCTTATGAGTGACTATTGTTTTCATAGTTCTTATGAGTGACTATTGTTTTCATAGTTCTTATGAGTGACTATTGTTTCCATAGTTCTTATGAGTGACTATTGTTTTCATATTTCTTATGAGTGACTATTGTTTCCATAGTTCTTATGAGTGACTATTGTTTTCATAGTTCTTATGAGTGACTATTGTTTCCATATTTCTTATGAGTGACTATTGTTTTCATAGTTCTTATGAGTGACTATTGTTTCCATAGTTCTTATGAGTGACTATTGTTTTCATAGTCCTTATGAGTGACTATTGTTTTCATAGTTCTTATGAGTGACTATTGTTTTCATAGTTCTTATGAGTGACTATTGTTTCCATAGTTCTTATGAGTGACTATTGTTTCCATAGTTCTTATGAGTGACTATTGTTTCCATAGTTCTTATGAGTGACTATTGTTTTCATAGTTCTTATGAGTGACTATTGTTTCCATAGTTCTTATGAGTGACTATTGTTTCCATAGTTCTTATGAGTGACTATTGTTTCCATAGTTCTTATGAGTGACTATTGTTTTCATAGTTCTTATGAGTGACTATTGTTTCCATAGTTCTTATGAGTGACTATTGTTTTCATAGTTCTTATGAGTGACTATTGTTTTCATATTTCTTATGAGTGACTATTGTTTTCATAGTTCTTATGAGTGACTATTGTTTTCATAGTTCTTATGAGTGACTATTGTTTTCATAGTTCTTATGAGTGACTATTGTTTCCATAGTTCTTATGAGTGACTATTGTTTTCATAGTTCTTATGAGTGACTATTGTTTCCATAGTTCTTATGAGTGACTATTGTTTTCATAGTTCTTATGAGTGACTATTGTTTCCATAGTTCTTATGAGTGACTATTGTTTTCATAGTTCTTATGAGTGACTATTGTTTCCATAGTTCTTATGAGTGACTATTGTTTCCATAGTTCTTATGAGTGACTATTGTTTTCATATTTCTTATGAGTGACTATTGTTTCCATAGTTCTTATGAGTGACTATTGTTTCCATAGTTCTTATGAGTGACTATTGTTTCCATAGTTCTTATGAGTGACTATTGTTTCCATAGTCCTATGTCCTAGTTCTATGTCCTAGTCCTATGTCATAGTCCTACATCCTAGTCCTATGTCCTAGTCCTATGTCATAGTCCTATGTCATAGTCCTACATCCTAGTCCTATGTCCTAGTCCTATGTCATAGTCCTATGTCCTAGTCCTATGTCCTAGTCCTATGTCCTAGTCCTATTTCCTAGTCCTATGTCCTAGTCCTATGTCCTAGTCCTATGTCCTAGTTCTATGTCATAGTCCTATGTCCTAGTTCTATGTCATAGTCCTATGTCCTAGTCCTATGTCCTAGTTCTATGTCATAGTCCTATGTCCTAGTTCTATGTCCTAGTCCTATGTCCTAGTCCTATGTCCTAGTCCTATGTCATAGTCCTATGTCATAGTCCTATGTCCTAGTCCTATGTCCTAGTCCTATGTCCTAGTCCTATGTCATAGTCCTATGTCCTAGTCCTATGTCCTAGTCCTATGTCCTATGTCCTAGTCCTATGTCATAGTCCTATGTCATAGTCCTATGTCCTAGTCCTATGTCCTAGTCCTATGTCCTAGTCCTATGTCATAGTCCTATGTCCTAGTCCTATGTCCTATGTCCTAGTCCTATGTCATAGTCCTATGTCCTAGTCCTATGTCCTAGTCCTATGTCCTAGTCCTATGTCATAGTCCTACGTCATAGTCCTATGTCCTAGTCCTATGTCCTAGTCCTATGTCCTAGTTCTATAACTATTGTTTTCATAGTTCTTATGAGTGACTATTGTTTCCATAGTTCTTATGAGTGACTATTGTTTCCATAGTTCTTATGAGTGACTATTGTTTTCATAGTTCTTATGAGTGACTATTGTTTCCATAGTTCTTATGAGTGACTATTGTTTTCATAGTTCTTATGAGTGACTATTGTTTCCATAGTCCTATGTCCTAGTTCTATGTCCTAGTCCTATGTCATAGTCCTACATCCTAGTCCTATGTCCTAGTCCTATGTCATAGTCCTATGTCATAGTCCTACATCCTAGTCCTATGTCCTAGTCCTATGTCATAGTCCTATGTCCTAGTCCTATGTCCTAGTCCTATGTCCTAGTCCTATTTCCTAGTCCTATGTCCTAGTCCTATGTCCTAGTCCTATGTCCTAGTTCTATGTCATAGTCCTATGTCCTAGTTCTATGTCATAGTCCTATGTCCTAGTCCTATGTCCTAGTTCTATGTCATAGTCCTATGTCCTAGTTCTATGTCCTAGTCCTATGTCCTAGTCCTATGTCATAGTCCTATGTCATAGTCCTATGTCCTAGTCCTATGTCCTAGTCCTATGTCATAGTCCTATGTCCTAGTCCTATGTCCTAGTCCTATGTCCTATGTCCTAGTCCTATGTCATAGTCCTATGTCCTAGTCCTATGTCATAGTCCTATGTCCTAGTCCTATGTCCTAGTCCTATGTCCTAGTCCTATGTCATAGTCCTATGTCCTAGTCCTATGTCCTATGTCCTAGTCCTATGTCATAGTCCTATGTCCTAGTCCTATGTCCTAGTCCTATGTCATAGTCCTACGTCATAGTCCTATGTCCTAGTCCTATGTCCTAGTCCTATGTCCTAGTCCTATGTCCTAGTTCTATGTCATAGTCCTATGTCCTAGTTCTATGTCATAGTTCTATGTCCTAGTCCTATGTCCTAGTCCTATGTCCTAGTCCTATGTCCTAGTCCTATGTCCTAGTCCTATGTCATAGTCCTACGTCCTAGTCCTACGTCCTAGTCCTACGTCCTAGTCCTATGTCATAGTCCTATGTCATAGTCCTACATCCTAGTCCTATGTCCTAGTCCTATGTCCTAGTCCTATGTCCTAGTCCTATGTCCTAGTCCTATGTCCTAGTCCTATGTCCTAGTCCTATGTCCTATGTCCTAGTCCTATGTCTTAGTCCTATGTCCTAGTCCTATGGAGACAGTGGGTCTGAACAGTTACTCTCCCTCCTACATGTCACCTATAAGGTATAGTCCTGGGAGACAGTGGGACGTCTGTATTGGCTGGTTATGGTCTTGTCACTCTCTAATGCTGCTGATCATTGTTCTGATGATTCCATTAACCCCTATGCATCCAATGACGTATGACAATGTCATGTATTGAAAAACACTTGGTCGTATTTTGCATTGTTCACATGGGAAATATTTCCTTTGTCTACGAGCCGGGGGCATAGTAACAAAACAGCTCAACATGCCTTCGTATCCAAGGAAACTGTGTAAATTTCATGTTAGTAAAACAGAATACTCTATAATTACATCGTCGGCTATCTACAGGACAAATGACGGGTGTACTCAAAGTGACGTGATTCAGATACAGCTTTATGAATATGGATGCATTACTTTTGACCAGCTCAATGGGCCATGGTCAAATGTAGTGCACTACATAGGGATTAGGGAGCTATTTGGGACGCACCTCCATGAATATCTACCTCCTTCCTCTCAGTCTAACTCTGTTAGGGCACTTTTACGTCTCTCCTGCCTCAGATTTTAATTATGAGAGGAGCCAAGCATGTCTTAACTAAGTGCTATTAAAATCAGGGATTTGCCAGAACATCCCTGAAGACAAGAGTTTTGAAAGACTAATAGAGGGGCACGAGGTTGTCTTGTTCCTGTGTTATCTCCGAATGTTTAATTTTCTCTTTTGATTTATTCTGATAAAACAGGAAGAGATGGCAGTGGAAACACAGACCAGTAGACACAAACAGGAAGAGATGACAGTGGAAACACAGGCCAGTAGACACAAACAGGAAGAGATGACAGTGGAAACACAGGCCAGTAGAGACAAACAGGAAGAGATGGCAGTGGAAACACAGACCAGTAGACACAAACAGGAAGAGATGGCAGTGGAAACACAGGCCAGTAGACACAAACAGGAAGAGATGGCAGTGGAAACACAGGCCAGTAGACACAAACAGGAAGAGATGGCAGTGGAAACACAGGCCAGTAGACACAAACAGGAAGAGATGGCAGTGGAAACACAGGCCAGTAGACACAAACAGGAAGAGATGGCAGTGGAAACACAGGCCAGTAGACACAAACAGGAAGAGATGGCAGTGGAAACACAGGCCAGTAGACACAAACAGGAAGAGATGGCAGTGGAAACACAGACCAGTAGACACAAACAGGAAGAGATGGCAGTGGAAACACAGGCCAGTAGACACGAACAGGAAGAGATGGCAGTGGAAACACAGACCAGTAGAGACAAACAGGAAGAGATGGCAGTGGAAACACAGGCCAGTAGAGACAAACAGGAAGAGATGGCAGTGGAAACACAGACCAGTAGACACGAACAGGAAGAGATGACAGTGGAAACACAGGCCAGTAGACACAAACAGGAAGAGATGACAGTGGAAACACAGGCCAGTAGACACAAACAGGAAGAGATGACAGTGGAAACACAGGCCAGTAGACACAAACAGGAAGAGATGGCAGTGGAAACACAGACCAGTAGACACAAACAGGAAGAGATGGCAGTGGAAACACAGACCAGTAGACACAAACAGGAAGAGATGGCAGTGGAAACACAGGCCAGTAGACACAAACAGGAAGAGATGGCAGTGGAAACACAGACCAGTAGACACAAACAGGAAGAGATGGCAGTGGAAACACAGACCAGTAGACACAAACAGGAAGAGATGGCAGTGGAAACACAGACCAGTAGACACAAACAGGAAGAGATGGCAGTGGAAACACAGACCAGTAGACACAAACAGGAAGAGATGGCAGTGGAAACACAGGCCAGTAGACACAAACAGGAAGAGATGGCAGTGGAAACACAGACCAGTAGACACAAACAGGAAGAGATGGCAGTGGAAACACAGACCAGTAGACACAAACAGGAAGAGATGGCAGTGGAAACACAGACCAGTAGACACAAACAGGAAGAGATGGCAGTGGAAACACAGACCAGTAGACACAAACAGGAAGAGATGACAGTGGAAACACAGGCCAGTAGACACAAACAGGAAGAGATGGCAGTGGAAACACAGACCAGTAGACACAAACAGGAAGAGATGGCAGTGGAAACACAGGCCAGTAGACACAAACAGGAAGAGATGGCAGTGGAAACACAGACCAGTAGACACAAACAGGAAGAGATGGCAGTGGAAACACAGACCAGTAGACACAAACAGGAAGAGATGGCAGTGGAAACACAGGCCAGTAGACACAAACAGGAAGAGATGGCAGTGGAAACACAGACCAGTAGACACAAACAGGAAGAGATGGCAGTGGAAACACAGACCAGTAGACACAAACAGGAAGAGATGGCAGTGGAAACACAGACCAGTAGACACAAACAGGAAGAGATGGCAGTGGAAACACAGACCAGTAGACAAAAACAGGAAGAGATGGCAGTGGAAACACAGACCAGTAGACACAAACAGGAAGAGATGGCAGTGGAAACACAGACCAGTAGACACAAACAGGAAGAGATGGCAGTGGAAACACAGACCAGTAGACACAAACAGGAAGAGATGGCAGTGGAAACACAGGCCAGTAGACACAAACAGGAAGAGATGGCAGTGGAAACACAGACCAGTAGACACAAACAGGAAGAGATGGCAGTGGAAACACAGGCCAGTAGACACAAACAGGAAGAGATGGCAGTGGAAACACAGACCAGTAGACACGAACAGGAAGAGATGGCAGTGGAAACACAGACCAGTAGACACGAACAGGAAGAGATGGCAGTGGAAACACAGACCAGTAGACACAAACAGGAAGAGATGGCAGTGGAAACACAGGCCAGTAGACACAAACAGGAAGAGATGGCAGTGGAAACACAGGCCAGTAGACACAAACAGGAAGAGATGGCAGTGGAAACACAGGCCAGTAGACACAAACAGGAAGAGATGGCAGTGGAAACACAGGCCAGTAGACACAAACAGGAAGAGATGACAGTGGAAACACAGGCCAGTAGACACAAACAGGAAGAGATGGCAGTGGAAACACAGGCCAGTAGACACGAACAGGAAGAGATGGCAGTGGAAACACAGGCCAGTAGACACGAACAGGAAGAGATAACAGTGGAAACACAGGCCAGTAGACACAAACAGGAAGAGATGGCAGTGGAAACACAGACCAGTAGACACGAACAGGAAGAGATGGCAGTGGAAACACAGGCCAGTAGACACAAACAGGAAGAGATGGCAGTGGAAACACAGGCCAGTAGACACGAACAGGAAGAGATGGCAGTGGAAACACAGGCCAGTAGACACGAACAGGAAGAGATGGCAGTATGTAACAACATTAAACCTTACATGGTACATGATACATATTGT
Organism: Salvelinus alpinus; assembly: GCF_045679555.1. Classification (NCBI taxonomy): domain Eukaryota; kingdom Metazoa; phylum Chordata; class Actinopteri; order Salmoniformes; family Salmonidae; genus Salvelinus; species Salvelinus alpinus. The sequence goes on from NC_092091.1 coordinate 2,660,977, forward strand.
CGTGTCTTTGGCTATGCCGGATTAAGTGATATGACATGCTATTCTATTAAATCCTTTCCCTGTAATTAATATTACCTGATTGAGCTAATCATGTAAATGTAATTAACTAGAGAGGAGGGGCACCACGAAATAATATTTATAGAGCTGTTATCTTCCGAATAAACTCTTAAAGACCTAATAATATTTTACATCAATAGCAGTCAATATTAATCGTCACCTTATTTCAGTCTCATCTGAAAGTTGTAAATTCTTGGTTATCTTCACGAACCCTGGCTAACAAGTTGAATCAGCAATACAAAATTGGGTTTAATAATTTATTTACTAAATACCTAACTAAATCACACAGAATTACATATACACAGAATGAATCATACTTTGATTACAAACTATGTCATAAAGGAAAACATCCCTAGCGGACGGAACAGATATGACAGCTGGTTACCCAAAGGAAAGGGTGCTGGGTTTGAGTGAAAGAGCGGGACGACTGAAGAACAGAGGGAGAAGCGATGTCTCTATCGGGCCGTAGGCAGCTACTCTATCGTAAATACAGAGTCTTATGCATTCTAAATTACCGCCCATTTGGAAAAGGAAAATGCAATAAATATTTACTCTGAGCTGCGCTCCAATAGGTTGGTGGTAGATGGAAGGCCGTGTTGCCCAACAGTCCTTTGTCATTTGAAGAGTGTCTCTGGTGGTGAACGGGATACGTTGTAGTGTCGTCGTTGGGTGGTAGACGGGATACTCTGTCCGTCCTTTCCTAGCCCACGTTTACAGCGGCCGCTGCTAACTCAACGGCTAGGAGGTATCACTTCTGTAGCGAAAAAGAGTGCAAAGTTCATACCATTCGCAACCAAAGCTCACGCTGAGGTTGGCTTCGTTCTGTAGTTATTATCTGAATCCTTCAGACATCGGAACGTCATCCTAATGTACCCGGAACAGGAGGTTACATTTTCGTCAAGGGCTTATATAGTGGAGAGAGAAGGGTGTGTTTCATAGTTTATAACCCATGTCTCTTCACAGGGGCGGGCCACTGATTGAGCAGAGCTCTAACCTTATGAAAACCCAAATCTGTCATTTGGAAGCTAAAATTACATTTCATCTTTTCACAAATAATTTCATATTTAAACATTTAAATTGCACAACAATTCCATGTGAATCTGAAACTAGAATGTGTAGATTATCCCAGATACAGTTTATGTCGTCCTGTCATCAGTCATAATGTCTCAGATGACAACCAAACTGACATCATATTCATTAAGTACCAACACATATTTTCAACTGGTTCTATTACTGAAATATGGTTCCTTTCCCTCCACTTGTTTGATGTTCCCAGACTCTATATGTTTAACAAAGGCTATTCAAGAGTCCCTCTCTAGAGTCATGAGAGAGAGGGCGGGTAGAAAGGTATTTATGGGGGGGGGGGGGTCATAAACCTTACCCACAGGTCAACGTCATGACAATATGCAACAACATTAAAACCTTACATCTTACATGATACATACAGTGGGGAAAAAAAGTATTTAGTCAGCCACCAATTGTGCAAGTTCTCCCACTTAAAAAGATGAGAGAGGCCTGTAATTTTCATCATAGGTACACTTCAACTATGACAGACAAAATGAGAAGAAAAAAAATCCAGAAAATCACATTGTAGGATTTCTTATGAATTTATTTGCAAATTATGGTGGAAAATAAGTATTGATGATTTGATTTGATGTATGATTTGATTTGAAAATTATTTGTAATTACGTTCCGGCCCCCCCCTGACCATCAGTTCAAGCTGAATCCAGGTGATGATCTGTAGTTGTACCCATCTCCTCTCTGTAGGCTGAAAGAAAAGCCTTGGTTACCATACTGTTGGGAATGATATTCTCTTTCTAACACGAGACACAATTATATTATTTTTATATTTTAGTCTTTTAGTGAAGACCTTCCTAATTGCACACGGTAACCCAAACCCACACACGGGAAAAAAGGCATGTGAAAGGCATGTGGTGATTCCTAAAGAAGCACAGACGCAGAGCACGAAGGCATTCATTCGGTCATCATTAATATCTCTGTGAGCAACTGTTGCTAGGTGCTGAACAGGTGTATTTCCTTTATTTCCCCTCCCACGGTTCGCCAGGTGATAATGACATGGTTCAGTTTGACCTTCAAGGTCACAGGTCAAGGTCTCAGGGTCAAATTCATTTCAGGTCACTGGATTCACAAAGAAAACTGAAAATTCTAAATGCAATTTTCCCACCATTTGCTTTTCAAACCCTGACAGATTGGTTTACTAGTGTTGAATAACGAAATATTTCTTGATTCAGTGAAAATTGAAGGCATGACGTGGCTATGAACCAAAAAGAAAATGGCGCGAAGGTCGTGACTGTATTACAACAACTGTAATAAAACAAGTTAATTTACAGGGCTGGTTCCTGTGCGGTGTTGTGCAATATCAATGTTAAGCTGTTTCCAACTGGGACACAGTCTAATCAGATCTTTGCCTGCTGTTTTACTGCGACGGTATTAGAAGAGAAATGCTTATTCCTTTACAGATATTGCTTTTTTGCCCTGGTCTCCTGTGTGTGGAGGATTTTGACCTTAAAGTCATAAAGCTTTTATTTCTCATAGTTAAATGTGTCCCGTCTATCAGGCTGCTGCTTTCCAGGTGATTCATGTATCACTCCAAACGCCTGTTAAAATGGCGCCTATTCCAATGTGATGGAAATAGATACGATCTGAGTCCCAAATGGCTATAGTCCCTATTTCGTGCACTGCTTTTGACAAGGGAACTTGGGACGAGGTGAAGATATTTATGACTTCCACATTTATGACAGCAATGACCCCAAACACATCTCATAGATATGGCCCCAAACACATCTCATAGATATGACTCTACCCCAAACACATCTCATAGATATGGCTCTACCCCAAACACATCTCATAGATATGGCCCCAAACACATCTCATAGATATGACTCTGCCCCGAACACATCTCATAGATATGACTCTGCCCCGAACACATCTCATAGATATGACTCTGCCCCAAACACATACTCATAGATATGACTCTGCCCCAAACACATCTCATAGATATGATCTCTGCCACCAAACACATCTCATAGATATGGCTCTGCCCCAAACACATCTCATAGATATGTCTCCCCCACACTCTCTTGCCCCAAACACATCTCATAGATATGACTCTACCCCAAACACATCTCATAGATATGACTCTACCCCAAACACATCTCATAGATATGACTCTACCCCAAACACATCTCATAGATATGGCCCCAAACACATCTCATAGATATGACTCTGCCCCAAACACATCTCATAGATATGACTCTGCCCCAAACACATCTCATAGATATGACTCTGCCCCAAGCACATCCCCATAGATATGACTCTGCCCCAAACACATCTCATGGATATGAATCTGCCCCAAACACATCTCATAGATATGACTCTGCCCCAAACACATCTCATAGATATGACTCTGCCCCGAACACATCTCATAGATATGACTCTGCCCCCAAACACATCTCATAGATATGGCCCCAAACACATCTCATAGATATGACTCTGCCCCAAACACATCTCATAGATATGACTCTGCCCCAAACACATCTCATAGATATGACTCTGCCCCAAACACATCTCATAGATATGTCTCTGCCCCAAACACATCTCATAGATATGACTCTGCCCCAAACACATCTCATAGATATGACTCTGCCCCAAACACATCTCATAGATATGACTCTGCCCCAAACACATCTCATAGATATGACTCTGCCCCAAACACATCTCATTAGATGACGGCCCAAACACATCTCATAGATATGACTCTGCCCCAAACACATCTCATAGATATGACTCTGCCCCAAACACATCTCATAGATATGATCTCTGCCCCAAACACATCTCATAGATATGACTCTGCCCCAAACACATCTCATAGATATGACTCTGCCCCACACATCTCATAATATATGGCCCCAAACACATCTCATAGATATGTCTCTGCCCCAAACACATCTCATAGATATGACTCTGCCCCAAACACATCTCATAGATATGACTCTGCCCCAAACACATCTCATAGATATAGAGCTCTGCCCCCAAACACATCTCATAGATATGACTCTGTCCCAAACACATCTCATAGATATGGCCCAAACACATCTCATAGATATGGCCCCAAACACGTCTCATAGATATGACTCTGCCCCAAACACATCTCATAGATATGACTCTGCCCCAAACACATCTCATAGATATGACTCTGCCCCAAACACATCTCATAGATATGGCCCCAAACACATCTCATAGATATGACCCTGCCCCAAACACATCTACATAGATATGACTCTGCCCCAAACACATCTCATAGATATCAAATCTTGCCCAAACACGTCTCATAGGTATGACTCTGCCCCAGATATCTCATAGATATGGCCCCAAACACATCTCATAGATATGACTCTACCCCAAACACATCTCATAGATATGACTCTGCCCCAAACACATCTCATAGATATGTCTCGGCCCCAAACACATCTCATAGATATGACTCTGCCCCAAACACATCTCATAGATATGACTCTGCCCCAAACACATCTCATAGATATGGCCCCAAACACATCTCATAGATAATGTCTCTGCCCCAAACACATCTCATAGATATGACTCTGCTCCCAAACACATCTCATAGATATGACTCTGCTCCCAAACACATCTCATAGATATGACTCTGCCCCAAACACATCTCATAGATATGATCTCTGTCCCCAAACACATCTCATAGATATGACTCTGCCCCAAACACATCTCATAGAGATATGACTCTGCCCCAAACACATCTCATAGATATGACTCTGCCCCAAACACATCTCATAGATATGACCCCAAACACATCTCATAGATATGACTCTGCCCCAAACACATCTCATAGATATGACCCCAAACACATCTCATAGATATGACTCTGTCCCAAACACATCTCATAGATATGACTCTGCCCCAAACACATCTCATAGTATATGACTCTGCCCCAAACACATCTCATAAAGACACGCACTCTGCCCCAAACACATCTCATAGATATGACTCTGCCCCCAAACACATCTCATAGATATGACTCTGCCCCAAACACATCTCATAGATATGACTCTGCCCCAAACACATCTCATAGATATGACTCTGCCCCAAACACATCTCATAGATATGACTCTGCCCCAAACACATCTCATAGATATGTCTCTGCCCCAAACACATCTTATAGATATGGCCCCAAACACATCTCATAGATATGGCCCCAAACACATCTCATAGATATGTCTCTGCCCCAAACACGTCTCATAGATATGACTCTGCCCCAAACACATCTCATAGATATGACCCCAAACACATCTCATAGATATGACTCTGCCCCAAACACATCTCATAGATATGACTCTGCCCCAAACACATCTCATAGATATGACCCCAAACACATCTCATAGATATGTCTCTGCCCCAAACACATCTCATAGATATGTCTCTGCCCCAAACACATCTCATAGATATGGCTCATAGATATGACTCTGCCCCAAACACATCTCATAGATATGGCTCTACCCCAAACACATCTCATAGATATGACTCTACCCCAAACACATCTCATAGATATGACCCCAAACACATCTCATAGATATGTCTCTGCCCCAAACACATCTCATAGATATGTCTCTGCCCCAAACACATCTCATAGATATGACTCTGCCCCAAACACATCTCATAGATATGACTCTGCCCCAAACACATCTCATAGATATGACTCTGCCCCAAACACATCTCATAGATATGGCTCTGCCCCAAACACATCTCAGTACGGATCACTCGGCCCCAAACACATCTCATAGATATGACCCCAAACACATCTCATAGATATGGCTCTCCCAAACACATCTCATAGATATGACTCTGCCCCAAACACATCTCATGGATATGAATCTGCCCCAAACACATCTCATAGATATGACTCTGCCCCAAACACATCTCATAGATATGACTCTGCCCCAAACACATCTCGTAGATATGACTCTGCCCCAAACACATCTCATAGATATGTCTCTGCCCCAAACACATCTCATAGACATATGACACGGCCCCAAACACATCTCATAGATATGACTCTGCCCCAAACACATCTCATAGATATGAGCCCCAAACACATCTCATAGATATGAGCTCTGCCCCAAACACATCTCATAGATATGACTCTGCCCCAAACACATCTCATAGATATGACTCTGCCCCAAACACATCTCATAGATATGGCCCCAAACACATCTCATAGATATGACCCCAAACACATCTCATAGATATGACTCTGCCCCAAACACATCTCATAGATATGACTCTGCCCCAAACACATCTCATAGATATGACTCTGCCCCAAACACATCTCATAGATATGACTCTGCCCCAAACACATCTCATAGATATGGCTCCAAACACATCTCATAGATATGACTCTACCCCAAACACATCTCATAGATATGACTCTGCCCCAAACACATCTCATAGATATGACTCTGCCCCAAACACATCTCATAGATATGGCCCCAAACACATCTCATAGATATGACTCTACCCCAAACACATCTCATAGATATGACTCTGCCCCAAACACATCTCATAGATATACCAGACTCTGCCCCAAACAGATCCACAGATGACTCTGCCCCAAACACATCTCATAGATATGGCCCCAAACACATCTCATAGATATGACTCTACCCCAAACACATCTCATAGATATGACTCTGCCCCAAACACATCTCATAGATATGTCTCTGCCCCAAACACATCTCATTGATATGACTCTGCCCCAAACACATCTCATAGATATGACTCTGCCCCAAACACATCTCATAGATATGGCCCCAAACACATCTCATAGATATGTCTCTGCCCCAAACACATCTCATAGATATGACTCTGTCCCAAACACATCTCATAGATATGACT
>NC_092091.1:2668078-2903061 GCF_045679555.1 Salvelinus alpinus
AGATACTGCTGTCATTACAGAGACTAACAGAGTCCAGAGATACTGCCTTCATTACAGAGACTAACAGAGCCCAGAGATACTGCTGTCATTACAGAGACTAACAGAGTCCAGAGATATTGCTGTCATTACAGAGACTAACAGAGCCCAGAGATACTGCTGTCATTACAGAGACTAACAGAGTCCAGAGATACTGCTGTCATTACAGAGACTAACAGAGTCCAGAGATACTGCTGTCATTATAGAGACTAACAGAGTCCAGAGATACTGCTGTCATTACAGAGACTAACAGAGATACTGCTGTCATTACAGAGACTAACAGAGTCCAGAGATACTGCTGTCATTATAGAGACTAACAGAGTCCAGAGATACAGCTGTCATTACAGAGACTAACAGAGTCCAGAGATACTGCTGTCATTACAGAGACTAACAGAGATACTGCTGTCATTACAGAGACTAACAGAGTCCAGAGATACTGTTGTCATTACAGAGACTAACAGAGACACTGCTGTCATTACAGAGACTAACAGAGATACTGCTGTCATTACAGAGACTAACAGAAATACTGCTGTCATTACAGAGACTAACAGAGACACTGCTGTCATTACAGAGACTAACAGAGATACTGCTGTCATTACAGAGACTAACAGAGACACTGCTGTCATTACAGAGACTAACAGAGATACTGCTGTCATTACAGAGACTAACAGAGTCCAGAGATACTGCTGTCATTACAGAGACTAACAGAGTCCAGAGATACTGTTGTCATTACAGAGACTAACAGAGTCCAGAGATACTGCTGTCATTATAGAGACTAACAGAGTCCAGAGATACTGCTGTCATTACAGAGACTAACAGAGATACTGCTGTCATTACAGAGACTAACAGAGTCCAGAGATACTGCTGTCATTATAGAGACTAACAGAGTCCAGAGATACTGCTGTCATTACAGAGACTAACAGAGATACTGCTGTCATTACAGAGACTAACAGAGTCCAGAGATACTGCTGTCATTATAGAGACTAACAGAGTCCAGAGATACTGCTGTCATTACAGAGACTAACAGAGCCCAGAGATACAGCTGGCATTACAGAGACTAACAGAGATACTGCTGTCATTACAGAGACTAACAGAGACACTGCTGTCATTACAGAGACTAACGGAGTCCAGAGATACTGCTGGCATTACAGAGACTAACAGAGATACTGCTGTCATTACAGAGACTAACAGAGACACTGCTGTCATTACAGAGACTAACGGAGTCCAGAGATACTGCTGGCATTACAGAGACTAACAGAGATACTGCTGTCATTACAGAGACTAACAGAGTCCAGAGATACTGCTGTCATTATAGAGACTAACATAGATACTGCTGTCATTATAGAGACTAACAGAGCCCAGAGATACTGCTGTCATTACAGAGACTAACAGAGATACTGCTGTCATTACAGAGACTAACAGAGCCCAGAGATACTGCTGTCATTACAGAGACTAACAGAGATACTGCTGTCATTACAGAGACTAACAGAGTCCAGAGATACTGCTGTCATTATAGAGACTAACAGAGATACTGCTGTCATTATAGAGACTAACAGAGCCCAGAGATACTGCTGTCATTACAGAGACTAACAGAGATACTGCTGTCATTACAGAGACTAACAGAGATACTGCTGTCATTACAGAGACTAACAGAGCCCAAAGATACTGCTGTCATTACAGAGACATGCTCCTTTGTTGGGACTAATTGTGATGATGGGAGTGTGGAGGGGGGAGCGATGCCTTTCGGTGTGTAAAGGGGCGTTCTAATGGAAGGCTTATCTGTGTTATTGTACACTGCGTTATCTCCTGGTTTGTTAAGTGCTCCATGACCTTGGAGAAGATATAAACGCCTACGTTCTCTATGTTACCTCGGAAATAAGGGCTGTGGAGTCCCTTTCCAAGACAATGTACAGAACGGAGGCGTTTATCCTGCTTATACCACAATTACCAAAGAAGTCAATACTAAAGCATTTACCGTTAGAAAGGAAAACACTTGGCTGATATTGTTGTTTTTTTTTAAAGATAATTCATACTTTTAATTTTTTTTGCCAGTCGTTCGTTCGATTAGTTAGATATTTATGGACAAAAACCAGTTGTTTGTTCTAAACTGAACAAAAATATAAACGCATGTAAAGTGTTGGTCTCATGTTTAATGAGCTGAAATAAAAGACACCAGAATTGTTCCATACGCACAAAAAGCTTATTTCTCTCAAATGTTGTGCACTAATTTGTTTACATCCCTGTTAGTGAGCATGTATCCTTTGCCAAGATAATCCATCCACCTGACAGGTGTGGTATATCAAGAAGCTCATTAATTAGCATGATCATTACACAGGTGCACCTTGTGCTGGGGACAATAAAAGGCCACTCTAAAATGTGCAGTTTTGTCACAAAACACAATACCACAGATGTCTCAAGTTGTGAAGGAGTGTGGAATTGACCTGCTGACTGCAGTAACGTCTACCATAGCTGTTGCCAGATAATGTAATGTTAATTTCTCTGTCATATGCCGCCTGGCTCAGATCAGGTTAGTTCCGAAGGTTTCGTTGCCATAGAAATGTTCCCGGCTAAAAGATGAGCCACTTTCATATGACCGGGTATGACTGGTTATCAAATGAAATCAAATAAAAACAAATCAAATCAAATGTTATTTGTCACATGCACCGAATACAACAGGTGTAGACCTCACAGTGAAATGCTTACTTACAAGCCCTTAATTAACCAACAATGCAGTTTTAAGAAAATACCGCCTCAAAAATGTAAGAGAAATCAATTACAAACAATTGAAGAGCAGCAGTAAATAACAATAGCGGGGATATATACAACGGGTACCGGCACAGAGTCAATGTCAATGTGCGGGGGCACCGGTGTCCAGGTAGTTGAGGTAATATGTACATGTAGGTAGAGTTATTAAAGTGACTATGCATAGATGATAACAACAGAGAGTTGCAGCAGCCTTCCAGGGGGGGAGGGAGGTGTTTAGTCCCAGGGTCCTTAGCTTAGTGATGAGCTTTGTGGGCACTGTGGTGTTGAACGCTGAGCTGTAGTCAATGAACAGCATTCTCACATAGATGTTCCTTTGGTCCAGGTGAGAAAGGGCAGTGTGGAGTGGAATAGAGATTGCATCATCTGTGGATCTGTTGGGGCGGTATGCAAATTGGAGTGGGTCTATGGTTTCTGGGATGATGGTGTTGATGTGAGCCATGACCAGCCTTTCAAAGCATTTCATGGCTACAGATGTGAGTGCTACGGGTCGGTAGTCATTTAGACAGGTTACCTTGTGTTCTTGGGCACAGGGACTATGGTGGTCTGCTTGAAACTTGTTGGTATTACAGATTCAGACAGGGAGAGGTTGAAAATGTCAGTGAAGACACTTGCCAGTTGGTCAGCGCATGCTCGGAGCACACGTCCTGGTAATCCGTCTGGCCCCGCAGCCTTGTGAATGTTGGCCTGTTTAAAGGTCTTACTCACATCGGCTGCGGAGAGCGTGATCACACAGTCACCCGGAACAGCTGATGCTCTCATGCATGTTTCAGTGTTACTTGCCTTGAAGCGAGCATAGAAGTTATTTAGTTCGTCTGGTAGGCTCTTGCCACTGTGCAGCTCTCGGCTGTGCTTCCCTTTGTAGTCTGTAATAGTTTGCAGGCCCTGCCACATCCGACGAGCGTCGGAGCCGGTGTAGTACGATTCGATCTTAGTCCTGTATTGAAGCTTTGCCTTTTTGATGGTTTGTCGAAGGGCATAGCAACATTTCTTATAAGCTTCCGGGTTAGAGTCCCGCTCCTTGAAATCGGCGGTTCTACCCTTTAGCTCAGTGTGGATGCTGCCTGTAATTCATGGCTTCAGGTTGGGGTATGTACGTACGGTCACTGTGGGGACGACGTCCTCGATGCACTTATTGATAAAGCCAGTGACTGAGGTGGTATACTCCTCAATGCTATCGGAAGAATATCGGAACATATTCCAGTCTGTGATAGCAAAACAGTTCTGTAGTTTAGCATCTGCTTCATCTGACCACTTTTTTTGTAGACCGAGTCACTGATGCTTCCTGCTTAAATTTTTCGCTTGTAAGCAGGAATCAGGAGGATAGAATTATGGTCAGATTTGCCAAATGGAGGGCGAGGGAGAGCTTTGTACTTGTTTCTGTTTTCCTCTGGTTGCACATGTTGTACGGATTTAAAACAGATTTAAGTTTCCCTGCATTAAACTCCCCGGCCACTAGGAGCACCGCCTCTGGATGGGAGTTTTCCTGTTTGCTTAAGGCGGAATATACAGCTCATTGAGCGCGGTTTAAGTGCCAGCATCGGTCTGTGGTGGTATGTAGACAGCTTAATAAAATACAGATGAAAACTCTCTAGGTAGATAGTGTGGTCTACAGCTTATCATGAGAGACTCTACCTCAGGCGAGCAAAACCTCAAAACTTCTTTAGATATCGTGCACTAGCTGTTGTTTACATATATGCATAGGGCCCCGCCCTGTGTCTTACCAGAGGCTGCTGTTCTGTCCTGCCGATACAGTGTATAACCCACCAGCTGTATGTTCTTAATGTCGTCGTTCAGCCACGACTCGGTGAAACATAAGATATTACAGTTTTTTATGTCCAGTTGGTAGGATATACGTGCTTTCAGCTCATCCCGTTTATTTTCCAGCGATTGAACATGAGCTAGCAGGACGGAAGGCAAAGGGCAGATTAGCCAATCGCCGCCTGATCCTCACAAGGCACCCTGATCTTTTTCCACTAAATCTGTTTCCTTCGTCAGCGAATCGCTGGGATCTGGGCTGTATATATATATATATATCCCTCCCATCCGACTCATTGAAGAATAACTCTTTGTCCAGGTCGAGGTGAGTAATCACTGTTCTGATGTCCAGAAGCTCTTTTCAGTCATAAGAGACGGTAGCAGCAACATCATGTACAAAACAAGTTACGAACAAAAAAAATAAAAAAATAAATAGAATGGTTGGTTAAGAGCGAATAAGACGGCAGCTCTTCCCTCTGACGCCATCGTAGTCATTTTCCCAGAAATCCTGAGTTTAACTCAGAGTTGACCAAAGTTGCCTCAGTCTCTTCTCAAACCTGCTTGGTAGGAATCTCCTCAGCAAACAACATGATGTCATAGCCCCTCCGGTACCTTGATGTCTCGAGAGACATGTCTCCAACGTCACATCTCTGCAGGAGACCCACCAGAACCCTTTCGCGTCAGGCTCTTTGTTCTCAGATCAATCCCTTTGGGAATATTCTACATTAACATAAAGCCTTTGGGAATATTCTAGATTAACATAAAGCCTTTGGGAATATTCTACATTAACATAAACCCCCCGCTAGCCTTAGGTTTGTGTTAGTGGTTGTTTTCATTGTGTACCTCAATGTATTTGAAATGTCTTTGAAAAAATGACATTTTGCATTGTAGTAACAGTTGTAACCTGTCACGTTGTGTTCACGGTAATGTCTAAATGACGAAGCAGATTTTATTTGGAACAGCTCAGCTTTCTTTTATTAAAATAACATTCCTGTTCTTTGTAGAGATCAATTCAGTAAAACTCCTTGATGTTATGAGTCACAATTGTATAATTTCTTAATTGAAAATACATTTCTTTAACACCTCAACTTGTGTTTGTGTTGATCCAGGAGATATGAAAAAACGTTCTCCTTTTACTCTGTGAATATCCTCCCAGCGACATGTGCCGTTATCTGATATGAACAATGGGCAGTGGGAGACACAGTGCTGTACAGTAGCATCAATATTTATCAAAAGCCAGGCCTGAGAGTTAATTCCCTGACAAGAGAAGAGACTGGTAGAGAGAGAGAGAGAGAGAGAGAGAGAAGGAGAGAGAGGAGGGGGCATAAGAGAGGGATAAGAGACTGATAAAGAGAGAAGGGAAGAGAGAAGGAGAGAGAGAAGGGAAGAGAGAAGGGAAGAGAGAAGGAGAGAGAAGGAGAGAGAAGGAGAGAGAGAGGAGAGAGAGAGAAGGAGAGAGAGAAGGAGAGAGAGAAGGGAAGAGAGAAGGAGAGAGAGAGAAGGAGAGAGAGGAGAGAGAGAAGGAGAGAGAGAAGGAGAGAGAGATAAGGAAAGAGAGAAGGAGAGAGAGAAGAGAGAGAGGGAGAGAGAGACTGATAAAGAGAAGAGAGAGAGAAGGAGAGAGAGAGAAGGAGAGAGAGGAGAGAGAAGGAGAGAGAGAAGGGAGAGAGAGATTGATAAAGAGAAGAGCGAGAGTGAGACTCATAAAGGCTGTCTCTAACCCTGCTGGGAGATTGTTCTTCTAGAGAGTTGAGCTGAGGAGCCCAGCATCAGAGATCCCTGTGTGTGTGTGTGTGTGTGTGTGTGTGTGTGTGTGTATGTGTATGTGTATGTGTGTGTGTGTGTGTGTGTGTGCGTGTGCGTGTGCGTGTGCGTATGCGTATGTGTATGTGTATGTGTATGTGTGTGTGTGTGCGTGTGTGTTTTAACACACAGTCTCATTCAGTAGGTCTCTAGCAGGCCTCTCCAGGCTGTTTGCAGTACGTGCTTCAAACAGAAGAGGAGTCTTGGCTACTTTACATTCAGAGAATCTCCGAGGCTTTGTTCTAACATCGGATTAAACACACACTGCGCTGCTGCTATCTCTGGGACTGTACGACATCGGGCATTTTGGAGTAATGGGAGTACATGTCTTTGTGTGCTGAGCTGGAGGAAAGAGCCCTGGAGAAATGATTCCCATTTGTAATAAGATCTGCTAGGTTAGTTGAGCTTAAAAAAAAAACACACATTAAAAAGACATGCAGTAATTGGAACAAACCAGAGTACATTTCTTATTTATATTTTAGAAATTAAAATTACTATAAAGATGCAAATAATTTGTAGCCTCTATTTAGGTGACTGTCACTCATATTCCTGTTTAGTTTTAGTTTCTGTTCATCTAATTTATATCTGCTGTCTGAGGTTTAATAACACATATCACCACTGACCACTGACCACTGACCACTGACCACTGACTGACCACTGACCACTGACTGACCACTGACCACTGACTGACCACTGACTGACCACTGACCACTGACTGACCACTGACCACCGACTGACCACTGACTGACCACTGACCACTGACTGACCACTGACTGACCACTGACCACTGACTGACCACTGACCACTGACTGACCACTGACTGACCACTGACCACTGACTGACCACTGACTGACCACTGACCACTGACTGACCACTGACCACTGACTGACCACTGACCACTGACTGACCACTGACTGACCACTGACTGACCACTGACTGACCACTGACCACTGACTGACCACTGACCACTGACTGACCACTGACTGACCACTGACTGACCACTGACTGACCACTGACCACTGACTGACCACTGACTGACCACTGACCACTGACTGACCACTGACCACTGACTGACCACTGACTGACCACTGACCACTGACTGACCACTGACCACTGACTGACCACTGACTGACCACTGACCACTGACTGACCACTGACTGACCACTGACCACTGACCACTGACTGACCACTGACTGACCACTGACCACTGACTGACCACTGACTGACCACTGACCACTGACCACTGACTGACCACTGACCACTGACCACTGACCACTGACTGACCACTGACCACTGACTGACCACTGACTGACCACTGACCACTGACCACTGACTGACCACTGACCACTGACCACTAACCACTGACTGACCACTGACTGACCACTGACCACTGACTGACCACTGACTGACCACTGACTGACCACTGACCACTGACTGACCACTGACTGACCACTGACCACTGACTGACCACTGACTGACCACTGACTGACCACTGACCACTGACTGACCACTGACTGACCACTGACCACTGACTGACCACTGACTGACCACTGACCACTAACTGACCACTGACTGACCACTGACCACTGACTGACCACTGACTGACCACTGACCACTGACTGACCACTGACTGACCACTGACTGACCACTGACTGACCACTGACCACTGACTGACCACTGACTGACCACTGACCACTGACTGACCACTGATTGACCACTGACCACTGACCACTGACTGACCACTGACTGACCACTGACTGACCACTGACCACTGACTGACCACTGACTGACCACTGACCACTGACTGACCACTGACCACTGACTGACCACTGATCATGCTGGAGGGTCATGTCAGGATGAGCCTGCAGGAAGGGTACCACATGAGGGAGGAGGATGTCTTCCCTGTAACGCACAGCGTTGAGATTGCCTGCAATGACAACAAGCTCAGTCTGATGATGCTGTGACACACCGCCCCAGACCATGACGGACCCTCCACCTCCAAATCGATCCCGCTCCAGAGTACAGACCTCGGTGTAACGCTCATTCCTTCGACGATAAACGCAAATCTGACCATCACACCTGGTGAGACAAAATCGCAACTCGTCAGTGAAGAGCACTTTTTGCCAGTCCTGTCTGGTCCAGCGACGGTGGGTTTGTGCCCATAGGTGACATTGTTGCTGGTGATGTCTGATGAGGACCTGCCTTACAACAGACCTACAAGCCCTCAGTCCCGCCTCTCTGTCTGGTGAGGACCTGCCTTACAACAGGCCTACAAGCCCTCAGTCCAGCCTCTCTGTCTGGTGAGGACCTGCCTTACAACAGGCCTACAAGCCCTCAGTCCAGCCTCTCTGTCTGGTGAGGACCTGCCTTACAACAGGCCTACAAGCCCTCAGTCCAGCCTCTCTGTCTGATGAGGACCTACCTTACAACAGGCCTACAAGCCCTCAGTCCAGCCTCTCTGTCTGATGAGGACCTACCTTACAACAGGCCTACAAACCCTCAGTCCAGCCTCTCTGTCTGGTGAGGACCTTCCTTACAACAGGCCTACAAACCCTCAGTCCAGCCTCTCTCGGCCTATTGCGGACAGTCTGAGCACTGATGGAGGGATTGTGCGTTTCTGGTGAAACTCGGGCAGTTGTTGTTGCCATCCTGTCCCTGTCCCGCAGGTGTGATGTTCAGATGTACCGATCCTGTGCAGGTATTGTTACACGTGGGCTGCCATTGCGAGGGCGATCAGCTGTCCGTCCTGTCTCCCTGTAGCGCTGTCTTAGGCGTCTCACAGTACGGATATTGCAATTTATTGTCCTGGCCACATCTGCAGTCCTCATGCCTCCTTGCAGCATGCCTAAGGCACGTTCACGCAGATGAGCAGGGACCCTGGGCATCTTTCTTTTGTTGTTTTTCAGTCAGTAGAAAGGCCTCTTTAGTGTCCTAAGTTTTCATAACTGTGACCTTAATTGCCTACCGTCTGTAAGCTGTTAACGACCGTTCCACAGGTGCATGTTCATTAATTGTTTATGGTTCATTGAACAAGCATGGGAAACAGTGTTTAAACCCTTTACAATGAAGATCTGTGAAGTTATTTGGATTTTCACTAATTATCTTTGAAAGACGGGGTCCTGAAAAAGGGACGTTTCTTCTTTTGCTGAGTTTAGTTTGTTTGTATTTCTGAGTGACATCATTGACTAAAACAAAAAAGGCAAAGACACATAATTTTGTATTTCCTGTAAATGTCAGTACATGGTGGATACGGAACACTACAGTAGCTACTAGGAAGTTGATATGGTAGACTACAGTAGCTACCAGGAAGTTGATATGGTACACTACTGTAGCGACCAGGAAGTTGATACGGTACACTACAGTAGCGACCAGGAAGTTGATACGGTACACTACAGTAGCTACCAGGAAGTTGATACGGTACACTACAGTAGCTACCAGGAAGTTGATACGGTACACTACTGTAGCTACCAGGAAGTTGATACGGAACACTACAGTAGCTACCAGGAAGTTGATACGGTACACTACTGTAGCGACCAGGAAGTTGATACGGTACACTACAGTAGCTGCCAGGAAATTGATACAGCACACTACAGTAGCTACCAGGAAGTTGATATGGTACACTACAGTAGCTACCAGGAAGTTGATATGGTACACTACAGTAGCTACCAGGAAGTTGATATGGTACACTACAGTAGCTACCAGGAAGTTGATATGGTACACTACAGTAGCTACCAGGAAGTTGATATGGTACACTACAGTAGCTACCAGGAAGTTGATACGGTACACTACAGTAGCAACCAGGAAGTTGATATGGTACACTACAGTAGCTACCAGGAAGTTGATACGGTACACTACAGTAGCTACCAGGAAGTTGATACGGTACACTACAGTAGCTACCAGGAAATGCAGGTGTGTAATTCCCACTCTCCACCACCATATTGACACGGAGTACAGTAACGCCTTTGACTGGCAGGTTATGATGGTGGAATACAGGAAAAAGAAGACCGAGCACGCCCCCGTTGTCATCGACGGGGCTGCAGTGGAGCAGGTTGAGAGCTTCAAGTTCCTTGGTATCCACATCACCAACAAACTAACATGGTCCCAGCACACCAAGACAGTCGTGAAGAGGGCACAACAAAACCTATTCCCCCTCAGGAGACTGAAAATATTTGTCATGGGTCCTCAGATCCTCAAAAGGTTCTACAGCTGCACCATCGAGAGCATCCTGACTGGTTGCATCACTGCCTGGTATGGCAACTGCTCGACCTCCGACCGCAAGGCACTACAGAGAGTAGTGTGGACGGCCCTGTACATCACTGGGGCCATCCAGGACCTCTATACCAGGCGGTGTCAGAGGAAGGCCCTAAAAATTGTCAAAGACTCCAGCTTTCTGTTGTTATCATCTATGCATAGTCACTTTAATAATTCTACCTACATGTACATATTACCTCAACTAACCGGTGCCCAAGCACATTGACTCTGTACTGGTACCCCCCTGTATATAGTCTCGCTATTGTTATTTTACTGCTGCTCTTTAATTACTTGTTACTTTTATTTCTTATTCTTATCCGTATTTTTTTTAAACTGCATTGTTGGTTAGGGGCTCATAAGTAAGCATTTCACTGTAATGTCTACACCTGTTGTATTCGGTGCATGTGACTAATCAAATGATGTGATGATGATATGACCTGTGTTGCCATGTCATTACTCTGGGCTCTATGATCATATTATGGGCTCTGGTCTAGAGTAGTGTACTATATAGGGAATAGGGCTCTGGTCTAAAGTAGTGTACTATATAGGGAACAGGGTTCCATAGAGCTCTGGTCTAAAGTAGTGCACTATATAGGGAATAGGGTGCCATAGTGCTCTGGTCTAAAGTAGTGCACTACATAGGGAATAGGGTGCCATAGTGCTCTGGTCTAAAGTAGTGTACTATATAGGGAATAGGGCTCTGGTCTAAAGTAGTGTACTATATAGGGAACAGGGTTCCATAGAGCTCTGGTCTAAAGTAGTGCACTATATAGGGAATAGGGTACCATAGTGCTCTGGTCTAAAGTAGTGCACTACATAGGGAATAGGGAGCCATTTGGGGAGTTTCCGCTGTCTCTTTGTCTGCTTGTTATAACATTACTGAATTATTGACCAGTCTGGAGTCTCGAGAGAAAGAGCATGTGGTCTGGTGAACCCAGTCTGAAGTCATATTGAGCCTCTTCTAGCTCGTGTGTGTGTGTGTGTGTGTGTGTGTGTGTGTGTGTGTGTGTGTGTGTGTGTGTGTGTGTGTGTGTGTGTGTGTGTGTGTGTGTGTGTGTGCGTGTTGCTCTTCTTGCTCTTGGAGCCCAGGAGAGAACATAGTTAAGCCTTCCATGTTGTAATGTGAGAAGGTCCATATATGATTTCCCTTCCTGTCTGATACTGTATCCAAACCATCGTTCACAGTATTTCGGTGGCTGAGAGTTAGAATCTAGAGATAGCATTGCACTCTCTGGCTGATATCAAAACCTAATTTGTGATCAGGGTTTTTTCTGGATCAAAAAGAGCTTAGGTGGTGGGCGTGGTAATGGGCGCGGTCAGCCTGGCTGGATTTTAGAGATCATTTTAGAGGCACCCCCCCATCTTGGCAGTGTAGAGAAATGTTTTTAATATTTAAGCCAATTTCCTGCAACTACACATTTCTCCATGGAGCTGAAAGAAAATGTTTGTTTTAAAGCTAATTTCCTGCAATGGACCTGAGAGAAAATGTTGCAGAATTTCCTGTAGATCTACATATTGGAGCTGAGAGAACATTTAGTATGCATTGTTGTCATGGCTAATGCTGTGTTCTTTTGCTCAAACATAATTACCAAATCAAAATTGCTAAATTCATTGTTTAGGGAATTTTTTATTCTCCCAGAATGTCTAGATTTTTTGGAAAGTGATTGTTAATTCTCAAAGATGATATTATTGAAAATATATAGTTCCATTATCTTTTATACAGACTTTATAGTGATGTTAGTCCAGATACAGAGCGTAAAGTATTCACACCCCTTGACTTTTCCCACATTTTGTTGTAAAATTGATTAAATTGAGATATTGTCACTGATCTAGACACAATATTATGCATCATTATTATTCCGTAATATAAAAGTGGAATTATGTTTGTTTTAATTTTTTTATTAAAAATGAAAAGCTGAAATGTCTTGAGTCAATAAGTGTTCAACCCCTTTGTTATGTCAAGGAGCCTAAATCAGTTCAGCAGTACATATGTGCTTAACAAGTCACGTAATAAGTTGCATGGACTCACTCTGTGGGCAATAATAGTGTTTAACATGATTTATGAATGACTACCTTATCTCTGTACCCCACACATACAATTATCTGTAAGGTCCCTCAGTCGAGCAGTGAATTACAAGCACAGATTCAACCACAAAGACCAGGGAGGTTTTCCAATGCCTCACAAAGAAGGGCTCCTATTGGTCGATGGAAGAAGAAAAATAAGCAGACATTGAATATCCCTTTGAGCATGGTGCAGTTATTAATTACACTTTGGATGGTGTATCAATACACCCAGTCACTACACAGATACAGGCGTCCTTCCTAACTCAGTTGCCAGAGAGGAAGGAAACCACTGAGGGATTTCACCATGCTGATTTTAAACCAGTTAGTGTTTAATGGCTGTGATAGGAGAACACTGAGGATGGATCAACAACATTGTAGTTATTCCACAATACTAACCTAATTGTAGCGGCAGCCTTCCTCCTCTTCGTCTGAAGAGGAGGTGTAGCAGGGATCGGACTAAGACGCAGCGTAGTTTGTGCTCAACATATTTAATTAAGACGAAATAAACGTGAACACTTACAAATACAAAATAACAAAATGTGGCAAACCGATACAGTCCTATCTGGTGCAGAGAAAACACAAAGACAGGAAACAACCACCCACAAAATCCCAACACAAAACAAGCCACCTAAATATGATTCCCAATCAGAGACAACACAAAACACCTGCCTCTGATTGAGAACCATATTAGGCCAAACATAGAAACGGACAAACAAGACACACAACATAGAATGCCCACCCAGCTCACGTCCTGACCAACACTAAAACAAGTAAAACACACAAGAACTATTGTCAGAACGTGACACTAATTGACCGAGTGAAAAGAAGGAAGCTTGTACATCAGGGGTCACCTACCGGTCGAACGCTCGGTCAGTCTCCAAGGCATTCCTAGTCACCAAACAGTTCTGTAAAAAACAACGATAAAGTCTTCCATACCTATCATTGTATTTTTTTTTACTCTGTTGAAGGTAGGTGCACTTGATTTAGCAGCCCTAATGCCGGGAAGGTAAAGTGTTCCCATTATGAACCATTTCCCGGCAGGCCCAGAAGGCAAATCAAGGGCACCTATAGGCCTTCTGCTGGCCAATCAGATCGATCAGATCACCTGTTTCCTCTTGCCATAGACTGTAAAAAGCAGCGGTGTAAAGTACTTAAGTAAAAATACTTGAAAGTACTACTTAAGTAGTTTTTTGGGGTATCTATACTTTACTATATATATTTTTGACAACTTCTACATTTACTTCACTACATTCCTAAAGAAAATAATGTACTTTTTTACTCCATACATTTTCTCTGAAACCCAAAAGTACTCGTTACATTTTGAATGGCTAGAAGGACAGGAAAGTGGTCCAATGCACTTATCAAGAGAACATACCTGGTCATCCCTACTGACTCTGATCTAGCAGACTCACTAAACATAAATACTTTGTTTGTAAATGAGGTCTGAGTGTTGGAGTGTGTCCCCCTGGCTATCTGTCAATAACAAACACAAGAAAATGGTGCAGCCTGGTTCGCTTAATATAAGGAACATAAAATGATTTATACTTTTACTTTCAATACTTTGATACTTAAGTATATTTAAAACCAAATACTTTTAGACTTTTACTCAAGTAGTATTTTACTGGGTGACTTCCACTTTTACTTGAGTCCTTTTAAGATATCTTTACTTTTACTCAAGTATGACAATTGGGTACTTTTTCCACCACTGGTAAAAAGAAACACAGCAAAGTTGATACTGTGAGATTTAAAAACGTTTGAAACGATGACTAGAGACTCAACTAATAGAGCAAAGAGCTTCTGTTTTTATGTGTAAGTTCATGTTTATTATGTTATTATGTTATTCAGCCAACGCTTTGTTCAACACCTTTTATAAGCCATATGTACGTGTGCCTTTAAACAAAATGCATGTAGTTCTGTCCTTGAGATGTTCTTGTCTATTAATGTTCTGTATTCTGTCATGTTTCATGTGTTGTCTGGACACCAGGAAGAGTAGCTGCTGCTTTTGCAACAGCTAATGGGGATCCTAATAAAATAGGAAATACCAAATACCTAAAATATAAGCTTTAAATGCCGTCAGCACTGCAGCTGTAATGAATGAGAATAGTAAAGTGTTTCTATGAGCTCGTTATTACTAGCATCTTGTGTCTTTTTAATATCGAGGACTATTTCACTTTCTCTGGACATAGGAGTAACACCATGAGTTGGTGCATGAGGCAGAAATAATGCAGTGTGACTTGAGTTTCGCCATCAGCTGGAAGACGGTGTCCCCTTTTCTCAGCGGAGGGAAGGAGGGAGGGTGAGTCGGGTGAGAGGCAGCCTCCCCTCTGCTCCCTCCCGCTCTCCCCTCAGACTGACCATCAGCTGGAAGACTGTGTCCCCTTTTCTCAGCGGAGGGAAGGAGGGAGGGTGAGTCGGGTGAGAGGCAGCCTCCCCTCTGCTCCCTCCCTCTCTCCCCTCAGACTGACCGTCAGCTGGAAGACGGTGTCCCCTTTTCTCAGCGGAGGGAAGGAGGGAGGGTGAGTCGGGTGAGAGGCAGCTTCCCCTCTGCTCCCTCCCTCTCTCCCCTCAGACTGACCGTCAGACGCAGGCCATCAGTCCAGTAAAACAAAACTTTAAAAAAAAGAAGAATTGTTATGCTCACTTAGCTGTGCCTCACAAGTACTACAACACATGATCTATTACCAGTGTGATCATATAGACATTTAAAAAATATATATAATTTCTAAATGATTTGAGAAGAAGAACATTGGCAGGGCATTTCAAGCATAGTCAATATGCAGTGATAATGTATTGGGTCTATGGCCTACTGAGCATAGCCAATATGCAGTGATAATGTATTGGGCCTACTGAGCATAGCCTATATGCAGTGATAATGTATTGGGTCTATAGCCTACTGAGCATAGCCAATATGCAGTGATAATGTATTGGGTCTACAGCCTACTGAGCATAGCCAATATGCAGTGATAATGTTTTGGGTCTACAGCCTACTGAGCATAGCCAATATGCAGTGATAATGTATTGGCCACCAAGGAACAAGTAATCCTGACTCAAACAGTTGGTGGCCACCAAGGAACAAGTAATACTGACTCAAATGGTTGGTGAACACCAAGGAACAAGTAATCCTGACTCAAACAGTTGGTGGCCACCAAGGAACAAGTAATACTGACTCAAATGGTTGGTGAACACCAAGGAACAAGTAATCCTGACTCAAACGGTTGGTGGCCACCAAGGAACAAGTAATCCTGACTCAAACAGTTGGTGGCCACCAGGGAACAAGTAATCCTGACTCAAACAGTTGGTGGCACCAAAGGAACAAGTAATCCTGACTCAAACAGTTGGTGGCCACCAAGGAACAAGTAATCCTGACTCAAACGGTTGGTGGCCACCAAGGAACAAGTAATCCTGACTCAAACAGTTGGTGGCCACCGAGGAACAAGTAATACTGACTCAAACAGTTGGTGGCCACCAAGGAACAAGTAATCCTGACTCAAACAGTTGGTGGCCACCAAGGAACAAGTGATCCTGACTCAAACGGTTGGTGGCCACCAAGGAACAAGTAATCCTGACTCAAATGGTTGGTGGCCACCAAGGATCAAGTAATCCTGACTCAAACGGTTGGTGGCCACCAAGGAACAAGTAATCCTGACTCAAACAGTTGGTGGCCAACGAGGAACAAGTAATCCTGACTCAAACGGTTGGTGGCCACCAAGGAACAAGTAATACTGACTCAAACGGTTGGTGGCCACCAAGGAACAAGTAATCCTGACTCAAACGGTTGGTGGCCACCAAGGATCAAGTAATCCTGACTCAAACGGTTGGTGGCCACCAGGGAACAAGTAATCCTGACTCAAATGGTTGGTGGCCACCAAGGAACAAGTAATCCTGACTCAAACGGTTGGTGGCCACCAAGGAACAAGTAATCCTGACTCAAACGGTTGGTGGCCACCAAGGATCAAGTAATCCTGACTCAAACGGTTGGTGGCCACCAGGGAACAAGTAATCCTGACTCAAACGGTTGGTGGCCACCAAGGATCAAGTAATCCTGACTCAAACAGTTGGTGGCCACCAGGGAACAAGTAATCGTGACTCAAACAGTTGGTGGCACCAAAAGAACAAGTAATCCTGACTCAAACAGTTGGTGGCCACCAAGGAACAAGTAATCCTGACTCAAACGGTTGGTGGCCACCAAGGAACAAGTAATCCTGACTCAAACAGTTGGTTGCCACCGAGGAACAAGTAATACTGACTCAAACAGTTGGTGGCCACCAAGGAACAAGTAATCCTGACTCAAACGGTTGGTGGCCACCAGGGAACAAGTAATCCTGACTCAAACAGTTGGTGGCCACCAAGGAACAAGTGATCCTGACTCAAACGGTTGGTGGCCACCAAGGAACAAGTAATCCTGACTCAAATGGTTGGTGGCCACCAAGGATCAAGTAATCCTGACTCAAACGGTTGGTGGCCACCAAGGAACAAGTAATCCTGACTCAAACAGTTGGTGGCCAACGAGGAACAAGTAATCCTGACTCAAACGGTTGGTGGCCACAAAGGAACAAGTAATACTGACTCAAACGGTTGGTGGCCACCAAGGAACAAGTAATCCTGACTCAAACAGTTGGTGGCCAACGAGGAAAGTAATCCTGACTCAAACGGTTGGTGGCCACCAAGGAACAAGTAATCCTGACTCAAACAGTTGGTGGCCACCAGGGAACAAGTAATACTGACTCAAACGGTTGGTGGCCACCAAGGAACAAGTAATCCTGACTCAAACGGTTGGTGGCCACCAAGGAACAAGTAATCCTGACTCAAACGGTTGGTGGCCAACGAGGAACAAGTAATCCTGACTCAAACAGTTGGTGGCCACTGAGGAACAAGTAATCCTGACTCAAACAGTTGGTGGCCACCAAGGAACAAGTAATACTGACTCAAACGGTTGGTGGCCACCAGGGAACAAGTAATACTGACTCAAACGGTTGGTGGCCACCAAGGAACAAGTAATCCTGACTCAAACAGTTGGTGGCCACCAAGGAACAAGTAATACTGACTCAAACGGTTGGTGGCCACCAAGGAACAAGTAATCCTGACTCAAACGGTTGGTGGCCACCAGGGAACAAGTAATCCTGACTCAAATGGTTGGTGGCCAGCAAGGAACAAGTAATCCTGTCTCAAACGGTTGGTGGCCACCAGGGAACAAGTAATCCTGACTCAAATGGTTGGTGTCCACCAAGGAACAAGTAATCCTGACTCAAACGGTTGGTGGCCACCAAGGAACAAGTAATCCTGACTCAAACAGTTGGTGGCCACCAAGGAACAAGTAATCCTGACTCAAACGGTTGGTGGCCACCAAGGATCAAGTAATCCTGACTCAAACAGTTGGTGGCCACCGAGGATCAAGTAATCCTGACTCAAATGGTTGGTGGCCACCAGGGAACAAGTAATCCTGACTCAAACAGTTGGTGGCCACCAGGGAACAAGTAATCCTGACTCAAACGGTTGGTGGCCACCAGGGAACAAGTAATCCTGACTCAAACGGTTGGTGAACACCAAGGAACAAGTAATCCTGACTCAAACGGTTGGTGAACACCAAGGATCAAGTAATCCTGACTCAAACAGTTGGTGGCCACCAAGGAACAAGTAATCCTGACTCAAACAGTTGGTGGACACCGAGGAACAAGTAATACTGACTCAAACGGTTGGTGAACACCAAGGAACAAGTAATACTGACTCAAATGGTTTGGTGGCCACTGCTATACTGCTATACAGTGGCCACCAAGGCATGAGTAATACTGCAAAAATGTGGCAAAGAAATGCACTTTTTGTCCTGAATACAAAGTGTTATGTTTGGGGCAAATCCAACACATCATTAAGTTCCACTCTTCATAGTGTCATGCATAGTGGTGGTTGCGTCATGTTGTAGGTTTTTCTTTTCGGATAAAAGCACAAGCAAAGTCCTAGAAGAAAACCTTTTTCAGTCTGCTTTCTACTGGGAGATGAATTC
This sequence comes from Salvelinus alpinus, assembly GCF_045679555.1. Lineage (NCBI taxonomy): Eukaryota > Metazoa > Chordata > Actinopteri > Salmoniformes > Salmonidae > Salvelinus > Salvelinus alpinus. The sequence goes on from NC_092091.1 coordinate 2,686,752, forward strand.
ACCTTTCAGCAGGACAACAACCTAAAACGCAAGACCAAATACCCACTGGACTTTCTTACCAAGATGACAGTGAATGTTCTTGATTGGCCTAGTTACAGTTTTGACTTAAAGTGATACTTTGAGATTTTGGTATTCAGGTCCTTTATCTACTTACCCAGAGTCAGATGAAATTGTGGATTTTATGTCTCTGCTTGCAGTTTGAATGAAGTTGCTAACTAGCGCTAGCGCAATTGTTAACTAGCGTTAGCATAATGACTGGAAGTCTTTGGTATCTGCTAGCATGCTGGAAATCATTTATTTGACTAAACTTCTAGTTATAAGAAGTGGCGAAATAAGCAGCCATGTTTATGCAGCTCCACCCATGTTTTCCCATCAGCCAATCAAATTCAAATTACAGACGGAGGGACCGCAAGAACCATTTTGAAATATTTGATGCATCGCTGCCTAACTGGTGCAGCTGATGAAAGGTAAGCACATTGTATCCAAAAACCACTGGAATATCTAGACTATTTTCAGTTCATACAGGCGGATATAGACTTAGCTTGATCTATCTAACCAGCCAGCTAGCGGTTCAATTTGAATTTGATTGGCTGAAGGGAAAGAATGGTTGGAGTTGCATAACCATCATCCTGTGAGGCAGTGCATCTTTTACCTCTTGACCTCTTGACCTCACCTTGTGCTCTTGTTGACTATGTTCTCTCCTTTTATTCCCACTGGAAAGACTGTGGTCGCATTCCATATGGCACCCTTTTCCCTTTACAGTGCACTACTTTTTGTCAAATGGGATGGTCAAATGTAGTGCACTATGAAGGGAACAATGTGCAATTTGGGACTCATTGGCATGTGTTGTGAGATCACCTGTTGCTTAGGAACCAGCGTGACTGGATACATGGGGCTCGAGCTAGGCCATCTCGTCAAGGTCTCTTTGCATTGTCGATGATCTGGGAAACATACATTCCCGGGTTCATCCCATATTGCTCCCTATTCCCTTCATAGTGCGCTGGGCACTGGTAAAAAGTAGTGCACTATATAGGGAATAGGGTCAAAAGTAATGCTCTATAAAGGGGACACATTTGAGTGTGAGAAATCACATCGAATGATTTAGATCTGCTTGTACTTTTTACATATTACTTCACTTATTATTCTGAGGTTACAGAGGAGTGGGAAAGCATCATTATTCACAGAGGAGTGGGACAGCATCATTATTCTGAGAGGAGTGGGAAAGCATCATTATTCACAGAGGAGTGGGACAGCATTATTATTCTGAGAGGAGTGGGACAGCATTATTATTCTGAGAGGAGTGGGACAGCATTATTACTCTGAGAGGAGTGGGGCAGCATCATTATTCTGAGAGGAATGGGACAGCATTATTACTCTGAGAGGAATGGGACAGCATTATTACTCTGAGAGGAATGGGACAGCATTATTACTCTGAGAGGAGTGGGACAGCATTATTACTCTGAGAGGAGTGGGACAGCATTATTACTCTGAGAGGAGTGGGACAGCATTATTACTCTGAGAGGAGTGGGACAGCATTATTACTCTGAGAGGAGTGGGACAGCATTATTACTCTGAGAGGAGTGGGACAGCATCATTACTCTGAGAGGAATGGGACAGCATTATTACTCTGAGAGGAATGGGACAGCATCATTATTCACAGAGGAGTGGGACAGCATTATTACTCTGAGAGGAATGGGACAGCATTATTACTCTGAGAGGAGTGGGAAAGCATTATTACTCTGAGAGGAGTGGGACAGCATTATTACTCTGAGAGGAGTGGGACAGCATTATTACTCTGAGAGGAATGGGACAGCATTGTTACTCTGAGAAGAATGGGACAGCATTATTACTCTGAGAGGAGTGGGACAGCATTATTACTCTGAGAGGAGTGGGACAGCATTATTACTCTGAGAGGAATGGGACAGCATTATTACTCTGAGAGGAATGGGACAGCATTATTACTCTGAGAGGAGTGGGACAGCATTATTACTCTGAGAGGAGTGGGACAGCATTATTACTCTGAGAGGAGTGGGACAGCATCATTATTCACAGAGGAGTGGGACAGCATTATTACTCTGAGAGGAATGGGACAGCATTATTACTCTGAGAGGAGTGGGAAAGCATTATTACTCTGAGAGGAGTGGGACAGCATTATTACTCTGAGAGGAGTGGGAAAGCATTATTACTCTGAGAGGAGTGGGACAGCATTATTACTCTGAGAGGAATGGGACAGCATTATTACTCTGAGAGGAATGGGACAGCATTATTACTCTGAGAGGAGTGGGAAAGCATTATTACTCTGAGAGGAGTGGGACAGCATTATTACTCTGAGAGGAGTGGTACAGCATTATTACTCTGAGAGGAATGGGACAGCATTATTACTCTGAGAGGAGTGGGACAGCATTATTACTCTGAGAGGAGTGGGCCAGCATCATTATTCACAGAGGAGTGGGACAGCATTATTACTCTGAGAGGAGTGGGACAGCATTATTACTCTGAGAGGAGTGGGACAGGATTATTACTCTGAGAGGAGTGGGACAGCATTATTACTCTGAGAGGAGTGGGACAGCATTATTACTCTGAGAGGAGTGGGACAGCATCATTATTCACAGAGGAGTGGGACATCATTATTACTCTGAGAGGAATGGGACAGCATTATTACTCTGAGAGGAGTGGGACAGCATCATTACTCTGAGATGAGTGGGAAAGCATCATTATTCTGAGAGGAGTGGGAAAGCATTATTACTCTGAGATGAGTGGGAAAGCATTATTACTCTGAGATGAGTGGGGAAGCATTATTACTCTGAGATGAGTGGGAAAGCATCATTATTCTGAGAGGAGTGGGAAAGCATTATTACTCTGAGATGAGTGGGAAAGCATCATTATTCACAGAGGAGTGGGAAAGCATTATTACTCTGAGATGAGTGGGAAAGCATTATTATTCTGAGAGGAGTGGGGCAGCATCATTACTCTGAGATGAGTGGGAAAGCATCATTATTCACAGAGGAGTGGTACAGCATCATTATTCTGAGAGGAGTGGGAAACCATTATTATTCTGAGAGGAGTGGGGCAGCATCATTACTCTGAGATGAGTGGGAAAGCATCATTATTCTGAGAGGAGTGGGAAAGCATTATTATTCTGAGAGGAGTGGGTCAGCATCATTACTCTGAGATGAGTGGGAAAGCATTATTATTCTGAGAGGAGTGGGACAGCATTATTATTCTGAGAGGAGTGGGACAGCATCATTATTCTGAGAGGAGTGGGACAGCATCATTACTCTGAGATGAGTGGGACAGCATTATTACTCTGAGAGGAATGGGACAGCATTATTACTCTGAGCATACAGAGGAGTGGGATCTTAGATTTTGTTGAGATGTGCAAATTTGTCAACAAGGCAAAGAGTGGCTGCTTTGAAGAATCTCAAATATAAAATATTTATTGATTTGTTTAACACTTTTTTGGTTACTACATGATTCTGAATGAGTTACTTTATAGTGTTGATGTCTTCACTATTATTCTACAATGAAGAAAATAGTAAAAATATGTCCAAACTTTTGACTGGTTCTCTATATATACACACTATATATACAAAAGTATGTGGACACCCCTTCAAATGAGTGGATTTGCTATTTCAGCCACACCCATTTCTGACAGGTGTATAAAATCGAGCACACAGCCATGCAATCTCCATAGACAAACATTGACAGTAGAATGAGCTTACTGAAGAGCTCAGTGACTTTTCAATGTGGCACCTTCATAGGATGCCACCTATCCAACAAGTCAGTTTGTCAAGTTTATGCCTTGCTAGAGCTGCCTTGGTCAACTGTTAGAGCTTCCCCGGTCAACTGTTAGAGCTTCCCCGGTCAACTGTTAGAGCTTCCCCGGTCAACTGTTAGAGCTTCCCCGGTCAACTGTTAGAGCTTCCCCGGTCAACTGTTAGAGCTTCCCCGGTCAAATGTTAGAGCTTTCCCCGGTCAACTGTTAGAGCTTCCCCGTTCAACTGAAGTGCTGTTATTATGAAGTGGAAATGTCTAGGAGCAACAACGTCAAAATGGTCTGTCCTCGGTTGCAACACTCACTACCGAGTTCCAAAGTGCCTCTGGATGCAACGTCAGCACAATAGCTTTTCGTCGGTAACTTCATGAAATGAGTTTCCATGGCTGAGCAGCCGCACAAAAATCACCATGCGCAATGCCAAGCGTCGGCTGGAGTGGTGTAAAGCCTGCCGCCATTGGACTCTGAAGCGGTGGAAACGCGCTCTCTGGCGTGAGGAATCACGCTTCACCATTTGGTAGTCCGACAGACGAATCTGGGTTTGACAGATGCTAGGAGAACACTACCTGCCGAATGCAAAGTGCCAACTGTAAAGTTTGGTGGAGGAGGAATAATGGTCTGGGGCTGTTTTTCAGGGTTCGGGCTAGGCCCCTTCAAGTGATGGAAATCTTAACGCTACAGCATACAATGGCATTCTAGATGATTCTGTGCTTCCAACTTTGTGGCAACAGTTTGGGGATTGCCCGTTCCTAATTCAGCATGACAATGTCCCCTGGCACAAGGCGAGGTCTATATAGAAATGGTTTGTCGAGATCGATGTTCAAGAACTTGACTGGCCTGCACAGAGTCCTGACCTTCCCAGAAGAGTGGAGGCTGTTATAACAGCAAAGGAGGGGGACCAACTCCATATTAATGCCCATGATTTTGGAATGAGATGTTTAAGGAGCAGGTGTCCACATACTTTTGGTATGTAGTGTTTAATTCCAGCATCCTCAAAAATGGCTTGACATTAACCAGGTTTCCAGCCAAGCTTTTTATGCAAGTAAAGTAGCCTACATTTCTGATTTAAAGAAAAGTCACCACAATCATAGGAAAGCATGCAGTTCATGAGGCTACAAATTCGACAAGTTATGATGAACTCGATGGTAGAAGAAAGTGACGTCAATATGTGCCCTCTCCATCTCGATGAGTTTAGGGTCCTGTTTGATCTGACCCTCTCCATCTCGATGAGTTTAGGGTCCTGTTTGATCTGACCCTCTCCATCTCGATGAGTTTAGGGTCCTGTTTGATCTGACCCTCTCCATCTCGATGAGTTTAGGGTCCTGTTTGATCTGACCCTCTCCATCTCGATGAGTTTAGGGTCCTGTTTGATCTGACCCTCTCCATCTCGATGAGTTTAGGGTCCTGTTTGATCTGACCCTCTCCATCTCGATGAGTTTAGGGTCCTGTTTGATCTGACCCTCTCCATCTCGATGAGTTTAGGGTCCTGTTTGATCTGACCCTCTCCATCTCGATGAGTTTAGGGTCCTGTTTGATCTGACCCTCTCCATCTCGATGAGTTTAGGGTCCTGTTTGATCTGACCCTCTCCATCTCGATGAGTTTAGGGTCCTGTTTGATCTGACCCTCTCCATCTCGATGAGTTTAGGGTCCTGTTTGATCTGACCCTCTCCATCTCGATGAGTTTAGGGTCCTGTTTGATCTGACCCTCTCCATCTCGATGAGTTTAGGGTCCTGTTTGATCTGACCCTCTCCATCTCGATGAGTTTAGGGTCCTGTTTGATCTGACCCTCTCCATCTCGATGAGTTTAGGGTCCTGTTTGATCTGACCCTCTCCATCTCGATGAGTTTAGGGTCCTGTTTGATCTGACCCTCTCCCTCTCGATGAGTTTAGGGTCCTGTTTGATCTGACCCTCTCCATCTCGATGAGTTTAGGGTCCTGTTTGATCTGACCCTCTCCATCTCGATGAGTTTAGGGTCCTGTTTGATCTGACCCTCTCCATCTCGATGAGTTTAGGGTCCTGTTTGATCTGACCCTCTCCCTCTCGATGAGTTTAGGGTCCTGTTTGATCTGACCCTCTCCATCTCGATGAGTTTAGGGTCCTGTTTGATCTGACCCTCTCCATCTCGATGAGTTTAGGGTCCTGTTTGATCTGACCCTCTCCCTCTCGATGAGTTTAGGGTCCTGTTTGATCTGACCCTCTCCATCTCGATGAGTTTAGGGTCCTGTTTGATCTGACCCGGTAGTTCATGGAGTGTAGTGTTGACCCAGTAGGTCATGGAGTCTAGTGTTGACCCAGTAGGTCATAGAGTGTAGTGTTGACCCAGTAGTTCATGGAGTGTAGTGTTGACCCAGTAGGTCATGGAGTCTAGTGTTGACCCAGTAGGTCATAGAGTGTAGTGTTGACCCAGTAGTTCATGGAGTGTAGTGTTGACCCAGTAGGTCATGGAGTCTAGTGTTGACCCAGTAGGTCATAGAGTGTAGTGTTGACCCAGTAGTTCATGGAGTGTAGTGTTGACCCAGTAGGTCATGGAGTCTAGTGTTGACCCAGTAGGTCATAGAGTGTAGTGTTGACCCAGTAGTTCATGGAGTGTAGTGTTGACCCAGTAGTTCATGGAGTGTAGTGTTGACCCAGTAGGTCATGGAGTGTAGTGTTGACCCAGTAGGTCATGGAGTGTAGTGTTGACCCAGTAGTTCATGTTGACCCAGTAGTTCATGGAGTGTAGTGTTGACCCAGTAGTTCATGGAGTGTAGTGTTGACCCAGTAGTTCATGTTGACCCAGTAGTTCATGGAGTGTAGTGTTGACCCAGTAGTTCATGGAGTGTAGTGTTGACCCAGTAGGTCATGGAGTCTAGTGTTGACCCAGTAGGTCATAGAGTGTAGTGTTGACCCAGTAGTTCATGGAGTGTAGTGTTGACCCAGTAGGTCATGGAGTCTAGTGTTGACCCAGTAGGTCATAGAGTGTAGTGTTGACCCAGTAGTTCATGGAGTGTAGTGTTGACCCAGTAGTTCATGGAGTGTAGTGTTGACCCAGTAGGTCATGGAGTGTAGTGTTGACCCAGTAGGTCATGGAGTGTAGTGTTGACCCAGTAGTTCATGTTGACCCAGTAGTTCATGGAGTGTAGTGTTGACCCAGTAGTTCATGGAGTGTAGTGTTGACCCAGTAGTTCATGTTGACCCAGTAGTTCATGGAGTGTAGTGTTGACCCAGTAGTTCATGGAGTGTAGTGTTGACCCAGTAGTTCATGTTGACCCAGTAGTTCATGGAGTGTAGTGTTGACCCAGTAGTTCATGGAGTGTAGTGTTGACCCAGTAGTTCTTGTAGTGTAGTGTTGACCCAGTAGTTCATGGAGTGTAGTGTTGACCCAGTAGGTCATAGAGTGTAGTGTTGACCCAGTAGGTCATGGAGTGTAGTGTTGACCCAGTAGTTCATGGAGTGTAGTGTTGACCCAGTAGTTCATGGAGTGTAGTGTTGACCCAGTAGGTCATAGAGTGTAGTGTTGACCCAGTAGGTCATGGAGTGTAGTGTTGACCCAGTAGTTCATGTTGACCCAGTAGTTCATGGAGTGTAGTGTTGACCCAGTAGTTCATGGAGTGTAGTGTTGACCCAGTAGTTCATGTTGACCCAGTAGTTCATGGAGTGTAGTGTTGACCCAGTAGTTCATGGAGTGTAGTGTTGACCCAGTAGTTCATGTTGACCCAGTAGTTCATGGAGTGTAGTGTTGACCCAGTAGTTCATGGAGTGTAGTGTTGACCCAGTAGTTCTTGTAGTGTAGTGTTGACCCAGTAGTTCATGGAGTGTAGTGTTGACCCAGTAGGTCATAGAGTGTAGTGTTGACCCAGTAGGTCATGGAGTGTAGTGTTGACCCAGTAGTTCATGGAGTGTAGTGTTGACCCAGTAGTTCATGGAGTGTAGTGTTGACCCAGTAGGTCATAGAGTGTAGTGTTGACCCAGTAGGTCATGGAGTGTAGTGTTGACCCAGTAGTTCATGGAGTGTAGTGTTGACCCAGTAGTTCATGGAGTGTAGTGTTGACCCAGTAGGTCATGGAGTGGAGTGTTGACCCAGTAGGTCATGGAGTGTAGTGTTGACCCAGTAGTTCATGGAGTGTAGTGTTGACCCAGTAGGTCATGGAGTGGAGTGTTGACCCAGTAGGTCATGGAGTGTAGTGTTGACCCAGTAGTTCATGTTGACCCAGTAGTTCATGGAGTGTAGTGTTGACCCAGTAGTTCATGGAGTGTAGTGTTGACCCAGTAGGTCATGGAGTGGAGTGTTGACCCAGTAGTTCATGGAGTGTAGTGTTGACCCAGTAGGTCATGGAGTGTAGTGTTGACCCAGTAGTTCATGGAGTGTAGTGTTGACCCAGTAGGTCATGGAGTCTAGTGTTGACCCAGTAGGTCATGGAGTGTAGTGTTGACCCAGTAGGTCATGGAGTGTAGTGTTGACCCAGTAGTTCATGTTGACCCAGTAGTTCATGGAGTGTAGTGTTGACCCAGTAGTTCATGGAGTGTAGTGTTGACCCAGTAGTTCATGTTGACCCAGTAGTTCATGGAGTGTAGTGTTGACCCAGTAGTTCATGGAGTGTAGTGTTGACCCAGTAGTTCATGTTGACCCAGTAGTTCATGGAGTGTAGTGTTGACCCAGTAGTTCATGGAGTGTAGTGTTGACCCAGTAGTTCTTGTAGTGTAGTGTTGACCCAGTAGTTCATGGAGTGTAGTGTTGACCCAGTAGGTCATAGAGTGTAGTGTTGACCCAGTAGGTCATGGAGTGTAGTGTTGACCCAGTAGTTCATGGAGTGTAGTGTTGACCCAGTAGTTCATGGAGTGTAGTGTTGACCCAGTAGGTCATAGAGTGTAGTGTTGACCCAGTAGGTCATGGAGTGTAGTGTTGACCCAGTAGTTCATGTTGACCCAGTAGTTCATGGAGTGTAGTGTTGACCCAGTAGTTCATGGAGTGTAGTGTTGACCCAGTAGTTCATGTTGACCCAGTAGTTCATGGAGTGTAGTGTTGACCCAGTAGTTCATGGAGTGTAGTGTTGACCCAGTAGTTCATGTTGACCCAGTAGTTCATGGAGTGTAGTGTTGACCCAGTAGTTCATGGAGTGTAGTGTTGACCCAGTAGTTCTTGTAGTGTAGTGTTGACCCAGTAGTTCATGGAGTGTAGTGTTGACCCAGTAGGTCATAGAGTGTAGTGTTGACCCAGTAGGTCATGGAGTGTAGTGTTGACCCAGTAGTTCATGGAGTGTAGTGTTGACCCAGTAGTTCATGGAGTGTAGTGTTGACCCAGTAGGTCATAGAGTGTAGTGTTGACCCAGTAGGTCATGGAGTGTAGTGTTGACCCAGTAGTTCATGGAGTGTAGTGTTGACCCAGTAGTTCATGGAGTGTAGTGTTGACCCAGTAGGTCATGGAGTGGAGTGTTGACCCAGTAGGTCATGGAGTGTAGTGTTGACCCAGTAGTTCATGGAGTGTAGTGTTGACCCAGTAGGTCATGGAGTGGAGTGTTGACCCAGTAGGTCATGGAGTGTAGTGTTGACCCAGTAGTTCATGTTGACCCAGTAGTTCATGGAGTGTAGTGTTGACCCAGTAGTTCATGGAGTGTAGTGTTGACCCAGTAGGTCATGGAGTGTAGTGTTGACCCAGTAGTTCATGGAGTGTAGTGTTGACCCAGTAGGTCATGGAGTGTAGTGTTGACCCAGTAGTTCATGGAGTGTAGTGTTGACCCAGTAGTTCATGGAGTGTAGTGTTGACCCAGTAGTTCATGTTGACCTAGTAGGTCATGGAGTGTAGTGTTGACCCAGTAGGTCATGGAGTGTAGTGTTGACCCAGTAGGTCATGGAGTGTAGTGTTGACCCAGTAGTTCATGTTGACCCAGTAGTTCATGGAGTGTAGTGTTGACCCAGTAGTTCATGTTGACCTAGTAGGTCATGGAGTGTAGTGTTGACCCAGTAGTTCATGGAGTGTAGTGTTGACCCAGTAGGTCATGGAGTGTAGTGTTGACCCAGTAGTTCATGGAGTGTAGTGTTGACCCAGTAGTTCATGGAGTGTAGTGTTGACCCAGTAGGTCATGGAGTGTAGTGTTGACCCAGTAGGTCATGGAGTGTAGTGTTGACCCAGTAGTTCTTGTAGTGTAGTGTTGACCCGGTAGTTCTTGTAGTGTAGTGTTGACCCAGTAGGTCATGGAGTGTAGTGTTGACCCAGTAGTTCTTGTAGTGTAGTGTTGACCCAGTAGGTCATAGAGTGTAGTGTCGACCCAGTAGGTCATGGAGTGTAGTGTTGACCCAGTAGTTCATGGAGTGTAGTGTTGACCCGGTAGTTCATGGAGTGTAGTGTTGACCCAGTAGGTCATGGAGTGTAGTGTTGACCCAGTAGGTCATAGAGTGTAGTGTTGACCCAGTAGTTCATGGAGTGTAGTGTTGACCCAGTAGGTCATGGAGTGGAGTGTTGACCCAGTAGGTCATGGAGTGTAGTGTTGACCCAGTAGGTCATGGAGTGGAGTGTTGACCCAGTAGGTCATGGAGTGTAGTGTTGACCCAGTAGTTCATGTTGACCCAGTAGTTCATGGAGTGTAGTGTTGACCCAGTAGGTCATAGAGTGTAGTGTTGACCCAGTAGTTCATGGAGTGTAGTGTTGACCCAGTAGTTCATGGAGTGTAGTGTTGACCGAGTAGTTCTTGTAGTGTAGTGTTGACCCAGTAGGTCATGGAGTGTAGTGTTGACCCAGTAGTTCTTGTAGTGTAGTGTTGACCCGGTAGTTCTTGTAGTGTAGTGTTGACCCAGTAGGTCATGGAGTGTAGTGTTGACCCAGTAGTTCTTGTAGTGTAGTGTTGACCCAGTAGGTCATAGAGTGTAGTGTTGACCCAGTAGGTCATGGAGTGTAGTGTTGACCCAGTAGTTCATGGAGTGTAGTGTTGACCCGGTAGTTCATGGAGTGTAGTGTTGACCCAGAAGGTCATGGAGTGTAGTGTTGACCCAGTAGGTCATAGAGTGTAGTGTTGACCCAGTAGTTCATGGAGTGTAGTGTTGACCCAGTAGTTCATGGAGTGTAGTGTTGACCCAGTAGTTCATGGAGTGTAGTGTTGACCCAGTAGTTCATGGAGTGGAGTGTTGACCCAGTAGTTCATGGAGTGTAGTGTTGACCCAGTAGGTCATGGAGTCTAGTGTTGACCCAGTAGGTCATGGAGTGTAGTGTCGACCCAGTAGTTCATGGAGTGTAGTATTGACCCAGTAGGTCATGGAGTCTAGTGTTGACCCAGTAGGTCATGGAGTGTAGAGTTAATATGTAATCCTCTTCCACATTGAAATTGGCAGTGTTTTTCTGTCTAGTAATAGCCTTGCTACAAGCGTGTTGTGAGCTAAAATGAGTTCGCTAACACTTCTCACACCCCGCCTCCCAAAAACAATTTCCTCCAGTGAAATTACAAACACACACAAGCAACACAGACTTGATGACACATGAACCAGTGTGATAAACAGAGAGAAGGCAGAGAACTAACTCACTGTATGGATCCTGGCTGCCCTGTACTATACGAGCGGTAGATCCTGGCTGCCCTGTACTATAGGAGCAGGAGATGCTGGCTGCCTTGTACTATACGAGCGGTAGATCCTGGCTGCCCTGTACTATAGGAGCAGGAGATGCTGGCTGCCTTGTACTATACGAGCGGTAGATCCTGGCTGCCTTGTACTATACGAGCGGTAGATCCTGGCTGCCCTGTACTATAGGAGCAGGAGATCCTGGCTGCCCTGTACTATACGAGCAGGAGATGCTGGCTGCCTTGTACTATAGGAGCAGGAGATCCTGGCTGCCCTGTACTATAGGAGCAGGAGATCCTGGCTGCCTTGTACTATAGGAGCAGGAGATCCTGGCTGCCCTGTACTATAGGAGTAGGAGATCCTGGCTGCCCTGTACTATACGAGCAGGAGATCCTGGCTGCCCTGTACTATACGTGTGGGAGATCCTGGCTGCCTTGTACTATACGAGCAGGAGATCCTGGCTGCCCTGTACTATACGAGCGGTAGATCCTGGCTGCCCTGTACTATAGGAGCAGGAGATCCTGGCTGCCTTGTACTATACGAGCGGTAGATCCTGGCTGCCCTGTACTATAGGAGCAGGAGATGCTGGCTGCCTTGTACTATACGAGCGGTAGATCCTGGCTGCCCTGTACTATGGGAGCAGGAGATGCTGGCTGCCTTGTACTATACGAGCGGTAGATCCTGGCTGCCCTGTACTATAGGAGCAGGAGATGCTGGCTGCCTTGTACTATACGAGCGGTAGATCCTGGCTGCCCTGTACTATAGGAGCAGGAGATCCTGGCTGCCTTGTACTATACGAGCGGTAGATCCTGGCTGCCCTGTACTATAGGAGCAGGAGATGCTGGCTGCCTTGTACTATACGAGCGGTAGATCCTGGCTGCCCTGTACTATAGGAGCAGGAGATGCTGGCTGCCTTGTACTATACGAGCGGTAGATCCTGGCTGCCCTGTACTATAGGAGCAGGAGATGCTGGCTGCCTTGTACTATACGAGCAGGAGATCCTGGCTGCCCTGTACTATAGGAGCAGGAGATGCTGGCTGCCTTGTACTATACGAGCGGTAGATCCTGGCTGCCTTGTACTATACGAGCGGTAGATCCTGGCTGCCCTGTACTATAGGAGCAGGAGATCCTGGCTGCCCTGTACTATACGAGCAGGAGATGCTGGCTGACTTGTACTATAGGAGCAGGAGATCCTGGCTGCCCTGTACTATAGGAGCAGGAGATCCTGGCTGCCTTGTACTATAGGAGCAGGAGATCCTGGCTGCCCTGTACTATAGGAGTAGGAGATCCTGGCTGCCCTGTACTATACGAGCAGGAGATCCTGGCTGCCCTGTACTATACGTGTGGGAGATCCTGGCTGCCTTGTACTATACGAGCAGGAGATCCTGGCTGCCCTGTACTATACGAGCAGGAGATCCTGGCTGCCCTGTACTATACGTGTGGGAGATCCTGGCTGCCTTGTACTATACGAGCGGTAGATCCTGGCTGCCCTGTACTATAGGAGCAGGAGATGCTGGCTGCCTTGTACTATACGAGCAGTAGATCCTGGCTGCCTTGTACTATACGAGCGGTAGATCCTGGCTGCCCTGTACTATAGGAGCAGGAGATCCTGGCTGCCCTGTACTATACGAGCAGGAGATGCTGGCTGCCTTGTACTATAGGAGCAGGAGATCCTGGCTGCCCTGTACTATAGGAGCGGGAGATGCTGGCTGCCTTGTACTATACGAGCGGTAGATCCTGGCTGCCCTGTACTATAGGAGCAGGAGATGCTGGCTGCCTTGTACTATACGAGCGGTAGATCCTGGCTGCCTTGTACTATACGAGCGGTAGATCCTGGCTGCCCTGTACTATAGGAGCAGGAGATCCTGGCTGCCCTGTACTATACGAGCAGGAGATGCTGGCTGCCTTGTACTATAGGAGCAGGAGATCCTGGCTGCCCTGTACTATAGGAGCAGGAGATCCTGGCTGCCTTGTACTATAGGAGCAGGAGATCCTGGCTGCCCTGTACTATAGGAGTAGGAGATCCTGGCTGCCCTGTACTATACGAGCAGGAGATCCTGGCTGCCCTGTACTATACGTGTGGGAGATCCTGGCTGCCTTGTACTATACGAGCAGGAGATCCTGGCTGCCCTGTACTATACGAGCAGGAGATCCTGGCTGCCCTGTACTATACGTGTGGGAGATCCTGGCTGCCTTGTACTATACGAGCGGTAGATCCTGGCTGCCCTGTACTATAGGAGCAGGAGATGCTGGCTGCCTTGTACTATACGAGCGGTAGATCCTGGCTGCCTTGTACTATACGAGCGGTAGATCCTGGCTGCCCTGTACTATAGGAGCAGGAGATCCTGGCTGCCCTGTACTATACGAGCAGGAGATGCTGGCTGCCTTGTACTATAGGAGCAGGAGATCCTGGCTGCCCTGTACTATAGGAGCAGGAGATCCTGGCTGCCTTGTACTATAGGAGCAGGAGATCCTGGCTGCCCTGTACTATAGGAGTAGGAGATCCTGGCTGCCATGTACTATAGGAGTAGGAGATCCTGGCTGCCATGTACTATAGGAGTAGGAGATCCTGGCTGCCCTGTACTATACGAGCAGGAGATCCTGGCTGCCCTGTACTATACGTGTGGGAGATCCTGGCTGCCTTGTACTATACGAGCAGGAGATCCTGGCTGCCCTGTACTATACGAGCAGGAGATCCTGGCTGCCCTGTACTATACGTGTGGGAGATCCTGGCTGCCTTGTACTATACGAGCAGGAGATCCTGGCTGCCCTGTACTATACGAGCAGGAGATCCTGGCTGCCCTGTACTATAGGAGCAGGAGATCCTGGCTGCCCTGTACTATACGAGCAGGAGATCCTGGCTGCCTTGTACTATAGGAGCAGGAGATCCTGGCTGCCTTGTACTATACGAGCGGTAGATCCTGGCTGCCCTGTACTATACAAGCGGTAGATCCTGGCTGCCCTGTACTATACAAGCAGGAGTTCCTGGCTGCCCTGTACTATAAAAGCGGTAGATCCTGGCTGCCCTGTACTATACAAGCAGGAGATCCTGGCTGCCTTGTACTATAGGAGCAGGAGATCCTGGCTGCACTGTACTATAGGAGCAGGAGATCCTGGCTGCCCTGTACTATACGAGCAGGAGATCCTGGCTGCCCTGTACTATACGAGCAGGAGATCCTGGCTGCCTTGTACTATATGAGCAGGAGATCCTGGCTGCCCTGTACTATACGAGCAGGAGATCCTGGCTGCCCTGTACTATACGAGCGGTAGATCCTGGCTGCCCTGTACTATACGAGCGGTAGATCCTGGCTGCCCTGTACTATACGAGCAGGAGATCCTGGCTGCCCTGTACTATACGAGCAGGAGATCCTGGCTGCCTTGTACTATACGAGCGTTAGGTCCTGGCTGCCCTGTACTATACGAGCAGGAGATCCTGGCTGCCTTGTACTATAGGAGCAGGAGATCCTGGCTGCCCTGTACTATACGAGCGGTAGATCCTGGCTCCCTTGTACTATAGGAGCAGGAGATCCTGGCTGCCTTGTACTATACGAGCGGTAGATCCTGGCTGCCCTGTACTATACGAGTGGGAGATCCTGGCTGCCCTGTACTATTTGAGCGGGGGATCCTGGCTGCCCTGTACTATACGAGCAGGAGATCCTGGCTGCCCTGTACTAAACGAGCGGGAGACCCTGGCTGCCCTGTACTATACGGGCGGTAGATCCTGGCTGCCCTGTTCTATAGGAGCAGAAGATCCTGGCTGCCCTGTACTATACGAGCGGGAGATCCTGGCTGCCCTGTAGTATACGAGCGGGAGATCCTGGCTGTCCTGTACTATACGAGCGGGAGATCCTGGCTGCCCTGTACTATACGAGTGGGAGATCCTGGCTGCCCTGTACTATAGGAGCAGGAGATCCTGGCTGCACTGTACTATAGGAGCAGGAGATCCTGGCTGCCCTGTACTATAGGAGCAGGAGATCCTGGCTGCCCTGTACTATACGAGAGGGAGATCCTGGCTGCCCTGTAGTATACGAGCGGGAGATCCTGGCTGCCCTGTACTATACGAGCGGGAGATCCTGGCTGCCCTATACTATACAAGTGGGAGATCCTGGCTGCCTTGTACTATTTGAGCGGGGGATCCTGGCTGCCCTGTACTATACGAGCAGGAGATCCTGGCTGCCCTGTACTAAACGAGCGGGAGACCCTGGCTGCCTTGTACTATAGGAGCAGGAGATCCTGGCTGCCCTGTACTATAGGAGCAGGAGATCCTGGCTGCCCTGTACTATACGGGCGGTAGATCCTGGCTGCCCTGTTCTATAGGAGCAGAAGATCCTGGCTGCCCTGTACTATACGAGCGGGAGATCCTGGCTGCCCTGTAGTATACGAGCGGGAGATCCTGGCTGTCCTGTACTATACGAGCGGGAGATCCTGGCTGCCCTGTACTATACGAGTGGGAGATCCTGGCTGCCCTGTACTATAGGAGCAGGAGATCCTGGCTGCCCTGTACTATAGGAGCAGGAGATCCTGGCTGCCCTGTACTATAGGAGCAGGAGATCCTGGCTGCCCTGTACTATACGAGAGGGAGATCCTGGCTGCCCTGTAGTATACGAGCGGGAGATCCTGGCTGCCCTGTACTATACGAGCGGGAGATCCTGGCTGCCCTATACTATACAAGTGGGAGATCCTGGCTGCCTTGTACTATACGAGTGGGAGATCCTGGCTGCCCTGTACTATAGGAGCTGGAGATCCTGGCTGCCCTGTACTATAGGAGCGGTAGATCCTGGCTGCCCTGTACTATAGGAGCAGGAGATCCTGGCTGCCCTGTACTATACGAGCAGAAGATCCTGGCTGCCCTGTACTATAGGAGCAGGAGAACCTGGCTGCCCTGTACTATAGGAGCAGGAGATCCTGGCTGCCCTGTACTATAGGAGCAGGAGATCCTGGCTGCCCTGTTCTATAGGAGCAGGAGATCCTGGCTGCCCTGTACTATAGGAGC
This sequence comes from Salvelinus alpinus, assembly GCF_045679555.1. Lineage (NCBI taxonomy): Eukaryota > Metazoa > Chordata > Actinopteri > Salmoniformes > Salmonidae > Salvelinus > Salvelinus alpinus. The sequence continues at coordinate 2,703,047 of NC_092091.1, forward strand.
AGGAGATCCTGGCTGCCCTGTACTATAGGAGCAGGAGATCCTGGCTGCCCTGTACTATAGGAGCAGGAGATCCTGGCTGCCCTGTACTATAGGAGCAGGAGATCCTGGCTGCCCTGTACTATAGGAGCAGGAGATGCTGGCTGCCCTGTACTATAGGAGCAGGAGATCCTGGCTGCCCTGTTCTATAGGAGCAGGAGATCCTGGCTGCCCGGTACTATAGGATCGGGAGATCCTGGCTGCCCTGTACTATAGGAGCGGGAGATTCTGGCTGCCCTGTACTATAGGAGCAGGAGATCCTGGCTGCCCTGTACTATAGGAGCAGGAGATCCTGGCTGCCCTGTACTATAGGAGCGGGAGATCCTGGCTGCCCTGTACTATACGAGCAGGAGATCCTGGCTTCCCTGTACTATACGAGCGGGGGATCCTGGCTGCCCTGTACTATACGAGCAGGAGATCCTGGCTGCCCTGTACTATACGAGCGAGGGATCCTGGCTGCCCTGTACTATAGGAGCAGGAGATGCTGGCTGCCCTGTACTATACGAGCAGGAGATCCTGGCTGCCCTGTACTATACGAGCGGGGGATCCTGGCTGCCCTGTACTATAGGAGCAGGAGATGCTGGCTGCCCTGTACTATACGAGCAGGAGATCCTGGCTGCCCTGTACTATACGAAAAGGAGATCCTGGCTGCCCTGTACTATAGGAGCAGGAGATCCTGGCTGCCCTGTACTATACGAGCAGGAGATCCTGGTTACCCTGTACTATAGGAGCAGGAGATCCTGGCTGCCCCGTACTATACGAGCAGGAGATCCTGGCTGCCCTGCACTATAGGAGCAGGAGATCCTGGCTGCCCTGTACTATAGGAGCAGGAGATCCTGGCTGCCCTGTACTATACGAGCAGGAGATCCTGGCTGCCCTGTACTATACGAGCGGGGGATCCTGGCTGCCCTGTACTATAGGAGCAGGAGATCCTGGCTGCCCTGTACTATACGAGCAGGAGATCCTGGCTGCCCTGTACTATACGAGCGGGGGATCCTGGCTGCCCTGTACTATAGGAGCAGGAGATGCTGGCTGCCCTGTACTATACGAGCAGGAGATCCTGGTTACCCTGTACTATAGGAGCAGGAGATCCTGGCTGCCCCGTACTATACGAGCAGGAGATCCTGGCTGCCCTGTACTATAGGAGCAGGAGATCCTGGCTGCCCTGTACTATAGGAGCAGAAGATCCTGGGGGTGGGGCTGGTGGCTGTGGTGTAATGGTGTGGGGAACGTTTTCCTGGCACATGTTAGGTCCCTTGATACAAATTGAGCAACATGTCAATGCCCCGAACAATTCAGTCCGTTCTGGAGGCAACGGTGGGGTCCGACCTGGTACTAGATGGGTGTACCTAATAAATTAGCCACTGAGTGTATATATGACTGCATTGGCTAAACTCTCTTTTTACTGAGACTGATATTTTATGTGATTTAATAGGTATGAGATGTCATTTTATCTGCCATGAGAGGACAAAGTGGAGGTAATTGAAATAAACTGTGAGTGTTTTAGAGGAGGATAGAAAGAGGGAGACAGACAGAGAGAGAATGTAAAAATGTATTGGACCATTAGCCCTGAATGACCACATTATGTAATTGACTGACTGATGGAGACTAGAGGAAGGGAGGCATTTAACAGATACACACACACACGCACGCGCACGCGCACGCGCACGCGCACGCGCACCCGCACACGCACACGCACACACACACACACACACACACACACACACACACACACACACACACACACACACACACACACACACACACAGCCGTCCATTTGCCGTGTTCCCTTTCATTCCAGAGGGCGAGATGGATGCTGATAGGTCCCCATTTGGGAGGTTTTTAGGAATGCCATTGGCCTTGCCAGATAGAGACACTGTGCTAATATTTCTCTGTCTTTTGATCTGTTGCCCAAATAATGAGCTGCCTAGTGAATACAGCAACGACCTTGTGGAGGAAAGAGACTGACTGAGAAAGAGGTAAAATGACTGGGAGAAGCTGTAGACGCATGGGAGGAGAACTGTGGGGGCTTAGGGTGGGGGTGGGGGAGTGGGCATGGTGGTGTGGGGGAGTGGGCGTGTGGGGGAGTGGGTGTGGTGGTGTGGGGGAGTGGGGGTGGGGGTGTGGGGGAGTGGGCGTGTGGGGGGGGTGGGCGTGTGGGGGAGTGGGCGTGGTGGTGTGGGGGAATGGGGGTGGGCATGTGGGGGAGTGGGCGTGTGGGGGAGTGGGCGTGGTGGTGTGGGGGAGTGGGCATGTGGGGGAGTGGGTGTGTGGGGGGGTGGGCGTGTGGGGGAGTGGGAGTGGTGGTGTGGGGGAGTGGGCGTGGTGGTTTGGGGACTGGGCGTGTGTGGGCGTGGTGGTGTGGGGGAGTGGGCGTGGTGGTTTGGGGACTGGGCGTGTGTGGGCGTGGTGGTGTGGGGGAGTGTGGGTGGCGGCGTAGAGGCGAGGGGTGGGAGGGTAGGGAGAGGATGTAGTCCTATTTCATTTACAGGCAGTGGTAATCTAAGTAATCTAATCAATTCCTGATTGGACCATACTCAGGCTGGAATAATCTATCCCTGATTTATCCAGGAGGATGTAGGCTCCCTCTCTCCTCCCTGATTTACAACACAGTGGGTGGGGGGTGGAGGCTCCCTCTCTCCTCCCTGATTTACAACACAGTGGGTGGGGGGTGGAGGCTCCCTCTCTCCTCCCTGATTTACAACACAGTGGGTGGAGGCTCCCTCTCTCCTCCCTGATTGACAACACACTGGGTGGAGGATGGAGGCTCCCTCTCTCCTCCCTGATTTACAACACAGTGGGTGGAGGCTCCCTCTCTCCTCCCTGATTGACAACACACTGGGTGGAGGATGGAGGCTCCCTTTCTCCTCCCTGATTGACAACACACTGGGTGGAGGATGGAGGCTCCCTCTCTCCTCCCTGATTGACAACACACTGGGTGGAGGATGGAGGCTCCCTCTCTCCTCCCTGATTGACAACACACTGGGTGGAGGCTCCCTCTCTCCTCCCTGATTGACAACACACTGGGTGGAGGCTCCCTCTCTCCTCCCTGATTGACAACACACTGGGTGGAGGCTCCCTCTCTCCTCCCTGATTGACAACACACTGGGTGGAGGGTGGAGGCTCCCTCTCTCCTCCCTGATTGACAACACACTGGGTGGAGGATGGAGGCTCCCTCTCTCCTCCCTGATTTACAACACACTGGGTGGAGGCTCCCTCTCTCCTCCCTGATTGACAACACACTGGGTGGAGGGTGGAGGCTCCCTCTCTCCTCCCTGATTGACAACACACTGGGTGGAGGCTCCCTCTCTCCTCCCTGATTGACAACACAGTGGGTGGAGGATGGAGGCTCCCTCTCTCCTCCCTGATTGACAACACACTGGGTGGAGGCTCCCTCTCTCCTCCCTGATTGACAACACACTGGGTGGAGGCTCCCTCTCTCCTCCCTGATTGACAACACACTGGGTGGAGGCTCCCTCTCTCCTCCCTGATTGACAACACACTGGGTGGAGGCTCCCTCTCTCCTCCCTGATTGACAACACACTGGGTGGAGGCTCCCTCTCTCCTCCCTGATTGACAACACACTGGGTGGAGGCTCCCTCTCTCCTCCCTGATTGACAACACACTGGGTGGAGGCTCCCTCTCTCCTCCCTGATTGACAACACACTGGGTGGAGGGTGGAGGCTCCCTCTCTCCTCCCTGATTGACAACACACTGGGTGGAGGGTGGAGGCTCCCTCTCTCCTCCCTGATTGACAACACACTGGGTGGAGGCTCCCTCTCTCCTCCCTGATTGACAACACACTGGGTGGAGGCTCCCTCTCTCCTCCCTGATTGACAACACACTGGGTGGAGGCTCCCTCTCTCCTCCCTGATTGACAACACACTGGGTGGAGGGTGGAGGCTCCCTCTCTCCTCCCTGATTGACAACACACTGGGTGGAGGCTCCCTCTCTCCTCCCTGATTGACAACACACTGGGTGGAGGCTCCCTCTCTCCTCCCTGATTGACAACACACTGGGTGGTGGGTGGAGGCTCCCTCTCTCCTCCCTGATTGACAACACACTGGGTGGTGGGTGGAGGCTCCCTCTCTCCTCCCTGATTGACAACACACTGGGTGGAGGCTCCCTCTCTCCTCCCTGATTGACAACACACTGGGTGGAGGCTCCCTCTCTCCTCCCTGATTGACAACACACTGGGTGGAGGGTGGAGGCTCCCTCTCTCCTCCCTGATTGACAACACACTGGGTGGAGGCTCCCTCTCTCCTCCCTGATTGACAACACACTGGGTGGAGGCTCCCTCTCTCCTCCCTGATTGACAACACACTGGGTGGAGGCTCCCTCTCTCCTCCCTGATTGACAACACACTGGGTGGAGGCTCCCTCTCTCCTCCCTGATTGACAACACACTGGGTGGAGGCTCCCTCTCTCCTCCCTGATTGACAACACACTGGGTGGAGGCTCCCTCTCTCCTCCCTGATTGACAACACACTGGGTGGAGGCTCCCTCTCTCCTCCCTGATTGACAACACACTGGGTGGAGGGTGGAGGCTCCCTCTCTCCTCCCTGATTGACAACACACTGGGTGGAGGATGGAGGCTCCCTCTCTCCTCCCTGATTGACAACACACTGGGTGGAGGCTCCCTCTCTCCTCCCTGATTGACAACACAGTGGGTGGAGGCTCCCTCTCTCCTCCCTGATTGACAACACAGTGGGTGGAGGCTCCCTCTCTCCTCCCTGATTGACAACACACTGGGTGGAGGGTGGAGGCTCCCTCTCTCCTCCCTGATTGACAACACACTGGGTGGAGGCTCCCTCTCTCCTCCCTGATTGACAACACACTGGGTGGAGGCTCCCTCTCTCCTCCCTGATTGACAACACACTGGGTGGAGGCTCCCTCTCTCCTCCCTGATTGACAACACACTGGGTGGAGGCTCCCTCTCTCCTCCCTGATTGACAACACACTGGGTGGAGGCTCCCTCTCTCCTCCCTGATTGACAACACACTGGGTGGAGGATGGAGGCTCCCTTTCTCCTCCCTGATTGACAACACACTGGGTGGAGGATGGAGGCTCCCTCTCTCCTCCCTGATTTACAACACACTGGGTGGAGGCTCCCTCTCTCCTCCCTGATTGACAACACACTGGGTGGAGGATGGAGGCTCCCTCTCTCCTCCCTGATTGACAACACAGTGGGTGGAGGCTCCCTCTCTCCTCCCTGATTGACAACACACTGGGTGGAGGATGGAGGCTCCCTCTCTCCTCCCTGATTGACAACACAGTGGGTGGAGGCTCCCTTTCTCCTCCCTGATTGACAACACACTGGGTGGAGGCTCCCTCTCTCCTCCCTGATTGACAACACACTGGGTGGAGGCTCCCTCTCTCCTCCCTGATTTACAACACACTGGGTGGAGGATGGAGGCTCCCTCTCTCCTCCCTGATTTACAACACACTGGGTGGAGGCTCCCTCTCTCCTCCCTGATTGACAACACACTGGGTGGAGGCTCCCTCTCTCCTCCCTGATTTACAACACACTGGGTGGAGGCTCCCTCTCTCCTCCCTGATTGACAACACACTGGGTGGAGGATGGAGGCTCCCTCTCTCCTCCCTGATTTACAACACACTGGGTGGAGGCTCCCTCTCTCCTCCCTGATTGACAACACACTGGGTGGAGGCTCCCTCTCTCCTCCCTGATTTACAACACACTGGGTGGAGGCTCCCTCTCTCCTCCCTGATTGACAACACACTGGGTGGAGGATGGAGGCTCCCTCTCTCCTCCCTGATTGACAACACACTGGGTGGAGGCTCCCTCTCTCCTCCCTGATTGACAACACACTGGGTGGAGGATGGAGGCTCCCTCTCTCCTCCCTGATTGACAACACACTGGGTGGAGGGTGGAGGCTGACCAAGGGTCTGGTTGAGTGCAGAGCAGACAGACCCGCTCTTCAGCAGTCGGGTTCAGCCATCAATGGGGGCAGCAGCTTCAGAGAACAGCTCCCCTTCAAATGGAATTGCAAAGGGTTTTCAAGGCACACAGTCATAAATGTTTCATTGGATGCTGGCTTTGAGGCAGGAAAGGGAGAGGGGGTAGTATGCATCCGGGAGAGGAGAGGGAGGGGGTAGGCCAGCGGAGGGGCAGACAGGCTCCAGCCTCTAACAACCCCGGTCCTTCAGAGCCGCGAGAGGAGACGGGCGGACAGGGGGAGGGGTACTTCCCTTAGAAGAGAAGAAGAAAAACAATAATTTATTTACGAACGATGAACAAAAGAGCGTTGGTTGTCTCAGACTGGAGTGGATGTGAGGGGCCCCCAGGTCTCCTCTAGAGGGGCCCCCAGGTCTCCTCTAGAGGGGCCCCCAGCCTTGCCACTCCAAACTGGAGAGATGGTAGACTGAAAAGGTCTCCTCTAGAGGGGCAGCCAGCCTTGCCACTCCAAACTGGAGAGATGGTAGACTGAAAAGGTCTCCTCTAGAGGGGCAGTAAAGGCTTCCTGTCATCAGGTCTCCTCTAGAGGGGCAGTATAAGAGCTCCTAAAATCAACACGACAGGGAAGCATGATGGCACGTGGTTGTCCTGGAATAAAATGATTCAGAGGTCAAAGGTCAGATTTGTTTCTGGTAAGAAAATCCAACACTGTGTACTTCCTGTAAGAGAAACGTCCTGGTGATACACACATGCTAAAACACATACCAAGAATAGATGAGACATAGTTCTTATTAATGCTCATAAGTCATTCATCAACCCTGGAGGTTTCATATAATCATGTCTCCTCTAGAGGGGCAGCCAGGAGAGGAGAGGGTTTCATATCATCATGTCTCCTCTAGAGGGGCAGCCAGGAGAGGAGAGGGTTTCATATCATCATGTCTCCTCTAGAGGGGCAGCCAGGAGAGGAGAGGGTTTCATATCATCATGTCTCCTCTAGAGGGGCAGCCAGGAGAGGAGAGGGTTTCATATCATCACGTCTCCTCTAGAGGGGCAGCCAGGAGAGGAGAGGGTTTCATATCATCATGTCTCCTCTAGAGGGACAACCAGGAGAGGAGAGGGTTTCATATCATCATGTCTCCTCTAGAGGGGCAGCCAGGAGAGGAGAGGGTTTCATATAATCACGTCTCCTCTAGAGGGGCAGCCAGGAGAGGAGAGGGTTTCATATCATCACGTCTCCTCTAGAGGGGCAGCCAGGAGAGGAGAGGAGAGGGTTTCATATAATCATGTCTCCTCTAGAGGGGCAGCCAGGAGAGGAGAGGGTTTCATATCATCATGTCTCCTCTAGAGGGGCAGCCAGGAGAGGAGAGGAGAGGGTTTCATATCATCATGTCTCCTCTAGAGGGGCAGCCAGGAGAGGAGAGGAGAGGGTTTCATATCATCATGTCTCCTCTAGAGGGACAACCAGGAGAGGAGAGGGTTTCATATCATCATGTCTCCTCTAGAGGGGCAGCCAGGAGAGGAGAGGGTTTCATATAATCACGTCTCCTCTAGAGGGGCAGCCAGGAGAGGAGAGGGTTTCATATCATCATGTCTCCTCTAGAGGGGCAGCCAGGAGAGGAGAGGAGAGGGTTTCATATCATCATGTCTCCTCTAGAGGGGCAGCCAGGAGAGGAGAGGAGAGGGTTTCATATCATCATGTCTCCTCTAGAGGGGCAGCCAGGAGAGGAGAGGAGAGGGTTTCATATCATCATGTCTCCTCTAGAGGGGCAGCCAGGAGAGGAGAGGGTTTCATATCATCACGTCTCCTCTAGAGGGTCAGCCAGGAGAGGAGAGGGTTTCATATCATCACGTCTCCTCTAGAGGGGCAGCCAGGAGAGGAGAGGGTTTCATATCATCACGTCTCCTCTAGAGGGTCAGCCAGGAGAGGAGAGAGTTTCATATCATCACGTCTCCTCTAGAGGGGCAGCCAGGAGAGGAGAGGGTTTCATATCATCATGTCTCCTCTAGAGGGGCAGCCAGGAGAGGGTTTCATATCATCATGTCTCCTCTAGAGGGGCAGCCAGGAGAGGAGAGGGTTTCATATCATCACGTCTCCTCTAGAGGGCAGCCAGGAGAGGAGAGGGTTTCATATCATCATGTCTCCTCTAGAGGGGCAGCCAGGAGAGGAGATGGTTTCATATCATCACGTCTCCTCTAGAGGGGCAGCCAGGAGAGCAGAGGGTTTCATATCATCATGTCTCCTCTAGAGGGGCAGCCAGGAGAGGAGAGGGTTTCATATCATCATGTCTCCTCTAGAGGGGCAGCCAGGAGAGGAGAGGGTTTCATATCATCATGTCTCCTCTAGAGGGGCAACCAGGAGAGGGTTTCATATCATCATGTCTCCTCTAGAGGGGCAGCCAGGAGAGGAGAGGGTTTCATATAATCACGTCTCCTCTAGAGGGGCAGCCAGGAGAGGAGAGGGTTTCATATCATCACGTCTCCTCTAGAGGAGCAGCCAGGAGAGGAGAGGGTTTCATATCATCATGTCTCCTCTAGAGGGACAACCAGGAGAGGAGAGGGTTTCATATCATCATGTCTCCTCTAGAGGGGCAGCCAGGAGAGGAGAGGAGAGGGTTTCATATCATCATGTCTCCTCTAGAGGGTCAGCCAGGAGAGGAGAGGGTTTCATATCATCACGTCTCCTCTAGAGGAGCAGCCAGGAGAGGAGAGGGTTTCATATCATCATGTCTCCTCTAGAGGGACAACCAGGAGAGGAGAGGGTTTCATATAATCATGTCTCCTCTAGAGGGGCAGCCAGGAGAGGAGAGAGTTTCATATCATCACGTCTCCTCTAGAGGGGCAGCCAGGAGAGGAGAGGGTTTCATATCATCATGTCTCCTCTAGAGGGGCAGCCAGGAGAGGAGAGGAGAGGGTTTCATATCATCATGTCTCCTCTAGAGGGACAACCAGGAGAGGAGAGGGTTTCATATAATCATGTCTCCTCTAGAGGGGCAGCCAGGAGAGGAGAGAGTTTCATATCATCACGTCTCCTCTAGAGGGGCAGCCAGGAGAGGAGAGGGTTTCATATCATCATGTCTCCTCTAGAGGGGCAGCCAGGAGAGGAGAGGGTTTCATATCATCACGTCTCCTCTAGAGGGGCAGCCAGGAGAGGAGAGGGTTTCATATCATCACGTCTCCTCTAGAGGGTCAGCCAGGAGAGGAGAGAGTTTCATATCATCACGTCTCCTCTAGAGGGGCAGCCAGGAGAGGAGAGGGTTTCATATCATCATGTCTCCTCTAGAGGGGCAGCCAGGAGAGGGTTTCATATCATCATGTCTCCTCTAGAGGGGCAGCCAGGAGAGGAGAGGGTTTCATATCATCATGTCTCCTCTAGAGGGGCAGCCAGGAGAGGAGATGGTTTCATATCATCACGTCTCCTCTAGAGGGGCAGCCAGGAGAGCAGAGGGTTTCATATCATCATGTCTCCTCTAGAGGGGCAGCCAGGAGAGGAGAGGGTTTCATATCATCATGTCTCCTCTAGAGGGGCAGCCAGGAGAGGAGAGGGTTTCATATCATCATGTCTCCTCTAGAGGGGCAACCAGGAGAGGGTTTCATATCATCATGTCTCCTCTAGAGGGGCAGCCAGGAGAGGAGAGGGTTTCATATCATCATGTCTCCTCTAGAGGGGCAACCAGGAGAGGGTTTCATATCATCATGTCTCCTCTAGAGGGGCAACCAGGAGAGGAGAGGGTTTCATATCATCATGTCTCCTCTAGAGGGGCAGCCAGGAGAGGAGAGGAGAGGGTTTCATATAATCATGTCTCCTCTAGAGGGGCAGCCAGGAGAGGAGAGGGTTTCATATCATCATGTCTCCTCTAGAGGGGCAGCCAGGAGAGGAGAGGAGAGGGTTTCATATCATCATGTCTCCTCTAGAGGGACAACCAGGAGAGGAGAGGGTTTCATATCATCACGTCTCCTCTAGAGGGGCAGCCAGGAGAGGAGAGGGTTTCATATCATCATGTCTCCTCTAGAGGGACAACCAGGAGAGGAGAGGGTTTCATATAATCATGTCTCCTCTAGAGGGGCAGCCAGGAGAGGAGAGGGTTTCATATCATCATGTCTCCTCTAGAGGGGCAGCCAGGAGAGGAGAGGGTTTCATATAATCATGTCTCCTCTAGAGGGGCAGCCAGGAGAGGAGAGGGTTTCATATCATCATGTCTCCTCTAGAGGGGCAGCCAGGAGAGGAGAGGGTTTCATATCATCATGTCTCCTCTAGAGGGGCAGCCAGGAGAGGAGAGGGTTTCATATCATCACGTCTCCTCTAGAGGGGCAGCCAGGAGAGGAGAGGGTTTCATATCATCATGTCTCCTCTAGAGGGGCAGCCAGGAGAGGAGAGGAGAGGGTTTCATATCATCATGTCTCCTCTAGAGGGACAACCAGGAGAGGAGAGGGTTTCATATAATCATGTCTCCTCTAGAGGGGCAGCCTGGAGAGGAGAGGGTTTCATATCATCACGTCTCCTCTAGAGGGGCAGCCAGGAGAGGAGAGGGTTTCATATCATCACGTCTCCTCTAGAGGGTCAGCCAGGAGAGGAGAGAGTTTCATATCATCACGTCTCCTCTAGAGGGGCAGCCAGGAGAGGAGAGGGTTTCATATCATCATGTCTCCTCTAGAGGGGCAGCCAGGAGAGGGTTTCATTTCATCATGTCTCCTCTAGAGGGGCAGCCAGGAGAGGAGAGGGTTTCATATCATCACGTCTCCTCTAGAGGGGCAGCCAGGAGAGGAGAGGGTTTCATATCATCATGTCTCCTCTAGAGGGGCAGCCAGGAGAGGAGATGGTTTCATATCATCACGTCTCCTCTAGAGGGGCAGCCAGGAGAGCAGAGGGTTTCATATCATCATGTCTCCTCTAGAGGGGCAGCCAGGAGAGGAGATTGTTTCATATCATCATGTCTCCTCTAGAGGGGCAACCAGGAGAGGGTTTCATATCATCATGTCTCCTCTAGAGGGGCAACCAGGAGAGGAGAGGGTTTCATATCATCACGTCTCCTCTAGAGGGGCAGCCAGGAGAGGAGAGGGTTTCATATCATCATGTCTCCTCTAGAGGGACAGCCAGGAGAGGAGAGGGTTTCATATCATCATGTCTCCTCTAGAGGGGCAGCCAGGAGAGGAGAGGAGAGGGTTTCATATAATCATGTCTCCTCTAGAGGGGCAGCCAGGAGAGGAGAGGGTTTCATATCATCATGTCTCCTCTAGAGGGGCAGCCAGGAGAGGAGAGGAGAGGGTTTCATATCATCATGTCTCCTCTAGAGGGACAACCAGGAGAGGAGAGGGTTTCATATCATCACGTCTCCTCTAGAGGGGCAGCCAGGAGAGGAGAGGGTTTCATATAATCACGTCTCCTCTAGAGGGGCAGCCAGGAGAGGAGAGGGTTTCATATAATCACGTCTCCTCTAGAGGGGCAGCCAGGAGAGGAGAGGGTTTCATATCATCACGTCTCCTCTAGAGGAGCAGCCAGGAGAGGAGAGGGTTTCATATCATCATGTCTCCTCTAGAGGGGCAGCCAGGAGAGGAGAGGGTTTCATATCATCATGTCTCCTCTAGAGGGGCAGCCAGGAGAGGAGAGGGTTTCATATCATCATGTCTCCTCTAGAGGGGCAGCCAGGAGAGGAGAGGGTTTCATATAATCACGTCTCCTCTAGAGGGGCAGCCAGGAGAGGAGAGGGTTTCATATCATCATGTCTCCTCTAGAGGGACAACCAGGAGAGGGTTTCATATCATCATGTCTCCTCTAGAGGGGCAGCCAGGAGAGGAGAGGGTTTCATATCATCATGTCTCCTCTAGAGGGACAACCAGGAGAGGAGAGGGTTTCATATAATCATGTCTCCTCTAGAGGGACAACCAGGAGAGGGTTTCATATCATCATGTCTCCTCTAGAGGGGCAGCCAGGAGAGGAGAGGGTTTCATATCATCATGTCTCCTCTAGAGGGACAACCAGGAGAGGAGAGGGTTTCATATCATCATGTCTCCTCTAGAGGGACAACCAGGAGAGGGTTTCATATCATCATGTCTCCTCTAGAGGGGCAGCCAGGAGAGGAGAGGGTTTCATATCATCATGTCTCCTCTAGAGGGGCAGCCAGGAGAGGAGAGGGTTTCATATCATCATGTCTCCTCTAGAGGGGCAGCCAGGAGAGGAGAGGGTTTCATATCATCATGTCTCCTCTAGAGGGACAACCAGGAGAGGAGAGGGTTTCATATCATCATGTCTCCTCTAGAGGGGCAGCCAGGAGAGGAGAGGGTTTCATATCATCATGTCTCCTCTAGAGGGGCAGCCAGGAGAGGAGAGGGTTTCATATAATCACGTCTCCTCTAGAGGGGCAGCCAGGAGAGGAGAGGGTTTCATATCATCATGTCTCCTCTAGAGGGGCAGCCAGGAGAGGGTTTCATATCATCATGTCTCCTCTAGAGGGGCAGCCAGGAGAGGAGAGGGTTTCATATCATCATGTCTCCTCTAGAGGGACAACCAGGAGAGGAGAGGGTTTCATATAATCATGTCTCCTCTAGAGGGGCAGCCAGGAGAGGAGAGGGTTTCATATCATCATGTCTCCTCTAGAGGGGCAGCCAGGAGAGGAGAGGAGAGGGTTTCATATCATCATGTCTCCTCTAGAGGGACAACCAGGAGAGGAGAGGGTTTCATATAATCATGTCTCCTCTAGAGGGGCAGCCAGGAGAGGAGAGGGTTTCATATCATCACGTCTCCTCTAGAGGGGCAGCCAGGAGAGGAGAGGGTTTCATATCATCACGTCTCCTCTAGAGGGGCAGCCAGGAGAGGAGAGGGTTTCATATCATCACGTCTCCTCTAGAGGGGCAGCCAGGAGAGGAGAGGGTTTCATATCATCATGTCTCCTCTAGAGGGGCAGCCAGGAGAGGGTTTCATATCATCATGTCTCCTCTAGAGGGGCAGCCAGGAGAGGAGAGGGTTTCATATCATCACGTCTCCTCTAGAGGGGCAGCCAGGAGAGGAGAGGGTTTCATATCATCACGTCTCCTCTAGAGGGGCAGCCAGGAGAGGAGAGGGTTTCATATCATCATGTCTCCTCTAGAGGAGCAGCCAGGAGAGGAGAGGGTTTCATATCATCATGTCTCCTCTAGAGGGGCAGCCAGGAGAGGAGATGGTTTCATATCATCACGTCTCCTCTAGAGGGGCAGCCAGGAGAGCAGAGGGTTTCATATCATCATGTCTCCTCTAGAGGGGCAGCCAGGAGAGGAGAGGGTTTCATATCATCATGTCTCCTCTAGAGGGGCAGCCAGGAGAGGAGAGGGTTTCATATCATCATGTCTCCTCTAGAGGGGCAACCAGGAGAGGGTTTCATATCATCATGTCTCCTCTAGAGGGGCAGCCAGGAGAGGAGAGGGTTTCATATCATCATGTCTCCTCTAGAGGGGCAGCCAGGAGAGGAGAGGGTTTCATATCATCATGTCTCCTCTAGAGGGGCAACCAGGAGAGGGTTTCATATCATCATGTCTCCTCTAGAGGGGCAACCAGGAGAGGAGAGGGTTTCATATCATCATGTCTCCTCTAGAGGGGCAGCCAGGAGAGGAGAGGAGAGGGTTTCATATAATCATGTCTCCTCTAGAGGGGCAGCCAGGAGAGGAGAGGGTTTCATATCATCATGTCTCCTCTAGAGGGGCAGCCAGGAGAGGAGAGGAGAGGGTTTCATATCATCATGTCTCCTCTAGAGGGACAACCAGGAGAGGAGAGGGTTTCATATAATCATGTCTCCTCTAGAGGGGCAGCCAGGAGAGGAGATGGTTTCATATAATCACGTCTCCTCTAGAGGGGCAGCCAGGAGAGGAGAGGGTTTCATATCATCACGTCTCCTCTAGAGGGGCAGCCAGGAGAGGAGAGGGTTTCATATAATCACGTCTCCTCTAGAGGGGCAGCCAGGAGAGGAGAGGGTTTCATATCATCATGTCTCCTCTAGAGGGGCAGCCAGGAGAGGAGAGGGTTTCATATCATCATGTCTCCTCTAGAGGGGCAGCCAGGAGAGGAGAGGGTTTCATATCATCATGTCTCCTCTAGAGGAGCAGCCAGGAGAGGAGAGGGTTTCATATCATCATGTCTCCTCTAGAGGGACAACCAGGAGAGGAGAGGGTTTCATATAATCATGTCTCCTCTAGAGGGGCAGCCAGGAGAGGAGAGGGTTTCATATCATCATGTCTCCTCTAGAGGGGCAACCAGGAGAGGAGAGGAGAGGGTTTCATATCATCATGTCTCCTCTAGAGGGGCAGCCAGGAGAGGAGAGGGTTTCATATCATCATGTCTCCTCTAGAGGGGCAACCAGGAGAGGAGAGGAGAGGGTTTCATATCATCATGTCTCCTCTAGAGGGGCAGCCAGGAGAGGAGAGGAGAGGGTTTCATATCATCATGTCTCCTCTAGAGGGGCAGCCAGGAGAGGAGAGGAGAGGGTTTCATATCATCATGTCTCCTCTAGAGGGGCAGCCAGGAGAGGAGAGGGTTTCATATCATCATGTCTCCTCTAGAGGGGCAGCCAGGAGAGGAGAGGGTTTCATATCATCATGTCTCCTCTAGAGGGGCAGCCTGGAGAGGAGAGGGTTTCATATCATCACGTCTCCTCTAGAGGGGCAGCCAGGAGAGGAGAGGGTTTCATATCATCACGTCTCCTCTAGAGGGTCAGCCAGGAGAGGAGAGAGTTTCATATCATCACGTCTCCTCTAGAGGGGCAGCCAGGAGAGGAGAGGGTTTCATATCATCATGTCTCCTCTAGAGGGGCAGCCAGGAGAGGGTTTCATATCATCATGTCTCCTCTAGAGGGGCAGCCAGGAGAGGAGAGGGTTTCATATCATCACGTCTCCTCTAGAGGGGCAGCCAGGAGAGGAGAGGGTTTCATATCATCATGTCTCCTCTAGAGGGGCAGCCAGGAGAGGAGATGGTTTCATATCATCACGTCTCCTCTAGAGGGGCAGCCAGGAGAGCAGAGGGTTTCATATCATCATGTCTCCTCTAGAGGGGCAGCCAGGAGAGGAGAGGGTTTCATATCATCATGTCTCCTCTAGAGGGGCAGCCAGGAGAGGAGAGGGTTTCATATCATCATGTCTCCTCTAGAGGGGCAACCAGGAGAGGGTTTCATATCATCATGTCTCCTCTAGAGGGGCAACCAGGAGAGGAGAGGGTTTCATATCATCACGTCTCCTCTAGAGGGGCAGCCAGGAGAGGAGAGGGTTTCATATCATCATGTCTCCTCTAGAGGGGCAGCCAGGAGAGGAGAGGGTTTCATATCATCATGTCTCCTCTAGAGGGGCAACCAGGAGAGGGTTTCATATCATCATGTCTCCTCTAGAGGGGCAACCAGGAGAGGAGAGGGTTTCATATCATCATGTCTCCTCTAGAGGGGCAGCCAGGAGAGGAGAGGAGAGGGTTTCATATAATCATGTCTCCTCTAGAGGGGCAGCCAGGAGAGGAGAGGGTTTCATATCATCATGTCTCCTCTAGAGGGGCAGCCAGGAGAGGAGAGGAGAGGGTTTCATATCATCATGTCTCCTCTAGAGGGACAACCAGGAGAGGAGAGGGTTTCATATCATCATGTCTCCTCTAGAGGGGCAGCCAGGAGAGGAGAGGAGAGGGTTTCATATCATCATGTCTCCTCTAGAGGGACAACCAGGAGAGGAGAGGGTTTCATATCATCATGTCTCCTCTAGAGGGACAACCAGGAGAGGAGAGGGTTTCATATCATCACGTCTCCTCTAGAGGGGCAGCCAGGAGAGGAGAGGGTTTCATATAATCACGTCTCCTCTAGAGGGGCAGCCAGGAGAGGAGAGGGTTTCATATCATCACGTCTCCTCTAGAGGAGCAGCCAGGAGAGGAGAGGGTTTCATATCATCATGTCTCCTCTAGAGGGACAACCAGGAGAGGAGAGGGTTTCATATAATCATGTCTCCTCTAGAGGGGCAGCCAGGAGAGGAGAGGGTTTCATATCATCATGTCTCCTCTAGAGGGGCAGCCAGGAGAGGAGAGGGTTTCATATCATCATGTCTCCTCTAGAGGGGCAGCCAGGAGAGGAGAGGAGAGGGTTTCATATCATCACGTCTCCTCTAGAGGGGCAGCCAGGAGAGGAGAGGGTTTCATATCATCATGTCTCCTCTAGAGGGACAACCAGGAGAGGGTTTCATATCATCACGTCTCCTCTAGAGGGACAACCAGGAGAGGAGAGGGTTTCATATAATCATGTCTCCTCTAGAGGGGCAGCCAGGAGAGGAGAGGGTTTCATATCATCATGTCTCCTCTAGAGGGGCAGCCAGGAGAGGAGAGGGTTTCATATCATCACGTCTCCTCTAGAGGGGCAGCCAGGAGAGGAGAGGGTTTCATATCATCACGTCTCCTCTAGAGGGTCAGCCAGGAGAGGAGAGAGTTTCATATCATCACGTCTCCTCTAGAGGGGCAGCCAGGAGAGGAGAGGGTTTCATATCATCATGTCTCCTCTAGAGGGGCAGCCAGGAGAGGGTTTCATATCATCATGTCTCCTCTAGAGGGGCAGCCAGGAGAGGAGAGGGTTTCATATCATCACGTCTCCTCTAGAGGGGCAGCCAGGAGAGGAGAGGGTTTCATATCATCATGTCTCCTCTAGAGGGGCAGCCAGGAGAGGAGATGGTTTCATATCATCACGTCTCCTCTAGAGGGGCAGCCAGGAGAGCAGAGGGTTTCATATCATCATGTCTCCTCTAGAGGGGCAGCCAGGAGAGGAGAGAGTTTCATATCATCATGTCTCCTCTAGAGGGGCAGCCAGGAGAGGAGAGGGTTTCATATCATCATGTCTCCTCTAGAGGGGCAGCCAGGAGAGGAGAGGGTTTCATATCATCATGTCTCCTCTAGAGGGGCAGCCAGGAGAGGAGAGGGTTTCATATCATCATGTCTCCTCTAGAGGGGCAGCCAGGAGAGGAGATTGTTTCATATCATCATGTCTCCTCTAGAGGGGCAGCCAGGAGAGGAGAGGGTTTCATATCATCATGTCTCCTCTAGAGGGGCAACCAGGAGAGGGTTTCATATCATCATGTCTCCTCTAGAGGGGCAACCAGGAGAGGAGAGGGTTTCATATCATCACGTCTCCTCTAGAGGGGCAGCCAGGAGAGGAGAGGGTTTCATATCATCATGTCTCCTCTAGAGGGGCAGCCAGGAGAGGAGATGGTTTCATATCATCACGTCTCCTCTAGAGGGGCAGCCAGGAGAGCAGAGGGTTTCATATCATCATGTCTCCTCTAGAGGGGCAGCCAGGAGAGGAGAGAGTTTCATATCATCATGTCTCCTCTAGAGGGGCAGCCAGGAGAGGAGAGGGTTTCATATCATCATGTCTCCTCTAGAGGGGCAGCCAGGAGAGGAGAGGGTTTCATATCATCATGTCTCCTCTAGAGGGGCAGCCAGGAGAGGAGAGGGTTTCATATCATCATGTCTCCTCTAGAGGGGCAGCCAGGAGAGGAGATTGTTTCATATCATCATGTCTCCTCTAGAGGGGCAGCCAGGAGAGGAGAGGGTTTCATATCATCATGTCTCCTCTAGAGGGGCAACCAGGAGAGGGTTTCATATCATCATGTCTCCTCTAGAGGGGCAACCAGGAGAGGAGAGGGTTTCATATCATCACGTCTCCTCTAGAGGGGCAGCCAGGAGAGGAGAGGGTTTCATATCATCATGTCTCCTCTAGAGGGGCAGCCAGGAGAGGAGAGGGTTTCATATCATCATGTCTCCTCTAGAGGGGCAGCCAGGAGAGGAGAGGGTTTCATATCATCACGTCTCCTCTAGAGGGGCAGCCAGGAGAGGAGAGGAGAGGGTTTCATATCATCATGTCTCCTCTAGAGGGACAACCAGGAGAGGAGAGGGTTTCATATCATCATGTCTCCTCTAGAGGGGCAGCCAGGAGAGGAGAGGAGAGGGTTTCATATCATCATGTCTCCTCTAGAGGGACAACCAGGAGAGGAGAGGGTTTCATATCATCATGTCTCCTCTAGAGGGACAACCAGGAGAGGAGAGGGTTTCATATCATCACGTCTCCTCTAGAGGGGCAGCCAGGAGAGGAGAGGGTTTCATATAATCACGTCTCCTCTAGAGGGGCAGCCAGGAGAGGAGAGGGTTTCATATCATCACGTCTCCTCTAGAGGAGCAGCCAGGAGAGGAGAGGGTTTCATATCATCATGTCTCCTCTAGAGGGACAACCAGGAGAGGAGAGGGTTTCATATAATCATGTCTCCTCTAGAGGGGCAGCCAGGAGAGGAGAGGGTTTCATATCATCATGTCTCCTCTAGAGGGGCAGCCAGGAGAGGAGAGGAGAGGGTTTCATATAATCATGTCTCCTCTAGAGGGGCAGCCAGGAGAGGAGAGGGTTTCATATCATCACGTCTCCTCTAGAGGGGCAGCCAGGAGAGGAGAGGGTTTCATATCATCATGTCTCCTCTAGAGGGACAACCAGGAGAGGAGAGGGTTTCATATCATCATGTCTCCTCTAGAGGGGCAGCCAGGAGAGGAGAGGAGAGGGTTTCATATAATCATGTCTCCTCTAGAGGGGCAGCCAGGAGAGGAGAGGGTTTCATATCATCACGTCTCCTCTAGAGGGGCAGCCAGGAGAGGAGAGGGTTTCATATCATCATGTCTCCTCTAGAGGGACAACCAGGAGAGGAGAGGGTTTCATATCATCATGTCTCCTCTAGAGGGGCAGCCAGGAGAGGAGAGGAGAGGGTTTCATATAATCATGTCTCCTCTAGAGGGGCAGCCAGGAGAGGAGAGGGTTTCATATCATCACGTCTCCTCTAGAGGGGCAGCCAGGAGAGGAGAGGGTTTCATATCATCATGTCTCCTCTAGAGGGACAACCAGGAGAGGGTTTCATATCATCACGTCTCCTCTAGAGGGACAACCAGGAGAGGAGAGGGTTTCATATAATCATGTCTCCTCTAGAGGGGCAGCCAGGAGAGGAGAGGGTTTCATATCATCATGTCTCCTCTAGAGGGGCAGCCAGGAGAGGAGAGGGTTTCATATCATCACGTCTCCTCTAGAGGGGCAGCCAGGAGAGGAGAGGGTTTCATATCATCACGTCTCCTCTAGAGGGTCAGCCAGGAGAGGAGAGAGTTTCATATCATCACGTCTCCTCTAGAGGGGCAGCCAGGAGAGGAGAGGGTTTCATATCATCATGTCTCCTCTAGAGGGGCAGCCAGGAGAGGGTTTCATATCATCATGTCTCCTCTAGAGGGGCAGCCAGGAGAGGAGAGGGTTTCATATCATCACGTCTCCTCTAGAGGGGCAGCCAGGAGAGGAGAGGGTTTCATATCATCATGTCTCCTCTAGAGGGGCAGCCAGGAGAGGAGATGGTTTCATATCATCACGTCTCCTCTAGAGGGGCAGCCAGGAGAGCAGAGGGTTTCATATCATCATGTCTCCTCTAGAGGGGCAGCCAGGAGAGGAGAGAGTTTCATATCATCATGTCTCCTCTAGAGGGGCAGCCAGGAGAGGAGAGGGTTTCATATCATCATGTCTCCTCTAGAGGGGCAGCCAGGAGAGGAGAGGGTTTCATATCATCATGTCTCCTCTAGAGGGGCAGCCAGGAGAGGAGAGGGTTTCATATCATCATGTCTCCTCTAGAGGGGCAGCCAGGAGAGGAGAGGGTTTCATATCATCATGTCTCCTCTAGAGGGGCAGCCAGGAGAGGAGATTGTTTCATATCATCATGTCTCCTCTAGAGGGGCAGCCAGGAGAGGAGAGGGTTTCATATCATCATGTCTCCTCTAGAGGGGCAACCAGGAGAGGGTTTCATATCATCATGTCTCCTCTAGAGGGGCAACCAGGAGAGGAGAGGGTTTCATATCATCACGTCTCCTCTAGAGGGGCAGCCAGGAGAGGAGAGGGTTTCATATAATCACGTCTCCTCTAGAGGGGCAGCCAGGAGAGGAGAGGGTTTCATATCATCACGTCTCCTCTAGAGGAGCAGCCAGGAGAGGAGAGGGTTTCATATCATCATGTCTCCTCTAGAGGGACAACCAGGAGAGGAGAGGGTTTCATATAATCATGTCTCCTCTAGAGGGGCAGCCAGGAGAGGAGAGGGTTTCATATCATCATGTCTCCTCTAGAGGGGCAGCCAGGAGAGGAGAGGGTTTCATATCATCATGTCTCCTCTAGAGGGGCAGCCAGGAGAGGAGAGGAGAGGGTTTCATATCATCACGTCTCCTCTAGAGGGGCAGCCAGGAGAGGAGAGGGTTTCATATCATCATGTCTCCTCTAGAGGGACAACCAGGAGAGGGTTTCATATCATCACGTCTCCTCTAGAGGGACAACCAGGAGAGGAGAGGGTTTCATATAATCATGTCTCCTCTAGAGGGGCAGCCAGGAGAGGAGAGGGTTTCATATCATCATGTCTCCTCTAGAGGGGCAGCCAGGAGAGGAGAGGGTTTCATATCATCACGTCTCCTCTAGAGGGGCAGCCAGGAGAGGAGAGGGTTTCATATCATCACGTCTCCTCTAGAGGGTCAGCCAGGAGAGGAGAGAGTTTCATATCATCACGTCTCCTCTAGAGGGGCAGCCAGGAGAGGAGAGGGTTTCATATCATCATGTCTCCTCTAGAGGGGCAGCCAGGAGAGGGTTTCATATCATCATGTCTCCTCTAGAGGGGCAGCCAGGAGAGGAGAGGGTTTCATATCATCACGTCTCCTCTAGAGGGGCAGCCAGGAGAGGAGAGGGTTTCATATCATCATGTCTCCTCTAGAGGGGCAGCCAGGAGAGGAGATGGTTTCATATCATCACGTCTCCTCTAGAGGGGCAGCCAGGAGAGCAGAGGGTTTCATATCATCATGTCTCCTCTAGAGGGGCAGCCAGGAGAGGAGAGAGTTTCATATCATCATGTCTCCTCTAGAGGGGCAGCCAGGAGAGGAGAGGGTTTCATATCATCATGTCTCCTCTAGAGGGGCAGCCAGGAGAGGAGAGGGTTTCATATCATCATGTCTCCTCTAGAGGGGCAGCCAGGAGAGGAGAGGGTTTCATATCATCATGTCTCCTCTAGAGGGGCAGCCAGGAGAGGAGATTGTTTCATATCATCATGTCTCCTCTAGAGGGGCAGCCAGGAGAGGAGAGGGTTTCATATCATCATGTCTCCTCTAGAGGGGCAACCAGGAGAGGGTTTCATATCATCATGTCTCCTCTAGAGGGGCAACCAGGAGAGGAGAGGGTTTCATATCATCACGTCTCCTCTAGAGGGGCAGCCAGGAGAGGAGAGGGTTTCATATCATCATGTCTCCTCTAGAGGGGCAGCCAGGAGAGGAGATGGTTTCATATCATCACGTCTCCTCTAGAGGGGCAGCCAGGAGAGCAGAGGGTTTCATATCATCATGTCTCCTCTAGAGGGGCAGCCAGGAGAGGAGAGAGTTTCATATCATCATGTCTCCTCTAGAGGGGCAGCCAGGAGAGGAGAGGGTTTCATATCATCATGTCTCCTCTAGAGGGGCAGCCAGGAGAGGAGAGGGTTTCATATCATCATGTCTCCTCTAGAGGGGCAGCCAGGAGAGGAGAGGGTTTCATATCATCATGTCTCCTCTAGAGGGGCAGCCAGGAGAGGAGATTGTTTCATATCATCATGTCTCCTCTAGAGGGGCAGCCAGGAGAGGAGAGGGTTTCATATCATCATGTCTCCTCTAGAGGGGCAACCAGGAGAGGGTTTCATATCATCATGTCTCCTCTAGAGGGGCAACCAGGAGAGGAGAGGGTTTCATATCATCACGTCTCCTCTAGAGGGGCAGCCAGGAGAGGAGAGGGTTTCATATCATCATGTCTCCTCTAGAGGGGCAGCCAGGAGAGGAGAGGGTTTCATATCATCATGTCTCCTCTAGAGGGGCAGCCAGGAGAGGAGAGGGTTTCATATCATCACGTCTCCTCTAGAGGGGCAGCCAGGAGAGGAGAGGGTTTCATATCATCATGTCTCCTCTAGAGGGACAACCAGGAGAGGAGAGGGTTTCATATCATCATGTCTCCTCTAGAGGGGCAGCCAGGAGAGGAGAGGAGAGGGTTTCATATAATCATGTCTCCTCTAGAGGGGCAGCCAGGAGAGGAGAGGGTTTCATATCATCATGTCTCCTCTAGAGGGGCAGCCAGGAGAGGGTTTCATATCATCATGTCTCCTCTAGAGGGGCAGCCAGGAGAGGAGAGGGTTTCATATCATCACGTCTCCTCTAGAGGGGCAGCCAGGAGAGGAGAGGGTTTCATATCATCATGTCTCCTCTAGAGGGGCAGCCAGGAGAGGAGATGGTTTCATATCATCACGTCTCCTCTAGAGGGGCAGCCAGGAGAGCAGAGGGTTTCATATCATCATGTCTCCTCTAGAGGGGCAGCCAGGAGAGGAGAGAGTTTCATATCATCATGTCTCCTCTAGAGGGGCAGCCAGGAGAGGAGAGGGTTTCATATCATCATGTCTCCTCTAGAGGGGCAGCCAGGAGAGGAGAGGGTTTCATATCATCATGTCTCCTCTAGAGGGGCAGCCAGGAGAGGAGAGGGTTTCATATCATCATGTCTCCTCTAGAGGGGCAGCCAGGAGAGGAGATTGTTTCATATCATCATGTCTCCTCTAGAGGGGCAGCCAGGAGAGGAGAGGGTTTCATATCATCATGTCTCCTCTAGAGGGGCAACCAGGAGAGGGTTTCATATCATCATGTCTCCTCTAGAGGGGCAACCAGGAGAGGAGAGGGTTTCATATCATCACGTCTCCTCTAGAGGGGCAGCCAGGAGAGGAGAGGGTTTCATATCATCATGTCTCCTCTAGAGGGGCAGCCAGGAGAGGAGATGGTTTCATATCATCACGTCTCCTCTAGAGGGGCAGCCAGGAGAGCAGAGGGTTTCATATCATCATGTCTCCTCTAGAGGGGCAGCCAGGAGAGGAGAGAGTTTCATATCATCATGTCTCCTCTAGAGGGGCAGCCAGGAGAGGAGAGGGTTTCATATCATCATGTCTCCTCTAGAGGGGCAGCCAGGAGAGGAGAGGGTTTCATATCATCATGTCTCCTCTAGAGGGGCAGCCAGGAGAGGAGAGGGTTTCATATCATCATGTCTCCTCTAGAGGGGCAGCCAGGAGAGGAGATTGTTTCATATCATCATGTCTCCTCTAGAGGGGCAGCCAGGAGAGGAGAGGGTTTCATATCATCATGTCTCCTCTAGAGGGGCAACCAGGAGAGGGTTTCATATCATCATGTCTCCTCTAGAGGGGCAACCAGGAGAGGAGAGGGTTTCATATCATCACGTCTCCTCTAGAGGGGCAGCCAGGAGAGGAGAGGGTTTCATATCATCATGTCTCCTCTAGAGGGGCAGCCAGGAGAGGAGAGGGTTTCATATCATCATGTCTCCTCTAGAGGGGCAGCCAGGAGAGGAGAGGGTTTCATATCATCACGTCTCCTCTAGAGGGGCAGCCAGGAGAGGAGAGGGTTTCATATCATCATGTCTCCTCTAGAGGGACAACCAGGAGAGGAGAGGGTTTCATATCATCATGTCTCCTCTAGAGGGGCAGCCAGGAGAGGAGAGGAGAGGGTTTCATATAATCATGTCTCCTCTAGAGGGGCAGCCAGGAGAGGAGAGGGTTTCATATCATCATGTCTCCTCTAGAGGGGCAGCCAGGAGAGGAGAGGAGAGGGTTTCATATCATCATGTCTCCTCTAGAGGGGCAGCCAGGAGAGGAGAGGGTTTCATATCATCATGTCTCCTCTAGAGGGACAACCAGGAGAGGAGAGGGTTTCATATCATCACGTCTCCTCTAGAGGGGCAGCCAGGAGAGGAGAGGGTTTCATATCATCATGTCTCCTCTAGAGGGGCAGCCAGGAGAGGAGAGGGTTTCATATAATCACGTCTCCTCTAGAGGGGCAGCCAGGAGAGGAGAGGGTTTCATATCATCACGTCTCCTCTAGAGGAGCAGCCAGGAGAGGAGAGGGTTTCATATCATCATGTCTCCTCTAGAGGGACAACCAGGAGAGGAGAGGGTTTCATATAATCATGTCTCCTCTAGAGGGGCAGCCAGGAGAGGAGAGGGTTTCATATCATCATGTCTCCTCTAGAGGGGCAGCCAGGAGAGGAGAGGGTTTCATATCATCACGTCTCCTCTAGAGGGGCAGCCAGGAGAGGAGAGGGTTTCATATCATCACGTCTCCTCTAGAGGGTCAGCCAGGAGAGGAGAGAGTTTCATATCATCACGTCTCCTCTAGAGGGGCAGCCAGGAGAGGAGAGGGTTTCATATCATCATGTCTCCTCTAGAGGGGCAGCCAGGAGAGGGTTTCATATCATCATGTCTCCTCTAGAGGGGCAGCCAGGAGAGGAGAGGGTTTCATATCATCACGTCTCCTCTAGAGGGGCAGCCAGGAGAGGAGAGGGTTTCATATCATCATGTCTCCTCTAGAGGGGCAGCCAGGAGAGGAGATGGTTTCATATCATCACGTCTCCTCTAGAGGGGCAGCCAGGAGAGCAGAGGGTTTCATATCATCATGTCTCCTCTAGAGGGGCAGCCAGGAGAGGAGAGGGTTTCATATCATCATGTCTCCTCTAGAGGGGCAGCCAGGAGAGGAGAGGGTTTCATATCATCATGTCTCCTCTAGAGGGGCAACCAGGAGAGGGTTTCATATCATCATGTCTCCTCTAGAGGGGCAACCAGGAGAGGAGAGGGTTTCATATCATCACGTCTCCTCTAGAGGGGCAGCCAGGAGAGGAGAGGGTTTCATATCATCATGTCTCCTCTAGAGGGGCAGCCAGGAGAGGAGAGGGTTTCATATCATCATGTCTCCTCTAGAGGGGCAACCAGGAGAGGGTTTCATATCATCATGTCTCCTCTAGAGGGGCAACCAGGAGAGGAGAGGGTTTCATATCATCATGTCTCCTCTAGAGGGGCAGCCAGGAGAGGAGAGGAGAGGGTTTCATATAATCATGTCTCCTCTAGAGGGGCAGCCAGGAGAGGAGAGGGTTTCATATCATCATGTCTCCTCTAGAGGGGCAGCCAGGAGAGGAGAGGAGAGGGTTTCATATCATCATGTCTCCTCTAGAGGGACAACCAGGAGAGGAGAGGGTTTCATATAATCATGTCTCCTCTAGAGGGGCAGCCAGGAGAGGAGAGGGTTTCATATCATCATGTCTCCTCTAGAGGGGCAGCCAGGAGAGGAGAGGGTTTCATATCATCACGTCTCCTCTAGAGGAGCAGCCAGGAGAGGAGAGGGTTTCATATAATCATGTCTCCTCTAGAGGGGCAGCCAGGAGAGGAGAGGGTTTCATATCATCATGTCTCCTCTAGAGGGGCAGCCAGGAGAGGAGAGGAGAGGGTTTCATATCATCATGTCTCCTCTAGAGGGACAACCAGGAGAGGAGAGGGTTTCATATAATCATGTCTCCTCTAGAGGGGCAGCCAGGAGAGGAGAGGGTTTCATATCATCATGTCTCCTCTAGAGGGGCAGCCAGGAGAGGAGAGGGTTTCATATCATCACGTCTCCTCTAGAGGGGCAGCCAGGAGAGGAGAGGGTTTCATATCATCACGTCTCCTCTAGAGGGTCAGCCAGGAGAGGAGAGAGTTTCATATCATCACGTCTCCTCTAGAGGGGCAGCCAGGAGAGGAGAGGGTTTCATATCATCACGTCTCCTCTAGAGGGGCAGCCAGGAGAGGAGAGGGTTTCATATCATCATGTCTCCTCTAGAGGGGCAGCCAGGAGAGGAGAGGGTTTCATATCATCATGTCTCCTCTAGAGGGGCAGCCAGGAGAGGGTTTCATATCATCATGTCTCCTCTACAGGGGCAGCCAGGAGAGGAGAGGGTTTCATATCATCACGTCTCCTCTAGAGGGGCAGCCAGGAGAGGAGAGGGTTTCATATCATCATGTCTCCTCTAGAGGGGCAGCCAGGAGAGGGTTTCATATCATCATGTCTCCTCTAGAGGGGCAGCCAGGAGAGGAGAGGGTTTCATATCATCACGTCTCCTCTAGAGGGGCAGCCAGGAGAGGAGAGGGTTTCATATCATCATGTCTCCTCTAGAGGGGCAGCCAGGAGAGGAGAGGGTTTCATATCATCACGTCTCCTCTAGAGGGGCAGCCAGGAGAGCAGAGGGTTTCATATCATCATGTCTCCTCTAGAGGGGCAGCCAGGAGAGGAGAGGGTTTCATATCATCATGTCTCCTCTAGAGGGGCAGCCAGGAGAGGAGATTGTTTCATATCATCATGTCTCCTCTAGAGGGGCAGCCAGGAGAGGAGAGGGTTTCATATCATCATGTCTCCTCTAGAGGGGCAACCAGGAGAGGGTTTCATATCATCATGTCTCCTCTAGAGGGGCAGCCA
This sequence comes from Salvelinus alpinus, assembly GCF_045679555.1. Taxonomy (NCBI): domain Eukaryota; kingdom Metazoa; phylum Chordata; class Actinopteri; order Salmoniformes; family Salmonidae; genus Salvelinus; species Salvelinus alpinus. Next base: position 2,729,307 of record NC_092091.1, read on the forward strand.
GGAGAGGAGAGGGTTTCATATCATCACGTCTCCTCTAGAGGAGCAGCCAGGAGAGGAGAGGGTTTCATATCATCACGTCTCCTCTAGGTTTATATATAATATACAATATAAATCTCTTGCTCTTTGTCTCAGTTAAATACTGTAACTATTTTAGACTACACCATTTTTCAAATCAAACATTTGACTAAGTCGATTGTTGTGGTTATACTTTATTAAATACAGTCTTTATTAGGGTATATACATATTGAGGTGTGTGGTGTTTTGTTGATGTAGTGAATATAACGATCCCAGATTTTAAAATCTTATTTCCACTTCCAGCTCATTAGGACACTGGTGATGCTGATTAATAATTAATCAACGTTCTCTGCAGACCTCCAGGGTCAAAGGTTGGTTTTACCCAACCCCCTCTACCAAAGATCGGTATTACCCAAACCCCTCTACCAAAGATTGGTATTACCCAACCCCCTCTACCAAAGATCAGCATTACCCAACCCCCTCTACCAAAGATTGGTATTACCAAACCCCCTCTACCAAAGATTGGTATTACCCAACCCCCTCTACCAAAGATTGGTATTACCCAACCCCCTCTACCAAAGATCGGTATTACCCAACCCCCTCTACCAAAGATTGGTATTACCCAACCTCCTCTACCAAAGATCGGTATTACCCAACCCCCTCTACCAAAGATTGGTATTACCCAAACCCCTCTACCAAAGATCGCTTTTACCCAACCCCCTCTACCAAAGATCGGTATTACCCAAACCCCTCTATCAAAGATTGGTATTACCCAACCCCCTCTACCAAAGATCGGTATTACCCAACCCCCTCTACCAAGATTGGTATTACCCAACCCCCTCTACCAAAGATCGGTATTTCCCATACCCCTCTACCAAAGATCGGTATTACCAAACCCCCTCTACCAAAGATCGGTATTACCCAACCACCTCTACCAAAGATTGGTATTACCCAACCCCCTCTACCAAAGATTGGTATTACCCAACCCCCTCTACCAAAGATTGGTATTACCCAACCCCCTCTACCAAAGATCGGTATTACCCAACCCCCTCTACCAAAGATTGGTATTACCCAACTCCCTCTACCAAAGATTGGTATTACCCAACCCCCTCTACCAAAGATCGGTATTACCCAACCCCCTCTACCAAAGATTGGTATTACCCAACCCCCTCTACCAAAAATGTGTATTACCCAACCCCCTCTACCAAAGATTGGTATAACCCAACCCCTCTCTGGAACACCAGGTTGTAGATCACTGGATCACCAGGTTGAAGATCACTGGATCACCAGGTTGTACAACACTGGATCACCAGGTTGTAGAACACTGGATCACCAGGTTGTAGAACACTGGAACACCAGGTTGAAGATCACTGGATCACCAGGTTGTACAACACTGGATCACCAGGTTGTAGAACACTGGATCACCAGGTTGTAGAACACTGGATCACCAGGTTGTAGAACACTGGATCACCAGGTTGTAGAACACTGGATCACCAGGTTGTAGATCACTGGATCACCAGGTTGTAGATCACTGGATCACCAGGTTGTAGAACACTGGATCACCAGGTTGTAGAACACTGGATCACCAGGTTGTAGAACACTGGAACACCAGGTTGTAGATCACTGGAACACCAGGTTGTAGAACACTGGATCACCAGGTTGTAGAACACTGGAACACCAGGTTGTAGAACACTGGATCACCAGGTTGTAGATCACTCGATCACCAGGTTGTAGAACACTGGGTCACCAGGTTGTAGAACACTGGAACACCAGGTTGTAGATCACTGGATCACCAGGTTGTAGATCACTGGATCACCAGGTTGTAGAACACTGGAACACCAGGTTGTAGAACACTGGAACACCAGGTTGTAGAACACTGGATCACCAGGTTGTAGAACACTAGAACATCAGGTTGTAGATCACTGGAACATCAGGTTGTAGATCACTGGAACACCAGGTTGTAGAACACTGGAACACCAGGTTGTAGAACACTGGAACACCAGGTTGTAGAACACTGGATCACCAGGTTGTAGATCACTGGAACACCAGGTTGTAGAACACTGGATCACCAGGTTGTAGAACACTGGATCACCAGGTTGTAGAACACTGGATCACCAGGTTGTAGAACACTGGATCACCAGGTTGTAGAACACTGGATCACCAGGTTGTAGAACACTGGAACACCAGGTTGTAGAACACTGGATCACCAGGTTGTAGAACACTGGATCACCAGGTTGTAGAACACTGGATCACCAGGTTGTAGAACACTGGATCACCAGGTTGTAGAACACTGGAACACCAGGTTGTAGAACACTGGAACACCAGGTTGTAGAACACTGGAACACCAGGTTGTAGAACACTGAATCACCAGGTTGTAGATCACTGGGTCACCAGGTTGTAGAACACTGGAACACCAGGTTGTAGAACACTGGATCACCAGGTTGTAGATCACTGGGTCACCAGGTTGTAGAACACTGGAACACCAGGTTGTAGAACACTGGAACACCAGGTTGTAGAACACTGGATCACCAGGTTGTAGAACACTGGATCACCAGGTTGTAGATCACTGGATCACCAGGTTGTAGAACACTGGAACACCAGGTTGTAGATCACTGGAACACCAGGTTGTAGAACACTGGATCACCAGGTTGTAGATCACCAGGTTGTAGAACACTGGATCACCAGGTTGTAGATCACCAGGTTGTAGAACACTGGATCACCAGGTTGTAGAACACTGGATCACCAGGTTGTAGAACACTGGATCACCAGGTTGTAGAACACTGGAACACCAGGTTGTAGAACACTGGATCACCAGGTTGTAGAACACTGGATCACCAGGTTGTAGAACACTGGATCACCAGGTTGTAGAACACTGGAACACCAGGTTGAAGATCACTGGATCACCAGGTTGTACAACACTGGATCACCAGGTTGTAGAACACTGGATCACCAGGTTGTAGAACACTGGATCACCAGGTTGTAGAACACTGGATCACCAGGTTGTAGAACACTGGATCACCAGGTTGTAGAACACTGGAACACCAGGTTGTAGATCACTGGATCACCAGGTTGTAGAACACTGGATCACCAGGTTGTAGAACACTGGATCACCAGGTTGTAGAACACTGGATCACCAGGTTGTAGATCACTGGATCACCAGGTTGTAGAACACTGGATCACCAGGTTGTAGAACACTGGATCACCAGGTTGTAGAACACTGGAACACCAGGTTGTAGAACACTGGATCACCAGGTTGTAGATCACTCGATCACCAGGTTGTAGAACACTGGAACACCAGGTTGTAGAACACTGGAACACCAGGTTGTAGAACACTGGATCACCAGGTTGTAGAACACTGGATCACCAGGTTGTAGAACACTGGATCACCAGGTTGTAGAACACTGGAACACCAGGTTGTAGATCACTGGAACACCAGGTTGTAGAACACTGGATCACCAGGTTGTAGATCACCAGGTTGTAGAACACTGGATCACCAGGTTGTAGATCACCAGGTTGTAGAACACTGGATCACCAGGTTGTAGATCACTGGAACACCAGGTTGTAGAACACTGGATCACCAGGTTGTAGAACACTGGATCACCAGCTTGTAGATCACTGGATCACCAGGTTGTAGATCACTGGAACACCAGGTTGTAGAACACTGGATCACCAGGTTGTAAAAACACTGGATCACCAGGTTGTAGAACACTGGATCACCAGGTTGTAGATCACTGGAACACCAGGTTGTAGAACACTGGATCACCAGGTTGTAGAACACTGGATCACCAGGTTGTAGAACACTGGAACACCAGGTTGTAGAACACTGGAACACCAGGTTGTAGATCACTGGAACACCAGGTTGTAGATCACTGGAACACCAGGTTGTAGAACACTGATCACCAGGTTGTAGAACACTGGATCACCAGGTTGTAGATCACTGGATCACCAGGTTGTAGAACACTGGATCACCAGGTTGTAGATCACTGGATCACCAGGTTGTAGAACACTGAATCACCAGGTTGTAGAACACTGGATCACCAGGTTGTAGATCACTGGATCACCAGGTTGTAGAACACTGGAACACCAGGTTGTAGATCACTGGATCACCAGGTTGTAGAACACTGGAACACCAGGTTGTAGAACACTGATCACCAGGTTGTAGAACACTGGATCACCAGGTTGTAGATCACTGGATCACCAGGTTGTAGAACACTGGATCACCAGGTTGTAGATCACTGGATCACCAGGTTGTAGAACACTGAATCACCAGGTTGTAGAACACTGGATCACCAGGTTGTAGATCACTGGATCACCAGGTTGTAGAACACTGGATCACCAGGTTGTAGATCACTGGATCACCAGGTTGTAGAACACTGGATCACCAGGTTGTAGAACACTGGATCACCAGGTTGTAGATCACTGGATCACCAGATTCTGCCAAGCGGACAGTGAAATCTCCCCTGCTCTTCCTGCTCCCTCTCTCCATTCCTCTTTCTCCTCCCTCCTCTTCTTCCTCCTCCCTCTCTCTCCTCTTCTTCCTCCTCAATCTCTCCCCCCCTCCCTCTCTCTCCTCTTCTTCCTCCTCCCTCTCTCCCCTCCTCTCTCTCTCTCCTCTTCTTCCTCCTCCCTCTCTCTCCTCTTCTTTCTCCTCCCTCTCTCCCCTCCTCCCTCTCTCTCCTCTTCTTCCTCCTCCCTCTCTCCCCTCCTCTTCCTCCTCCCTTTCTCCCCTCCTCCCTCTCTCTCCTCTTCTTCCTCCTCCCTCTCTCCCCTCCTCCCTCTCTCTCCTCTTCTTCCTCCTCCTTCTCTCTCCTCTTCTTCCTCCTCCCTCTCTCCCCTCCTCCCTCTCTCTCCTCTTCTTCTTCCTCCCTCTCTCCCCTCCTCTTCCTCCTCCCTCTCTCCCCTCCTCCCTCTCTCTCCTCTTCTTCCTCCTCCCTCTCTCCCCTCTTCCTCCTCCCTTTCTCCACTCCTCTTCCTCCTCCCTCTCTCCCTTCCTCTTCCTTCTCCACTCTCTCCACTCCTCTTCCTCCACTCTCTCTTCCCTCTCTTCCTCCTCTTCCTCCTCCCTCTCTCCCCTCCTCTTCCTCATCCCTCTCTCCCCTCCTCTCTCTGTTCCTCTTCCTCCTCCCTCTCTCCCCTCTTCTTCCTCCTCCCTCTCCCCTCCTCTTCCTCCTCCCTCTCTCCCCTCTTCTTCCTCCTCCCTCTCTCCACTCCTCTTCTTCCTCCCTCTCTCCCCTCCTCCTCTCTCTCCCCTCCTTCTCTCTCTCCCCTCCTCCTCCTCCTCCCTCTCTCCCCTCTCTCCACTCCACTTCGTCCTCTCTCTCCCCTCCTCCTCTCTCCCCTCTTCCTCCTCCTCCTCCCTCTCTCCCCTCTCTCCACTCCACTTCGTCCTCTCTCTCCCCTCCTCCTCCTCCTCCTCCTCCCTCTCTCCCCTCTCTTCACTCCACTTCGTCCTCTCTCTCCCCTCCTCCTCTCTCCCCTCCTCCTCTCTCTCCTCTCTCTCCCCTCCTCCTCTCTCCCCTCCTCCTCCTCCTCCTCCCTCTCTTCCGTCTCTCCACTCCACTTCATCCTCTCTCTCCCCTCCTCCTCTCTCCCCTCCTCCTCTCTCCCCTCCTCCTCCTCCTCCTCCCTCTCCCCTCTCTCCACTCCACTTCGTCCTCTCTCTCCCCTCCTCCTCTCACCCCTCCTCCTCCTCCTCCTCCCTCTCCCCTCTCCCCTCTCTCCACTCCACTTCGTCCTCTCTCTCCCCTCCTCTCTCCCCTCCTCCTCTCACCCCTCCTCCTCCTCCTCCTCCCTCTCCCCTCTCTCCACTCCACTTCGTCCTCTCTCTCCCCTCCTCCTCTCTCCCCTCCTCCTCTCTCCCCCCCTCCTCTCTCCCCTCCTCCTCCTCCCTCTCTCCCCTCTCTCCACCTCACTTCGTCCTCTCTCTACCCAGGGTCCCACAGTAGGAGCTCCACATAGTTGCTGCACATTTAATGAGTGATTTCCCCGAATGCACTCACACACAGACAGGCAGTGCAGCTGAATCCTCTTCATACTGAGCAGAGCAAATGAGAGTCTCTTCTTCCTTCCCTGACATTAACCAAGGCTGACATCTCCTGCCTTGTTAAAACAGCCTTGATCATTCAGGAGTGGACTTATTTGATTTTGTTCACCTTTATTTAACCAGGTAGGCTAGTTGAGAACAAGTTCTCATTTACAACTGCGACCTGGCCAAGATAAAGCAAAGCAGTTCGACACAAACAACAACACAGAGTTACACATGGAGTAAAACAAACATACAGTCAATAATACAGTAGAAAAAGTCTATATACAGTGTGTGCAAATGAGGTAGGATAAGGGGGGTAAGGCAATAAATAGGCCATGGTGGCGAAGTAATTACAATATACCAATTAAACACTGGAATGGTAGATGTGCAGAAGATGAATGTGCAAGTAGAGATACTGGGGTGCAAAAGGGCAAAAAAAAGAAAAATAAATACAGTGTTGGGATGAGGTAGTTGGGTGGGCTATTTACAGATGGGCTATGTACAGGTGCAGTGATCTTTGAGCTGCTCTGACAGCTGGTGCTTAAAGCTAGTGAGGGAGATATGGGTCTCCAGCTTCAGTGATTTTTGCAGTTCGTTCCAGTCATTGGCAGCAGAGAACTGAAAGGAAAGGCGGCCAAAGAAGGATTTGGCTTTGGGGGTGACCAGTGAAATATACCTGCTGGAGCGCGTGCTACGGGTGGGTGCTGCTATAGTGACCAGTGAGCTGAGATAAGGGGGGACTTTACCTAGCAGGGTCTTGTAGATGACCTGGAGCCAGTGGGTTTGGCGATGAGTATGAAGCGAGGGCCAGCCAACGAGAGCTTAACCAGCTGTATAAGGCCATAAGCAAACAATAAAATGCTCATCCAGAAGCAGCGCTCCTAGTGGCCGGGGACTTTAATGCAGGCAAACTGTAATCAATTTGACCTCATTTCTACCAGCATGACACATGAGGGAAAAAACTCTAGACCACCTTTAGTCCACACACAGAGACTAAAGCAGGAAGTACCAGTAACTCGCTCAATACAGAAGTGGTCAGATGAATGCTGATGCTACGCTACAGGGACTGTTTTGCTAGCACAGACTGGAATATGTTCCGGGATTCATTGAGGAGCTGGACCACTCCAGCCACCGGCTTCATCAATAAGTGAAGTGCATCAACTACGTCATCTCCACAGTGACCGTACGTAAACATCACAACCATAAGCTGTGGATTAAAGGCAACATCTGCACCGAGCTAAAGGCTAGAGCTGTCGCTTTTCAAGGAGCGGGTCACTAAACCGGACGCTGATAAGAAATCTCGCTACGGGATTTGAATTGAATCCCACTACACAGGCTCTGGTGCTCGTTGGATGTGGCAGGGCTTGCAAACTATTACGGACTACAAAGGGAAACCCAGCCGCGAGCTGCCCAGTGACGCGAGCCTACCAGACAGGCTAAATGCCTTTTATGCTCTTTTCGAGGCAAGCAACACTGAAGCATGCATGAGAGGACCAGCTGTTCCAGATGACTGTGTGATCCTGCTCTCCGTAGCCGATGTGAGTAAGACCTTTAAACAGGTCGACATTCACAAGGCCATGGGGCCAGACGGATAACCATGACTACTGCCTATAGGGAGGAGGTCAGAGACCTGGCAGTGTAGGATAACAACCTCTCCCTCAACATGAGCAAGAGAAAGGAGCTGATCGTGGACTACAGGTAAAGGAGGGCCGAACAGACCATCATTAACATCGACGGGGCTGTAGTGGAGCTGGTCGAGAGTTTCAAGTTCCTTGGTGTCCACATCACCAACAAACTATCATGGTCGAAACACACCAAGACAGTCATGAAGAGGGTATGACAATGCCTTTTCCCACTCAGGAGACTGAAATCATTTCGCATGGGACCCCAGATCCTCAAACAGCTGCACCATCAAGAGCATCCTGCCCGGTTGCATCACCGCCTGGTATGGATACTGCTCGACATCGACCCTAAGGCGCTACAGAGGGTAGTGCGTTTGGCCCAGTACCTCACTGGTGCCAAGCTTCCTGCCATCCAGGACCTATATACCAGGCGGTGTCAGAGGAAGGCCCCAAAAAATTGTCAGAGACTCCAGTGATCCAAGTCACAGAGTATTATCTCTGCTATCGCACGGCAAGTGGTACCGGAGCGCCAAGTCTAGGTCCAAAAGGCTCCTCAACAGCTTCTACCCCCAAGCCATAAGACTGCTGAACAATTAATCAAATGGCCACTGGACTATTTACATTGACCCCCTTCTTTTGTACACTGCTGCTACTCTCTGTTTATTATCTATGCATAGTCACTTCACCCCTACCTACATGTACAAATTACCTCAACTAACCTGTACCCCCACACACTGACTTGTTACTGGTACCCCCTGTATATAGCCTCGTTATTGTTATTTTATTGTGTTAATCTTTATATTTTTTAATATTTTTTTTACTTTAGTTTATTTAGTAAATATTTTCTTAACTCTATTTTCCAACTACATTGTTGGTTCAGGACTTGTAAGGTCATGTGACAAATCCAATTATTAATGACAAATTATATTTATAATAATGAATTATCTAAATCTTTAGAAAACACAGAGACATTCATCCCTCTGGTTCCCTGTTACACTGCTATGCGGTTCAAAGTCCCTTAATAAATATATATAATCTCAGCCTACGAGTCATCATCCCATTCATATGACAGAGGCGTGTTTGTGTGTGTGTTTGTGTGTGTGTGAGTTGTTCTCACGAGGTGTTGTCGTCAGCCGAGGATGTGTGTGTGTGTGTGTGTGTGTGTGTGTGTGTGTGTGTGTGTGTGTGTGTGTGTGTGTGTGTGTGTGTGTGTGTGTGTGTGTGTGTGTGTGTGTGTGTGTGTGTGTGTGTGTGTGTGTGTGTGTGTGTGTGTGTGTGTGTGTGTTGGAGGCAGGTGGCACGTTCCCTACGTCCCTGTTAAGAAGGATTTGAAGGAGAAAAGATGTGTGTGTGTGGCATGTTTCATTACATTGTTCAAAGCGGATAAGGGAGTGGTCATGTGATTAACTAGCCTGGTTTAGAACGCCACGTAACAAACATTGTTGTGTGTGTGTGTGTGTGTGTGTGTGTGTGTGTGTGTGTGTGTGTGTGTGTGTGTGTGTGTGTGTGTGTGTGTGTGTGTGTGTGTGTGTGTTGGAATGTTGTAAAGCTGGACAATCCTAGTGTGTGGATTGTAATAGGATTTACGTTTCATGACGTATAAACGGGTAATAAAGTAGCCTAATATGGTGCAATATACAACTCAGGATGTGGTGATCCGAAAAACAGAATTGTTGCAATTAAAATGTAGAATTCATGTGTTTGTGTGTCTCTCTAGAGTAACGATGAACAAAGAGTGTGGATGGTCAGAGGCCTGTGGACCGAGGAGCACGGAGCACGGGGGGGGGGTGACATGGTGCCCTCTGCAGCCCACACACAGTCACTCCTCTGGGAAGAGGCTCTCAGTCGAGCTCCAGGACCACGGCGAGGACCAGGCCTTAACGAAGGGGGGGAGCTGACACGAACACATTCGATGCGATGGTGTGATGGTGCGATGGTGCGAGGGTGCGAGGGTGTGATTTTGCGATGGTGCGAGGGTGTGATGGTGTGAGGGTGCGATGGTGCGATGGTGTGATGGTGCGAGGGTGCGATGGTGTGATGGTGCGATGGTGCGATGGTGTGATGGTGCGAGGGTGCGATGGTGCGAGGGTGTGAGGGTGTGATGGTGCGAGGGTGTGATGGTGCGATGGTGCGAGGGTGCGATGGTGTGATGGTGCGATGGTGTGATGGTGCGAGGGTGCGATGGTGCGAGGGTGTGAGGGTGTGATGGTGTGATGGTGCGATGGTGCGATGGTGCGATGGTGTGATGGTGCGAGGGTGCGATGGTGCGAGGGTGTGAGGGTGTGATGGTGTGATGGTGTGATGGTGCCAGGGTGCGAGGGTGCGATGGTGTGAGGGTGTGATGGTGTGATGGTGTGATGGTGTGAGGGTGTGATGGTGTGATGGTGTGATGGTGCGATGGTGCGATGGTGCGATGGTGCGATGGTGCGATGGTGTGATGGTGTGAGGGTGCGATGGTGTGATGGTGCGAGGGTGTGATGGTGTGATGGTGTGATGGTGCGATGGTGCGATGGTGTGAGGGTGCGATGGTGTGAGGGTGTGATGGTGTGATGGTGTGAGGGTGTGATGGTGTGATGGTGTGATGGTGCGATGGTGCGATGGTGTGAGGGTGCGATGGTGTGAGGGTGTGATGGTGTGATGGTGTGAGGGTGCGAGGGTGCGATGGTGCGAGTGTGTGAGGGTGTGAGGGTGCGAGGGTGCGATGGTGCGATGGTGCGATGGTGCGATGGTGCGATGGTGCGATGGTGTGAGGGTGTGATGGTGTGATGGTGTGAGGGTGCGAGGGTGCGATGGTGCGATGGTGCGATGGTGCGATGGTGCGATGGTGCGATGGTGCGATGGTGCGATGGTGCGATGGTGCGATGGTGCGATGGTGTGATGGTGTGAGGGTGCGATGGTGCGATGGTGTGAGGGTGCGAGGGTGCGATGGTGCGAGGGTGCGATGGTGCGATGGTGCGATGGTGGGAGGGTGCGATGGTGCGATGGTGCGATGGTGCGATGGTGTGATGGTGCGATGGTGCGATGGTGTGATGGTGTGATGGTGTGAGGGTGTGATGGTGTGATGGTGTGAGGGTGCGAGGGTGCGATGGTGCGATGGTGCGATGGTGCGATGGTGCGATGGTGCGATGGTGTGATGGTGTGATGGTGTGATGGTGCGATGGTGCGATGGTGTGAGGGTGCGAGGGTGCGAGGGTGCGAGGGTGCGATGGTGCGATGGTGCGATGGTGTGATGGTGTGATGGTGTGAGGGTGCGATGGTGCGATGGTGTGAGGGTGTGAGGGTGCGATGGTGTGAGGGTGCGAGGGTGCGATGGTGCGATGGTGTGAGGGTGCGAGGGTGCGATGGTGTGAGGGTGCGAGGGTGCGATGGTGCGATGGTGCGATGGTGTGATGGTGTGATGGTGTGAGGGTGCGAGGGTGCGATGGTGCGATGGTGCGATGGTGTGATGGTGTGATGGTGCGATGGTGCGATGGTGCGATGGTGCGATGGTGTGATGGTGCGATGGTGTGATGGTGTGATGGTGTGAGGGTGCGATGGTGCGATGGTGCGATGGTGCGAGGGTGCGATGGTGCGAGGGTGCGATGGTGCGATGGTTTGAGGGTGCGAGGGTGCGAGGGTGTGATGGTGTGATGGTGTGATGGTGTGAGGGTGTGATGGTGTGAGGGTGTGATGGTGTGAGGGTGTGATGGTGTGATGGTGTGAGGGTGCAATGGTGCGATGGTGCGATGGTGCGAGGGTGTGATGGTGTGAGGGTGCGATGGTGCGAGGGTGCGATGGTGTGATGGTGTGAGGGTGCGATGGTGCGATGGTGCGATGGTGCGATGGTGCGATGGTGCGATGGTGTGAGGGTGCGATGGTGCGAGGGTGCGATGGTGTGATGGTGTGAGGGTGCGATGGTGCGATGGTGCGATGGTGTGATGGTGCGATGGTGTGATGGTGTGATGGTGTGATGGTGTGATGGTGCGATGGTGCGATGGTGCGATGGTGCGATGGTGCGAGGGTGCGATGGTGCGATGGTGCGATGGTGTGATGGTGTGAGGGTGTGATGGTGTGATGGTGCGATGGTGCGAGGGTGCGATGGTGTGATGGTGTGATGGTGCGATGGTGCGAGGGTGCGATGGTGCGATGGTGCGATGGTGCGATGGTGTGAGGGTGCGAGGGTGCGAGGGTGCGATGGTGCGATGGTGCGAGGGTGTGATGGTGTGAGGGTGCGATGGTGTGATGGTGCGAGGGTGCGATGGTGCGATGGTGTGATGGTGCGATGGTGTGATGGTGTGATGGTGTGAAGGTGCGATGGTGCGATGGTGCCATGGTGCGATGGTGCGAGGGTGTGATGGTGCGAGGGTGCGATGGTGTGATGGTGTGAGGGTGCGATGGTGCGATGGTGTGAGGGTGCGATGGTGCTGATGGTGTGATGGTGTGATGGTGCGATGGTGCGAGGGTGCGATGGTGCGATGGTGCGATGGTGTGATGGTGTGAGGGTGCGATGGTGCGAGGGTGTGATGGTGTGAGGGTGCGATGGTGTGAGGGTGCGAGGGTGCTGATGGTGCGATGGTGCGATGGTGCGATGGTGCGATGGTGTGATGGTGTGAGGGTGTGATGGTGTGATGGTGTGATGGTGTGATGGTGTGATGGTGTGAGGGTGCGATGGTGCGATGGTGCGATGGTGCGATGGTGCGATGGTGCGATGGTGCGATGGTGCGATGGTGCGATGGTGCGATGGTGCGATGGTGCGATGGTGCGAGGGTGCGAGGGTGCGATGGTGCGAGGGTGTGAGGGTGCGAGGGTGCGATGGTGTGAGGGTGCGAGGGTGCGATGGTGCGATGGTGTGAGGGTGCGAGGGTGCGATGGTGTGAGGGTGCGAGGGTGCGATGGTGCGATGGTGCGATGGTGTGATGGTGTGATGGTGTGAGGGTGCGAGGGTGCGATGGTGCGATGGTGCGAGGGTGCGATGGTGCGAGGGTGTGAGGGTGTGATGGTGTGATGGTGTGATGGTGCCAGGGTGCGAGGGTGCGATGGTGTGAGGGTGTGATGGTGTGATGGTGTGATGGTGCGAGGGTGTGATGGTGTGATGGTGTGATGGTGCGATGGTGCGAGGGTGCGATGGTGCGATGGTGCGATGGTGTGATGGTGTGAGGGTGCGATGGTGTGATGGTGCGAGGGTGTGATGGTGTGATGGTGTGATGGTGCGATGGTGCGATGGTGTGAGGGTGCGATGGTGTGAGGGTGTGATGGTGTGATGGTGTGAGGGTGTGATGGTGTGATGGTGTGATGGTGCGATGGTGCGATGGTGTGAGGGTGCGATGGTGTGAGGGTGTGATGGTGTGATGGTGTGAGGGTGCGAGGGTGCGATGGTGCGATGGTGTGAGGGTGTGAGGGTGCGAGGGTGCGATGGTGCGATGGTGCGATGGTGCGATGGTGCGATGGTGCGATGGTGTGATGGTGTGAGGGTGTGAGGGTGTGATGGTGTGAGGGTGCGAGGGTGCGATGGTGCGATGGTGCGATGGTGCGATGGTGCGATGGTGCGATGGTGCGATGGTGCGATGGTGCGATGGTGCGATGGTGTGAGGGTGCGAGGGTGCGATGGTGCGAGGGTGCGAGGGTGCGAGGGTGCGATGGTGTGAGGGTGCGAGGGTGCGATGGTGCGATGGTGTGAGGGTGCGAGGGTGCGATGGTGTGAGGGTGCGAGGGTGCGATGGTGCGATGGTGCGATGGTGTGATGGTGTGATGGTGTGAGGGTGCGAGGGTGCGATGGTGCGATGGTGCGAGGGTGCGATGGTGCGAGGGTGTGAGGGTGCGATGGTGCGATGGTGCGATGGTGCGATGGTGTGAGGGTGCGAGGGTGCGATGGTGCGAGGGTGTGAGGGTGCGAGGGTGCGATGGTGTGAGGGTGCGAGGGTGCGATGGTGCGATGGTGTGAGGGTGCGAGGGTGCGATGGTGTGAGGGTGCGAGGGTGCGATGGTGCGATGGTGCGATGGTGTGATGGTGTGATGGTGTGAGGGTGCGAGGGTGCGATGGTGCGATGGTGCGAGGGTGCGATGGTGCGAGGGTGTGAGGGTGTGATGGTGTGATGGTGTGATGGTGCCAGGGTGCGAGGGTGCGATGGTGTGAGGGTGTGATGGTGTGATGGTGTGATGGTGCGAGGGTGTGATGGTGTGATGGTGTGATGGTGCGATGGTGCGAGGGTGCGATGGTGCGATGGTGCGATGGTGTGATGGTGTGAGGGTGCGATGGTGTGATGGTGCGAGGGTGTGATGGTGTGATGGTGTGATGGTGCGATGGTGCGATGGTGCGAGGGTGCGATGGTGTGAGGGTGTGATGGTGTGATGGTGTGAGGGTGTGATGGTGTGATGGTGTGATGGTGCGATGGTGCGATGGTGTGAGGGTGCGATGGTGTGAGGGTGTGATGGTGTGATGGTGTGAGGGTGCGAGGGTGCGATGGTGCGATGGTGTGAGGGTGTGAGGGTGCGAGGGTGCGATGGTGCGATGGTGCGATGGTGCGATGGTGCGATGGTGTGATGGTGTGATGGTGTGAGGGTGTGATGGTGTGATGGTGTGAGGGTGCGAGGGTGCGATGGTGCGATGGTGCGATGGTGCGATGGTGCGATGGTGCGATGGTGCGATGGTGCGATGGTGCGATGGTGCGATGGTGTGATGGTGTGAGGGTGCGATGGTGCGATGGTGTGAGGGTGCGAGGGTGCGATGGTGTGAGGGTGCGATGGTGCGATGGTGCGATGGTGGGAGGGTGCGATGGTGCGATGGTGCGATGGTGCGATGGTGCGATGGTGCGATGGTGCGATGGTGCGATGGTGTGATGGTGTGAGGGTGTGATGGTGTGATGGTGTGAGGGTGCGAGGGTGCGATGGTGCGATGGTGCGATGGTGCGATGGTGCGATGGTGCGATGGTGTGATGGTGTGATGGTGTGATGGTGCGATGGTGCGATGGTGTGAGGGTGCGAGGGTGCGATGGTGCGAGGGTGCGAGGGTGCGATGGTGCGATGGTGTGATGGTGTGATGGTGTGAGGGTGCGATGGTGCGATGGTGTGAGGGTGCGAGGGTGCGATGGTGTGAGGGTGCGAGGGTGCGATGGTGCGATGGTGCGAGGGTGCGAGGGTGCGATGGTGTGAGGGTGCGAGGGTGCGATGGTGCGATGGTGCGATGGTGCGATGGTGTGATGGTGTGATGGTGTGATGGTGCGATGGTGCGATGGTGCGATGGTGTGATGGTGCGATGGTGTGATGGTGTGAGGGTGCGATGGTGCGATGGTGCGATGGTGCGAGGGTGCGATGGTGCGAGGGTGCGATGGTGCGATGGTTTGAGGGTGCGAGGGTGCGAGGGTGTGATGGTGTGATGGTGTGATGGTGTGAGGGTGTGATGGTGTGAGGGTGTGATGGTGTGAGGGTGTGATGGTGTGATGGTGTGAGGGTGCAATGGTGCGATGGTGCGATGGTGCGAGGGTGTGATGGTGTGAGGGTGCGATGGTGCGAGGGTGCGATGGTGTGATGGTGTGAGGGTGCGATGGTGCGATGGTGCGATGGTGCGATGGTGCGATGGTGCGATGGTGCGATGGTGTGAGGGTGCGATGGTGCGAGGGTGCGATGGTGTGATGGTGTGAGAGGGCGATGGTGCGATGGTGCGATGGTGTGATGGTGCGATGGTGCGATGGTGTGATGGTGTGATGGTGTGATGGTGCGATGGTGCGATGGTGCGATGGTGCGAGGGTGCGATGGTGCGATGGTGCGATGGTGTGATGGTGTGAGGGTGTGATGGTGCGATGGTGCGAGGGTGCGATGGTGCGATGGTGTGATGGTGCGATGGTGCGAGGGTGCGATGGTGCGATGGTGCGATGGTGCGATGGTGTGAGGGTGCGAGGGTGCGAGGGTGCGATGGTGCGATGGTGCGAGGGTGTGATGGTGTGAGGGTGCGATGGTGTGATGGTGCGAGGGTGCGATGGTGCGATGGTGTGATGGTGCGATGGTGTGATGGTGTGATGGTGTGAAGGTGCGATGGTGCGATGGTGCCATGGTGCGATGGTGCGAGGGTGTGATGGTGCGAGGGTGCGATGGTGTGATGGTGTGAGGGTGCGATGGTGCGATGGTGTGAGGGTGCGATGGTGCTGATGGTGTGATGGTGTGATGGTGCGATGGTGCGAGGGTGCGATGGTGCGATGGTGCGATGGTGTGATGGTGTGAGGGTGCGATGGTGCGAGGGTGCGATGGTGTGAGGGTGCGATGGTGTGAGGGTGCGAGGGTGCTGATGGTGAAATGGTGCGATGGTGCGATGGTGCGATGGTGCGATGGTGTGAGGGTGTGATGGTGTGATGGTGTGATGGTGTGATGGTGTGGTGTGAGGGTGCGATGGTGCGATGGTGCGATGGTGCGATGGTGCGATGGTGCGATGGTGCGATGGTGCGATGGTGCGATGGTGCGATGGTGCGATGGTGTGAGGGTGCGAGGGTGCGATGGTGCGAGGGTGTGAGGGTGCGAGGGTGCGATGGTGTGAGGGTGCGAGGGTGCGATGGTGCGATGGTGTGAGGGTGCGAGGGTGCGATGGTGTGAGGGTGCGAGGGTGCGATGGTGCGATGGTGCGATGGTGTGATGGTGTGATGGTGTGAGGGTGCGAGGGTGCGATGGTGCGATGGTGCGATGGTGTGATGGTGTGATGGTGCGATGGTGCGATGGTGCGATGGTGCGATGGTGTGATGGTGCGATGGTGTGATGGTGTGATGGTGTGAGGGTGCGATGGTGCGATGGTGTGATGGTGCGATGGTGCGAGGGTGCGATGGTGCGATGGTGCGAGGGTGCGAGGGTGTGATGGTGTGATGGTGTGATGGTGTGAGGGTGTGATGGTGTGAGGGTGTGATGGTGTGAGGGTGTGATGGTGTGATGGTGTGAGGGTGCAATGGTGCGATGGTGCGATGGTGCGAGGGTGTGATGGTGTGAGGGTGCGATGGTGCGAGGGTGCGATGGTGTGATGGTGTGAGGGTGCGATGGTGCGATGGTGCGATGGTGCGATGGTGCGATGGTGCGATGGTGTGATGGTGTGAGGGTGCGATGGTGCGAGGGTGCGATGGTGTGATGGTGTGAGGGTGCGATGGTGCGATGGTGCGATGGTGCGATGGTGCGATGGTGTGATGGTGTGATGGTGTGATGGTGCGATGGTGCGATGGTGCGATGGTGCGAGGGTGCGATGGTGCGATGGTGCGAGGGTGCGATGGTGTGAGGGTGCGATGGTGTGATGGTGCGAGGGTGCGATGGTGCGATGGTGTGATGGTGCGATGGTGTGATGGTGTGATGGTGTGAAGGTGCGATGGTGCGATGGTGCCATGGTGCGATGGTGCGAGGGTGTGATGGTGCGAGGGTGCGATGGTGTGATGGTGTGAGGGTGCGATGGTGCGATGGTGTGAGGGTGCGATGGTGCTGATGGTGTGATGGTGTGATGTGCGATGGTGCGAGGGTGCGATGGCGCGATGGTGCGATGGTGTGATGGTGTGAGGGTGCGATGGTGCGAGGGTGCTGATGGTGTGAGGGTGCGATGGTGTGAGGGTGCGAGGGTGCTGATGGTGCGATGGTGCGATGGTGCGAGGGTGTGATGGTGTGAGGGTGCGATGGTGCGAGGGTGCGATGGTGTGATGGTGTGAGGGTGCGATGGTGCGATGGTGCGATGGTGCGATGGTGCGATGGTGTGATGGTGTGAGGGTGCGATGGTGCGAGGGTGCGATGGTGTGATGGTGTGAGGGTGCGATGGTGCGATGGTGTGAGGGTGCGAGGGTGCGAGGGTGCGATGGTGCGAGGGTGCGATGGTGTGATGGTGCGATGGTGCAATGGTGCGATGGTGTGAGGGTGCGAGGGTGCGAGGGTGCGATGGTGCGATGGTGCGAGGGTGTGATGGTGTGAGGGTGCGATGGTGTGATGGTGCGAGGGTGCGATGGTGCGATGGTGTGATGGTGCGATGGTGCGATGGTGTGATGGTGTGAAGGTGCGATGGTGCGATGGTGCCATGGTGCGATGGTGCGAGGGTG
Source organism: Salvelinus alpinus (assembly GCF_045679555.1). Lineage (NCBI taxonomy): Eukaryota > Metazoa > Chordata > Actinopteri > Salmoniformes > Salmonidae > Salvelinus > Salvelinus alpinus. Next base: position 2,746,991 of record NC_092091.1, read on the forward strand.
TGATGGTGCGAGGGTGCGATGGTGTGATGGTGTGAGGGTGCGATGGTGCGATGGTGTGAGGGTGCGATGGTGCTGATGGTGTGATGGTGTGATGGTGCGATGGTGCGAGGGTGCGATGGTGCGATGGTGCGATGGTGTGATGGTGTGAGGGTGCGATGGTGCGAGGGTGTGAGGGTGTGAGGGTGCGATGGTGTGAGGGTGCGAGGGTGCTGATGGTGCTGATGGTGCGATGGTGCGATGGTGCGATGGTGCGATGGTGTGATGGTGTGAGGGTGTGATGGTGTGATGGTGTGATGGTGTGATGGTGTGATGGTGTGAGGGTGCGATGGTGCGATGGTGCGATGGTGCGATGGTGCGATGGTGCGATGGTGCGATGGTGCGATGGTGCGATGGTGCGATGGTGCGATGGTGCGATGGTGTGAGGGTGCGAGGGTGCGATGGTGCGAGGGTGTGAGGGTGCGAGGGTGCGATGGTGTGAGGGTGCGAGGGTGCGATGGTGCGATGGTGTGAGGGTGCGAGGGTGCGATGGTGTGAGGGTGCGAGGGTGCGATGGTGCGATGGTGCGATGGTGCGATGGTGTGATGGTGCGATGGTGCGATGGTGCGATGGTGCGATGGTGCGATGGTGCGATGGTGCGATGGTGCGATGGTGCGATGGTGCGATGGTGCGATGGTGTGATGGTGTGAGGGTGCGATGGTGCGATGGTGTGATGGTGCGAGGGTGCGATGGTGTGAGGGTGCGATGGTGCGATGGTGTGAGGGTGCGAGGGTGCGAGGGTGCGAGGGTGCGATGGTGCGAGGGTGCGATGGTGTGATGGTGTGAGGGTGCGATGGTGCGATGGTGCGATGGTGCGATGGTGCGATGGTGCGATGGTGCGATGGTGTGATGGTGCGATGGTGCGAGGGTGCGATGGTGCGATGGTGTGAGGGTGCGATGGTGCGATGGTGCGATGGTGTGATGGTGCGATGGTGTGATGGTGTGATGGTGTGATGGTGCGAGGGTGTGATGGTGTGAGGGTGCGATGGTGCGATGGTGCGAGGGTGCGATGGTGCGATGGTGTGATGGTGCGATGGTGCGATGGTGCGATGGTGTGAAGGTGCGATGGTGCGATGGTGCCATGGTGCGATGGTGCGAGGGTGTGATGGTGCGAGGGTGCGATGGTGTGATGGTGTGAGGGTGCGATGGTGCGATGGTGTGAGGGTGCGATGGTGCTGATGGTGTGATGGTGTGATGGTGCGATGGTGCGAGGGTGCGATGGTGCGATGGTGCGATGGTGTGATGGTGTGAGGGTGCGATGGTGCGAGGGTGCGATGGTGTGAGGGTGCGATGGTGTGAGGGTGCGAGGGTGCTGATGGTGCGATGGTGCGATGGTGCGATGGTGTGATGGTGTGAGGGTGTGATGGTGTGATGGTGTGATGGTGTGATGGTGTGATGGTGTGAGGGTGCGATGGTGCGATGGTGCGATGGTGCGATGGTGCGATGGTGCGATGGTGCGATGGTGCGATGGTGCGATGGTGTGATGGTGCGATGGTGCGATGGTGTGAGGGTGCGATGGTGCGATGGTGCGAGGGTGCGATGGTGCGATGGTGCGATGGTGTGATGGTGTGAGGGTGCGATGGTGCGATGGTGCGATGGTGTGAGGGTGCGAGGGTGCGATGGTGTGAGGGTGCGAGGGTGCGATGGTGCGATGGTGTGAGGGTGCGAGGGTGCGATGGTGTGAGGGTGCGAGGGTGCGATGGTGCGATGGTGCGATGGTGCGATGGTGTGATGGTGTGAGGGTGCGAGGGTGCGATGGTGCGATGGTGCGATGGTGCGATGGTGCGATGGTGCGATGGTGCGATGGTGCGATGGTGCGATGGTGCGATGGTGCGATGGTGTGAGGGTGCGATGGTGCGATGGTGTGATGGTGCGAGGGTGCGATGGTGTGAGGGTGCGATGGTGTGAGGGTGCGATGGTGCGATGGTGTGAGGGTGCGAGGGTGCGAGGGTGTGATGGTGTGATGGTGTGATGGTGTGAGGGTGTGATGGTGTGAGGGTGTGATGGTGTGAGGGTGTGATGGTGTGATGGTGTGAGGGTGCAATGGTGCGATGGTGCGATGGTGCGAGGGTGTGATGGTGTGAGGGTGCGATGGTGCGAGGGTGCGATGGTGTGAAGGTGTGAGGGTGCGATGGTGCGATGGTGCGATGGTGCGATGGTGCGATGGTGCGATGGTGCGATGGTGTGAGGGTGCGATGGTGCGAGGGTGCGATGGTGTGATGGTGTGAGGGTGCGATGGTGCGATGGTGCGATGGTGTGATGGTGTGATGGTGTGATGGTGTGATGGTGCGATGGTGGTGCGATGGTGCGATGGTGCGATGGTGCGAGGGTGCGATGGTGCGATGGTGCGATGGTGCGATGGTGTGAGGGTGTGATGGTGTGATGGTGCGATGGTGCGAGGGTGCGATGGTGTGATGGTGTGATGGTGCGATGGTGCGAGGGTGCGATGGTGCGATGGTGCGATGGTGCGATGGTGTGAGGGTGCGAGGGTGCGAGGGTGCGATGGTGCGATGGTGCGAGGGTGTGATGGTGTGAGGGTGCGATGGTGCGATGGTGCGAGGGTGCGATGGTGCGATGGTGTGATGGTGCGATGGTGCGATGGTGCGATGGTGCGATGGTGCGATGGTGTGATGGTGTGATGGTGTGAAGGTGCGATGGTGCGATGGTGCCATGGTGCGATGGTGCGAGGGTGTGATGGTGCGAGGGTGCGATGGTGTGATGGTGTGAGGGTGCGATGGTGCGATGGTGTGAGGGTGCGATGGTGCTGATGGTGTGATGGTGTGATGGTGCGATGGTGCGAGGGTGCGATGGTGCGATGGTGCGATGGTGTGATGGTGTGAGGGTGCGATGGTGCGAGGGTGCGATGGTGTGAGGGTGCGATGGTGTGAGGGTGCGAGGGTGCTGATGGTGCGATGGTGCGATGGTGCGATGGTGTGAGGGTGTGATGGTGTGATGGTGTGATGGTGTGATGGTGTGATGGTGTGAGGGTGCGAGGGTGCGAGGGTGTGATGGTGTGAGGGTGTGATGGTGTGATGGTGTGAGGGTGCGATGGTGCTGATGGTGTGATGGTGTGATGGTGTGAGGGTGTGATGGTGTGAGGGTGTGATGGTGCGATGGTGTGAGGGTGTGATGGTGTGATGGTGTGATGGTGTGAGGGTGCGATGGTGCTGATGGTGCGATGGTGTGATGGTGCGATGGTGCGATGGTGTGATGGTGTGAGGGTGTGATGGTGTGATGGTGTGAGGGTGCGATGGTGCTGATGGTGTGATGGTGCGATGGTGCGATGGTGTGATGGTGTGATGGTGTGAGGGTGTGATGGTGTGATGGTGTGATGGTGCGATGGTGCGATGGTGCGATGGTGCGATGGTGCGATGGTGCGATGGTGCGATGGTGCGATGGTGCGATGGTGTGATGGTGTGATGGTGCGATGGTGCGATGGTGCGATGGTGTGATGGTGCGATGGTGCGATGGTGCGATGGTGCGATGGTGTGATGGTGTGATGGTGCGATGGTGCGATGGTGCGATGGTGCGATGGTGCTGATGGTGTGATGGTGCGATGGTGCTGATGGTGTGATGGTGTGATTGTGTGATGGTGTGATGGTGCGATGGTGTGATGGTGTGATGGTGTGATGGTGTGATGGTGTGATGGTGCGATGGTGCGATGGTGCGATGGTGCGATGGTGCGATGGTGTGATGGTGTGAGGGTGCGAGGGTGTGATGGTGTGATGGTGCGATGGTGTGATGGTGTGATGGTGTGATGGTGTGAGGGTGTGATGGTGTGATGGTGTGATGGTGTGATGGTGCGATGGTGCGATGGTGCGATGGTGCGATGGTGCGATGGTGCGATGGTGCGATGGTGCGATGGTGCGATGGTGTGATGGTGTGATGGTGCGATGGTGCGATGGTGCGATGGTGTGATGGTGCGATGGTGCGATGGTGCGATGGTGCGATGGTGTGATGGTGTGATGGTGCGATGGTGCGATGGTGCGATGGTGCGATGGTGCGAGGGTGTGATGGTGTGATGGTGCGATGGTGCTGATGGTGTGATGGTGTGATTGTGTGATGGTGTGATGGTGCGATGGTGCGATGGTGTGATGGTGTGATGGTGTGATGGTGTGATGGTGCGATGGTGCGATGGTGCGATGGTGCGATGGTGTGAGGGTGTGATGGTGCGATGGTGCGATGGTGTGATGGTGTGAGGGTGCGATGGTGCGAGGGTGCGATGGTGCTGATGGTGTGATGGTGTGATGGTGCGATGGTGCGAGGGTGCGATGGTGCGATGGTGCGATGGTGTGATGGTGTGAGGATGCGATGGTGCGAGGGTGTGATGGTGTGAGGGTGCGATGGTGTGAGGGTGTGATGGTGTGATGGTGTGATGGTGTGATGGTGCGATGGTGCGATGGTGCGATGGTGCGATGGTGTGAGGGTGTGATTGTGCGATGGTGCGATGGTGTGATGGTGTGAGGGTGCGATGGTGCGAGGGTGCGATGGTGCTGATGGTGTGATGGTGTGATGGTGCGATGGTGCGAGGGTGCGATGGTGCGATGGTGCGATGGTGTGATGGTGTGAGGATGCGATGGTGCGAGGGTGTGAGGGTGTGAGGGTGCGATGGTGTGAGGGTGCGAGGGTGCTGATGGTGCGATGGTGCGATGGTGCGATGGTGCGATGGTGCGATGGTGTGATGGTGTGAGGGTGTGATGGTGTGATGGTGTGATGGTGTGAGGGTGCGAGGGTGTGATGGTGTGATGGTGTGATGGTGCGATGGTGTGATGGTGTGATGGTGTGATGGTGCGATGGTGCGATGGTGCGATGGTGTGATGGTGTGAGGGTGTGAGGGTGCGATGGTGCGATGGTGTGAGGGTGTGAGGGTGTGATGGTGCGATGGTGCGATGGTGCGATGGTGCTGATGGTGTGATGGTGTGAGGGTGTGATGGTGTGAGGGTGCGATGGTGCTGATGGTGTGAGGGTGAGATGGTGCTGATGGTGTGAGGGTGTGATGGTGTGAGGGTGTGATGGTGTCATGGTGTGATGGTGCGATGGTGCGATGGTGTGATGGTGTGATGGTGTGAGGGTGGGATGGTGCGATGGTGTGAGGGTGTGAGGGTGTGATGGTGCGATGGTGCGATGGTGCGATGGTGCGATGGTGCTCATGGTGTGATGGTGTGAGGGTGTGATGGTGTGAGGGTGTGATGGTGTGATGGTGTGAGGGTGAGATGGTGCTGATGGTGTGAGGGTGTGATGGTGTGAGGGTGTGATGGTGTCATGGTGTGATGGTGCGATGGTGCGATGGTGTGATGGTGTGATGGTGTGAGGGTGCGATGGTGCGATGGTGTGAGGGTGTGATGGTGCGATGGTGATGGTGCGATGGTGCGATGGTGCGATGGTGCGATGGTGCGATGGTGCGATGGTGTGAGGGTGCGATGGTGCGATGGTGTGAGGGTGGTGTGATGGTGCGATGGTGCGATGGTGTGATGGTGTGAGGGTGCGATGGTGTGAGGGTGCGATGGTGCGAGGATGCGAGGGTGCGATGGTGCGATGGTGCGATGGTGTGAGGGTGCGATGGTGTGATGGTGTGATGGTGTGAGGGTGCGATGGTGTGAGGGTGTGATGTTGTGAGGGTGCGATGGTGTGAGGGTGTGATGGTGTGAGGGTGCGATGGTGTGAGGGTGCGATGGTGCGATGGTGCGATGGTGTGAGGGTGCGATGGTGCGATGGTGCGATGGTGTGAGGGTGCGATGGTGCGATGGTGTGAGGGTGCGATGGTGCGATGGTGCGATTGTGTGATGGTGTGAGGGTGCGATGGTGCGAGGGTGTGATGGTGTGAGGGTGCGATGGTGTGAGGGTGCGAGGGTGCTGATGGTGCGATGGTGCGATGGTGCGATGGTGCGATGGTGTGATGGTGTGAGGGTGTGATGGTGTGATGGTGTGAGGGTGCGATGGTGCTGATGGTGTGATGGTGTGATGGTGAGGGTGTGATGGTGTGAGGGTGTGATGGTGCGATGGTGTGAGGGTGTGATGGTGTGATGGTGTGATGGTGTGAGGGTGCGATGGTGCTGATGGTGCGATGGTGTGATGGTGCGATGGTGCGATGGTGTGATGGTGTGAGGGTGTGATTGTGTGATGGTGTGAGGGTGCGATGGTGCTGATGGTGTGATGGTGTGATGGTGTGAGGGTGTGATGGTGTGAGGGTGCGATGGTGCTGATGGTGTCATGGTGTGATGGTGTGAGGGTGTGATGGTGTGAGGGTGTGATGGTGTGATGGTGTGAGGGTGCGATGGTGCGATGGTGTGAGGGTGTGATGGTGTGAGGGTGTGATGGTGTCATGGTGTGATGGTGCTGATGGTGTGATGGTGCTGATGGTGTGATGGTGCTGATGGTGTGATGGTGTCATGGTGTGATGGTGTAAGAGTGTAGGGGCGGCAGGTAGCCTAGTGGTTAGAGTGTAGGGACGGCAGGTAGTCTAGTGGTTAGAGTGTAGGGACGGCAGGTAGCCTAGTGGTTAGAGTGTAGGGACGGCAGGTAGCCTAGTGGTTAGAGTGTAGAGGTGGCAGGTAGCCTAGTGGTTAGAGTGTAGAGGTGGCAGGTAGCCTAGTGGTTAGAGTGTAGGGGCGGCAGGTAGCCTAGTGGTTAGAGTGTAGGGACGGCAGGTAGCCTAGTGGTTAGAGTGTAGGGACGGCAGGTAGCCTAGTGGTTAGAGTGTAGGGACGGCAGGTAGCCTAGTGGTTAGAGTGTAGAGGTGGCAGGTAGCCTAGTGGTTAGAGTGTAGAGGTGGCAGGTAGCCTAGTGGTTAGAGTGTAGGGGCGGCAGGTAGCCTAGTGGTTAGAGTGTAGGGACGGCAGGTAGCCTAGTGGTTAGAGTGTAGGGACGGCAGGTAGTCTAGTGGTTAGAGTGTAGGGACGGCAGGTAGCCTAGTGGTTAGAGTGTAGGGACGGCAGGTAGCCTAGTGGTTAGAGTGTAGAGGTGGCAGGTAGCCTAGTGGTTAGAGTGTAGGGACGGCAGGTAGTCTAGTGGTTAGAGTGTAGTGACGGCAGGTAGCCTAGTGGTTAGAGTGTAGGGACGGCAGGTAGCCTAGTGGTTAGAGTGTAGAGGTGGCAGGTAGCCTAGTGGTTAGAGTGTAGGGGCGGCAGGTAGCCTAGTGGTTAGAGTGTAGGGACGGCAGGTAGCCTAGTGGTTAGAGTGTAGGGACGGCAGGTAGCCTAGTGGTTAGAGTGTAGAGGTGGCAGGTAGCCTAGTGGTTAGAGTGTAGAGGTGGCAGGTAGCCTAGTGGTTAGAGTGTAGGGGCGGCAGGTAGCCTAGTGGTTAGAGTGTAGGGACGGCAGGTAGCCTAGTGGTTAGAGTGTAGGGATGGCAGGTAGCCTAGTGGTTAGAGTGTTGGGCCAGTAACCGAAAGGTTGTTAGATTGAATCCCTGAGCTGACAAGGTAAAAGTCTGTCGTTCTGCCCCTGAACAAGGCAGTTAACCCACTGTTCCTAGGCTGTCATTGTAAATAAGAGTTTTTTCTTAACTGACTAGCCTAGTTCAAATAAAGGTAACATTTTATAAATAAAAATGGCATACCTTCAATTAGCTTCATGCTTTTGGTAACACCTCTCATTTGAGACATTGGAAAAGGACACTATGGTACAGAGTTACCCGTGACGTGAGTTTAAACATTCTCTGAGTGCTGATCTGTGGAGCGCGGGGTCTTGTGAGCATGGGGTTTGTGTGTGTGTGTGTGTGTGTGTGTGTGTGTGTGTGTGTGTGTGTGTGTGTGTGTGTGTGTGTGTGTGTGTGTGTGTGTGTGTGTGTGTGTGTGTGTGTGTGTGTGTGTGTGTGTGTGTGTGTGTGTGTGTGTGTGTGTGTGTGTGTGTGTGTGTGTGTGTGTGTGTGTGTGTGTGTGTGTGTGTGTGTGTGTGTGTGTGTGTGTGTGTGTGTGTGTGTGTGTTTAACCGCGTAACTGACTATTATTTATGAAGACCCCAAGGAAAATAAAATAACTGTCAAAAACGTTTAAATTGGACGACATTAATTTATAATAAAATAAATACAAAGATTAATGTCAATGAACTTAATCCTGAATTAGTCTGTCTACATATCCTCTTTCCAAAGGTTGTCCACTAGATGTAGGACGGAGAAGAGCACTAGCCTAGATGTAGGACAGAGTAGAGCACGAGCCTAGATGTAGGATGGAGTAGAGCACTAGCCTAGATATAGGACAGAGTAGAGCGCTAGCCTAGATATAGGACAGAGTAGAGCACTAGCCTAGATGTAGGACGGAGTAGAGCACTAGCCTAGATGTAGGACGGAGTAGAGCACTAGCCTAGATATAGGACAGAGTAGAGCACTAGCCTAGATGTAGGACGGCGTAGAGCACTAGCCTAGATGTAGGACGGCGTAGAGCACTAGCCTAGATGTAGGACGGAGTAGAGCGCTAGCCTAGATGTAGGACAGAGTAGAGCACTAGCCTAGATGTAGGACGGAGTAGAGCACTAGCCTAGATGTAGGACAGAGTAGAGCACTAGCCTAGATATAGGACAGAGTAGAGCACTAGCCTAGATGTAGGACGGAGTAGAGCACTAGCCTAGATGTAGGACGGAGTAGAGCACTAGCCTAGATGTAGGACGGAGTAGAGCACTAGCCTAGATGTAGGACAGAGTAGAGCACTAGTGTAGATATAGGACAGAGTAGAGCACTAGCCCAGATATCGGGCGTTGTAGAGCGCTAGCCTAGATATAGGGCATCGTGGAGCGCTAGCCTTGATATAGGGCGGAGTAGAGCGCTAGCCTTGATATCGGGCGTTGTAGAGCGCTAGCCTAGATATAGGGCAGAGTAGAGCACTAGCCCAGATATAGGGCATCGTAGAGCGCTAGCCCAGATATAGGGCATTGTAGAGCGCTAGCCTTGATATAGGGCGAGGTAGAGCTCTAGCCTAGATATAGGACGGTGTAGAGCGCTAACCTAGATATAGGACGGTGTAGAGCGCTAGCCTTGATATCGGGTGCAGTAGAGCGCTAGCCTAGATATAGGGCATCGTGGAGCGCTAGCCTTGATATAGGGCGGAGTAGAGCGCTAGCGTTGATATCGGGCGTTGTAGAGCGCTAGCCTAGATATAGGGCAGAGTAGAGCACTAGCCCAGATATAGGGCATCGTAGAGCGCTAGCCCAGATATAGGGCATTGTAGAGCGCTAGCCTTGATATAGGGCGAGGTAGAGCTCTAGCCTAGATATAGGACGGTGTAGAGCGCTAGCCTAGATATAGGACGGTGTAGAGCGCTAGCCTAGATATAGGATGGTGTAGAGCGCTAGCCTTGATATAGGGTGGAGTAGAGCGCTAGCCTTGATATCGGGCAAGGTAGAGCTCTATCCTAGATATAGGACATTGTAGAGCGCTAGCCTAGATTTAGGATGTGGTAGAGCGCTAGCCTTGATATAGGGTGGAGTAGAGCGCTAGCCTAGATATAGGACGTTGTAGAGCGCTAGCCTAGATATAGGGCGAGGTAGAGCGCTAGCCTTGATATAGGGCGGAGTAGAGCGCTAGCCTAGATATCGGGCGGAGTAGAGCGCTAGCCTAGATATAGGACGGTGTAGAGCGCTAGCCTTGATATAGGGTGGAGTAGAGCGCTAGCCTTGATATCGGGCAAGGTAGAGCTCTATCCTAGATATAGGACATTGTAGAGCGCTAGCCTAGATATAGGATGTGGTAGAGCGCTAGCCTTGATATCGGGTGCAGTAGAGCGCTAGCCTAGATATAGGGCATCGTGGAGCGCTAGCCTTGATATAGGGCGGAGTAGAGCGCTAGCCTTGATATCGGGCGTTGTAGAGCGCTAGCCTAGATATAGGGCAGAGTAGAGCACTAGCCCAGATATAGGGCATCGTAGAGCGCTAGCCTAGATATAGGACGTTGTAGAGCGCTAGCCTTGATATAGGGCGAGGTAGAGCGCTAGCCTTGATATAGGGCGGAGTAGAGCGCTAGCCTAGATATCGGGCGGAGTAGAGCGCTAGCCTAGATATAGGATGGTGTAGAGCGCTAGCCTTGATATAGGGTGGAGTAGAGCGCTAGCCTTGATATCGGGCAAGGTAGAGCTCTATCCTAGATATAGGACATTGTAGAGCGCTAGCCTAGATATAGGATGTGGTAGAGCGCTAGCCTTGATATAGGGTGGAGTAGAGCGCTAGCCTAGATATAGGACGTTGTAGAGCGCTAGCCTAGATATAGGGCGAGGTAGAGCGCTAGCCTTGATATAGGACGGTGTAGAGCGCTAGCCTAGATATAGGATGGTGTAGAGCGCTAGCCTTGATATAGGGTGGAGTAGAGCGCTAGCCTTGATATAGGGTCGGAGTAGAGCGCTAGCCTAGATATCGGGCGGAGTAGAACGCTAGCCTAGATATAGGGCGGAGTAGAGCACTAGCCTAGATATAGGGCGGAGTAGAGCGTTAGCCTAGATATAGGGCGGAGTAGAGCGCTAGCCTAGATATAGGGTGGAGTAGAGCGCTAGCATAGATTTAGGGCGAGGTAGAGCGCTAGCCTAGATATCGGGCGGTGTAGAGCGCTAGCCTTGATATAGGGCGAGGTAGAGCGCTAGCCTAGATATAGGGCGGAGTAGACTGCTAGCCTAGATATAAGGCAGAGTAGAGCGCTAGCCTAGATATAGGGCGGTGTAGAGCGCTAGCCTTGATATCGGGTGGAGTAGAGCGCTAGCCTTGATATCGGGTGGAGTAGAGCGCTAGCCTTGATATCGGGTGGAGTAGAGCGCTAGCCTTGATATAGGGCGGAGTAGAGCGCTAGCCTTGATATCGGGTGGAATAGAGCGCTAGCCTTGATATCGGGCGGAGTAGAGCGCTATCCTAGATATAGGGCGAGGTAGAACGCTAACCATGATATCGGGCGGAGTAGAGCGCTAGCCTTGATATCGGGTGGAGTAGAGCGCTAGCCTTGATATCGGGTGGAGTAGAGTGCTAGCCTTGAAATCAGGCGGAGTAGAGCGCTAGCCTTGATATCGGGCGGAGTAGAGCGCTAGCCTTGATATCGGGCAGAGTAGAGTGCTAGCTTTGATATCGGGCGGAGTAGAGCGCTAGCCTTGATATCGGGCGGAGTAGAGCGCTATCCTAGATATAGGGCGAGGTAGAACGCTAGCCTAGATATAGGGCGAGGTAGAGCGCTAGCCTTGATATCGGGTGGAGTAGAGCTCTAGCCTAGATATCGGGCGGAGTAGAGCGCTAGCCTAGATATAGGGCGAGGTAGAGCGCTAGCCTAGATCTTGGACGGTGTAGAGCGCTAGCCTAGATATAGGACGTGTAGAGCTCTAGCCTAGATGTATGACGTTGTAGAGCGCTAGCCTAGATGTAGGGCGTTGTAGAGCGTTAGCCTAGATGTAGGGCGTTGTAGAGCTCTAGCCTAGATATAGGGCGAGGTAGAGTGCTAGCCTAGATATAGGGCAGAGTAGAGCACTAACCTAGATGTAGGACGGAGTAGAGCGCTAGCCTAGATATAGGGCGAGTTAGAGCGCTAGCCAAGATATAGGGCGGAGTAGAGCGCTAGCCTAGATATAGGGCGGAGTAGAGCACTAGCCTAGATGTAGGACAGAGTAGAGCACTAGCCTAGATATAGGGCGGAGTAGAGCACTAGTCTAGATGTAGGACAGAGTAGAGCACTAGCCTAGATATAGGGCAGAGTAGTGCGCTAGCCTAGATATAGGGCGAGTTAGAGCGCTAGCCTTGATATCGGGCGGAGTAGAGCGCTAGCCTAGATATAGGGCGAGGTAGAGCGCTAGCCTAGATATAGGGCGGAGTAGCGCGCTAGCCTATATATAGGGCGGAGTAGAGCGCTATCCTAGATATAGGGCGAGTTAGAACGCTAGCCTAGATATAGGGCGAGGTAGAGCGCTAGCCTTGATATCGGGTGGAGTAGAGCGCTAGCCTTGATATAGGGCGTTGTAGAGCTCTAGCCTAGATATAGGACGGAGTAGAGCACTAGTCTAGATGTAGGACAGATTAGAGCACTAGCCTAGATATAGGGCAGAGTAGAGCACTAGCCTAGATATAGGGCAAAGTAGAGCGCTAGCCTTGATATAGGACGGTGTAGAGCGCTATTCTAGATATAGGACGGTGTAGAGCGCTAGCCCAGATATAGGGCGGAGTAGAGCGCTAGCCTAGATATAGGGCGGAGTAGAGCGCTAGCCTAGATATAGGGCGAGGTAGAGCGCTAGCCTTGATATCGGGCAGAGTAGAGCGCTAGCCTAGATATAGGGTGGAGTAGAGCGCTAGCCTAGATATAGGGTGGAGTAGAGCGCTAGCCTTGATATCGTGTGGAGTAGAGCGCTAGCCTTGATATCGGGTGGAGTAGAGCGCTAGCCTTGATATGGGGCGGAGTAGAGCGCTAGCCTAGATATAGGGCGGAGTAGAGCGCTAGCCTTGATAAAGGGCGGAGTAGAGCGCTAGCCTAGATATCGGGTGGAGTAGAGCGCTAGCCTAGATATAGGGCGGGGTAGAGCGCTAGCCTAGATATAGGGCGAGGTAGAGCGCTAGCCTTGATATTCAATCAATCAATATTATTTTATATAGCCCTTCGTACATCAGCTAATATCTCGAAGTGCTGTACAGACACCCAGCCTAAAACCCCAAACAGCTAGTAATGCAGGTGTAGAAGCACGGTGGCTATTAAAAACTCCCTAGAAAGGCCAAAACCTAGGAAGAAACCTAGAGAGGAACCAGGCTATGAGGGGTGGCCAGTCCTCTTCTGGCTGTGCCGGGTGGAGATTATAACAGAACTATGCCAAGATGTTCAAAAATGTTCATAAGTGACAAGCATGGTCAAATAATAATCATGAATAATTTTCAGTTGGCTTTTCATAGCCGATCATCAAGAGTTGAAAAACAACAGGTCTGGGACAGGTGGCGGTTCCATAACCGCAGGCAGAACAGCTGAAACTGGAATAGCAGCAAGGCCAGGCGGACTGGGGACAGCAAGGAGTCACCACGGGCGGCAGTCCCGACGCATGGTCCTAGGGCCCAGGTCCTCCGAGAGAAAGAAAGAGAGAAGGAGAAAATTAGAGAGAGCCAAGATTTTCAAAATGTTCATAAATGACAAGCATGGTCAAATAATAATCAGGAATAAATCTCAGTTGGCTTTTCATAGCCGATCATTAAGAGTTGAAAACAGCAGGTCTGGGACAGGTAGGGGTTCCATAACCGCAGGCAGAACAGTTGAAACTGGAATAGCAGCAAGGCCAGGCGGACTGGGGACAGCAAGGAGTCACCACGGCCGGTAGTCCCGACGTATGGTCCTAGGGCTCAGGTCCTCCGAGAGAAAGAAAGAGAGAAGGAGAAAATTAGAGAGAGCCAAGATTTTCAAAATGTTCATAAATGACAAGCATGGTCAAATAATAATCAGGAATAAATCTCAGTTGGCTTTTCATAGCCGATCATTAAGAGTTGAAAACAGCAGGTCTGGGACAGGTAGGGGTTCCATAACCGCAGGCAGAACAGCTGAAACTGGAATAGCAGCAAGGCCAGGCGGACTGGGGACAGCAAGGTGTCAACATGCCCGGTAGTCCTGACGTATGGTCCTAGGGCTCAGGTTCTCAGAGAGAAAGAGAGAATGAGAGAATTAGAGAGAGCATACTTAAATTCACACAGGACACTGGATAAGACAGGAGAAGTACTCCAGGTAACCAAATGACCCTAGCCCCCCGACACATAAACTTGGGTGGAGTATTGCGCTAGCCTTGATATCGGGTGGAGTAGAGCGCTAGCCTTGATATAGGGCGTTGTAGAGCTCTAGCCTAGATATCGGGCGGAGTAGAGCGCTAGCCTAGATATAGGGCGAGGTAGAGCGCTAGCCTAGATCTTGGACGGTGTAGAGCGCTAGCCTAGATATAGGACGTGTAGAGCTCTAGCCTAGATGTATGGCGTTGTAGAGCGCTAGCCTAGATGTAGGGCGTTGTAGAGCGCTAGCCTAGATATAGGGCGAGGTAGAGCGCTAGCCTAGATATAAGGCAGAGTAGAGCACTAGCCTAGATGTAGGGCGGAGTAGAGCGCTAGCCTAGATATAGGGCGAGTTAGAGCGCTAGCCTAGATATAGGGCGGAGTAGAGCGCTAGCCTAGATATAGGGCGGAGTAGAGCACTAGCCTAGATGTAGGACAGAGTAGAGCACTAGCCTAGATATAGGGCGGAGTAGAGCACTAGTCTAGATGTAGGACAGAGTAGAGCACTAGCCTAGATATAGGGCAGAGTAGTGCGCTAGCCTAGATATAGGGCGAGTTAGAGCGCTAGCCTTGATATAGGGCGGAGTAGAGCACTAGCCTAGATATAGGGCGGTGTAGAGCACTAGCCTTGATATCGGGCGGAGTAGAGCGCTAGCTTTGATATCGGGCGTAGTAGAGCGCTAGCCTTGATATCGGGCGGAGTAGAGCGCTATCCTAGATATAGGGCGAGGTAGAACGCTAGCCTAGATATAGGGCAAGGTAGAGCGCTAGCCTTGATATCGGGTGGAGTAGAGCGCTAGCCTTGATATAGGGCGTTGTAGAGCTCTAGCCTAGATATCGGGCGGAGAAGACCGCTAGCCTAGATCTTGAACGGTGTAGAGCGCTAGCCTAGATATAGGACGTGTAGAGCTCTAGCCTAGATGTATGGCGTTGTAGAGCGCTAGCCTAGATGTAGGGCGTTGTAGAGTGCTAGCCTTGATATAGGGCAGAGTAGAGCACTAGTCTAGATGTAGGACAGAGTAGAGCACTAGCCCAGATATAGGGCATCGTAGAGCGCTAGCCTAGATATATGGCAGAGTAGAGCACTAGTCTAGATGTAGGACAGAGTAGAGCACTAGCCTAGATATAGGGCAAAGTAGAGCGCTAGCCTTGATATAGGACGGTGTAGAGCGCTATTCTAGATATAGGACGGTGTAGAGCGCTAGCCTAGATATAGGGCGGTGTAGAGCGCTAGCCTAGATGTAGGGCGTTGTAGAGCTCTAGCCTAGATATCGGGCGGAGTAGAGCGCTAGCCTAGATATAGGGCGGAGTAGAGCACTAGCCTAGATATAGGGCGAGTTAGAGCGCTAGCCTTGATATCGGGCGGAGTAGAGCGCTAGCCTAGATATAGGGCGAGGTAGAGCGCTAGCCTAGATATAGGGCGGTATAGAGCGCTAACCTTGATATAGGGCGGAGTAGAGCGCTAGCCCAGATATAGGGCGGAGTAGAGCGCTAGCCTAGATATAGGGCGGAGTAGAGCGCTAGCCTAGATATAGGGCGAGGTAGAGCGCTAGCCCTGATATAGGGCGGAGTAGAGCGCTAGCCTAGATATCGGGTGGAGTAGAGCGCTAGCCTAGATATAGGGCGGGGTAGAGCGCTAGCCTAGATATAGGGCGAGGTAGAGCGCTAGCCTTGATATCGGGTGGAGTAGAGCGCTAGCCTTGATATCGGGCGGAGTAGAGCGCTAGCCTAGATATCGGGCGGAGTAAAGCGCTAGCCTAGATATCGGGCGGAGTAGAGCGCTAGTCTAGATATCGGGCGGAGTAGAGCGCTAGCCTTGATATCGGGCGGAGTAGAGCGCTAGCCTAGATATAGGGCGGAGTAGAGCGCTAGCCTTGATATCGGGCGGAGTAGAGCGCTAGCCTAGATATCGGGCGGAGTAGAGCGCTAGCCTAGATATCGTGCGGAGTAGAGCGCTAGCCTTGATATCGGGCGGAGTAGAGCGCTAGCCTAGATATAGGGCGGAGTAGAGCACTAGCCTTGATATCGGGTGGAGTAGAGCGCTAGCCTAGATATAGGGTGGAGTAGAGCGCTAGCCTTGATATCGGGTGGAGTAGAGCGCTAGCCTTGAAATCGGGTGGAGTAGAGCGCTAGCCTTGATATGGGGTGGAGTAGAGCGCTAGCCTAGATATAGGGCGGAGTAGAGCGCTAGCCTTGATATGGGGCGGAGTAGAGCGCTAGCCTAGATATAGGGCGGAGTAGAGCGCTAGCCTTGATATAGGGCGGAGTAGAGCGCTAGCCTAGATATCGGGTGGAGTAGAGCGCTAGCCTAGATATAGGGCGGGGTAGAGCGCTAGCCTAGATATAGGGCGAGGTAGAGCGCTAGCTTTGATATCGGGTGGAGTAGAACGCTAGCCTTGATATCGGGTGGAGTAGAGCGCTAGCCTAGATATCGGGCGGAGTAAAGCGCTAGCCTAGATATCGGGCGGAGTAGAGCGCTAGTCTAGATATCGGGCGGAGTAGAGCGCTAGCCTTGATATCGGGCGGAGTAGAGCGCTAGCCTAGATATAGGGCGGAGTAGAGCGCTAGCCTTGATATCGGGCGGAGTAGAGCGCTAGCCTAGATATCGGGCGGAGTAGAGCGCTAGCCTAGATATCGGGCGGTGTAGAGTGCTAGCCTTGATATCAGGCGGAGTAGAGCGCTAGCCTTGATATAGGGCTATAGGCACTTGTGTGGACTTTCTTTCATACAATGCACGTTTTCGTTGCTTGCTGGTAAATAAATAAATCTGTCGTCTTTTAAAAAAGGTTGGATGTGTCAGACTGTTCATTAATTATTCAACTGCAGTCGACAAGGCTGTAATGTCAACAGTGACAGAGCTTTAACAGTGACAGAGCTTTAACAGTGACAGAGCTCCAACAGTGACAGAGCTTTAACAGTGACAGAGCTCCAACAGTGACAGAGCTTTAACAGTGACAGAGCTTTAACAGTGACAGAGCTCCAACAGTGACAGAGCTTCAACAGTGACAGAGCGTCAACAGTGACAGAGCTTTAACAGTGACAGAGCTTTAACAGTGACAGAGCTCAGTGACAGAGCTTTAACAGTGACAGAGCTCAGTGACAGAGCTTTAACAGTGACAGAGCTCAGTGACAGAGCTTCAACAGTGACAGAGCGTCAACAGTGACAGAGCTTTAACAGTGACAGAGCTTCAACAGTGACAGAGCTTTAACAGTGACAGAGCGTCAACAGTGACAGAGCTTTAACAGTGACAGATCGTCAACAGTGACAGAGCTTCAACAGTGACAGAGCTTTAACAGTGACAGAGCTTTAACAGTGACAGAGCTTTAACAGTGACAGAGCGTCAACAGTGACAGAGCTCCAGATTGATGATAATTGTAGAGCGTGGGCTGTGTGTGTGAGCGTATGCGCCTGATTTCAAGAGTGTGTGTGTGTGTGTGTGTGTGTGTGTGTGTGTGTGTGTGTGTGTGTGTGTGTGTGTGTGTGTGTGTGTGTGTGTGTGTGTGTGTGTGTGTGTGTGTGTGTGTGTGTGCGTGCGCGTGTGCGTGTGCGTGTGCGTGTGTGTGGGCTGATTATTCCAGCAGCAGCATGGTGTCTGCCTGTTAACTGACATCGTAATTACACAGAGGATTAATGCCACTCCTCCTCCCAGACAGAAGAGAAGAAGAGAAGAGTGGAGGGAATGATTGCTGTGGATGGAGAGAGAGGGTGGGAGAGAGGGGGAGAGAGAGGGGGGGAGAGAGGGGGAGAGAGGGGGAGAGAGAGGGGGGGAGAGAGGGGGAGAGAGGGGGAGAGAGAGGGGGGGAGAGAGGGGGAGAGAGAGGGGGGGAGACCGAGAGGGGGAGAGAGAGGGGGGGAGAGAGGGGGAGAGAGAGGGGGGGAGAGAGGGGGAGAGAGCGGGGGGGGAGAGACGGAGAGAGATCAGAGAGAGGGACAGAGAGAACGAGGGGGGAAGACGGGGAGGAGAGACTCTCCATTCCTCCATCCAACCCCTTTCTTTGTCTAACTCCCTGTTTTTTTTGTTTTTTTAATTCATGTCTGCCTCGTGTTCGGTGTCACGAAGCAAGCCGATTGGGTGACAGTGACGTGATGGTTTTTATAGAACTGTGATGGTGATGGGAGGTCTGTCTTCAATATAATAAAATAAAGCTGTTGCTAAGGCGTTCTGAATGGTTAGTTTGACCATCATTGAACATCATTGGCTCGTACCTGTATCGTTCGTAGGATGTTGTCAGCGAGGAAAACGTTATTGTGTGGAATGTTCCGTAAAGGTATCACTCAGGCTTCTACTTTAGACACCATTTCCTGTTGTAGTACACTACTTTAGACACCTAGTCCTGTTGTAGTGCACTACTTTAGACACCTAGTCCTGTTGTAGTACACTACTTTAGACACCTAGTCCTGTTGTAGTGCACTACTTTAGACACCTAGTCCTGTTGTAGTACACTACTTTAGACACCTAGTCCTGTTGTAGTGCACTACTTTAGACACCTAGTCCTGTTGTAGTGCACTACTTTAGACACCTAGTCCTGTTGTAGTGCACTACTTTAGACACCTAGTCCTGTTGTAGTACACTACTTTAGACACCTAGTCCTGTTGTAGTGCACTACTTTAGACACCTAGTCCTGTTGTAGTGCACTACTTTAGACACCTAGTCCTGTTGTAGTACACTACTTTAGACACCTAGTCCTGTTGTAGTACACTACTTTAGACACCTATTCATGTTGTAGTGCACTACTTTAGACACCTAGTCCTGTTGTAGTGCACTACTTTAGACACCTAGTCCTGTTGTAGTACACTACTTTAGACACCTAGTCCTGTTGTAGTACACTACTTTAGACACCTAGTCCTGTTGTAGTGCACTACTTTAGACACCTAGTCCTGTTGTAGTACACTACTTTAGACACCTAGTCCTGTTGTAGTGCACTACTTTAGACACCTAGTCCTGTTGTAGTGCACTACTTTAGACACCTAGTCCTGTTGTAGTACACTACTTTAGACACCTAGTCATGTTGTAGTGCACTACTTTAGACACCTAGTCCTGTTGTAGTGCACTACTTTAGACACCTAGTCCTGTTGTAGTGCACTACTTTAGACACCTAGTCCTGTTGTAGTGCACTACTTTAGACATCTAGTCCTGTTGTAGTGCACTACTTTAGACACCTAGTCCTGTTGTAGTGCACTACTTTAGACACCTAGTCCTGTTGTAGTACACTACTTTAGACACCTAGTCCTGTTGTAGTGCACTACTTTAGACACCTAGTCCTGTTGTAGTGCACTACTTTAGACACCTAGTCCTGTTGTAGTGCACTACTTTAGACACCTAGTCCTGTTGTAGTGCACTACTTTAGACACCTAGTCCTGTTGTAGTGCACTACTTTAGACACCTAGTCCTGTTGTAGTGCACTACTTTAGACATCTAGTCCTGTTGTAGTGCACTACTTTAGACACCTAGTCCTGTTGTAGTGCACTACTTTAGACACCTAGTCCTGTTGTAGTGCACTACTTTAGACACCTAGTCCTGTTGTAGTGCACTACTTTAGACACCTAGTCCTGTTGTAGTACACTACTTTAGACACCTAGTCCTGTTGTAGTACACTACTTTAGACACCTAGTCCTGTTGTAGTACACTACTTTAGACACCTAGTCCTGTTGTAGTGCACTACTTTAGACACCTATTCATGTTGTAGTGCACTACTTTAGACACCTAGTCCTGTTGTAGTGCACTACTTTAGACACCTATTCATGTTGTAGTGCACTACTTTAGACACCTATTCATGTTGTAGTGCACTACTTTAGACACCTAGTCCTGTTGTAGTGCACTACTTTAGACACCTATTCATGTTGTAGTGCACTACTTTAGACACCTAGTCCTGTTGTAGTGCACTACTTTAGACACCTATTCATGTTGTAGTGCACTACTTTAGACACCTAGTCCTGTTGTAGTACACTACTTTAGACACCTAGTCCTGTTGTAGTACACTACTTTAGACATCTAGTCCTGTTGTAGTGCACTACTTTAGACACCTAGTCATGTTGTAGTGCACTACTTTAGACACCTACTCCTGTTGTAGTGCACTACTTTAGACACCTAGTCCTGTTGTAGTGCACTACTTTAGACACCTAGTCCTGTTGTAGTGCACTACTTTAGACACCTAGTCCTGTTGTAGTACACTACTTTAGACACCTAGTCCTGTTGTAGTACACTACTTTAGACACCTAGTCCTGTTGTAGTACACTACTTTAGACACCTAGTCCTGTTGTAGTACACTACTTTAGACACCTATTCATGTTGTAGTGCACTACTTTAGACACCTAGTCCTGTTGTAGTACACTACTTTAGACACCTAGTCCTGTTGTAGTACACTACTTTAGACACCTAGTCCTGTTGTAGTGCACTACTTTAGACACCTAGTCCTGTTGTAGTACACTACTTTAGACACCTAGTCCTGTTGTAGTGCACTACTTTAGACACCTATTCATGTTGTAGTGCACTACTTTAGACACCTAGTCCTGTTGTAGTGCACTACTTTAGACACCTAGTCCTGTTGTAGTGCACTACTTTAGACACCTAGTCCTGTTGTAGTGCACTACTTTAGACACCTATTCATGTTGTAGTGCACTACTTTAGACACCTAGTCCTGTTGTAGTACACTACTTTAGACACCTAGTCCTGTTGTAGTACACTACTTTAGACACCTATTCATGTTGTAGTGCACTACTTTAGACACCTAGTCCTGTTGTAGTACACTACTTTAGACACCTAGTCCTGTTGTAGTACACTACTTTAGACACCTAGTCCTGTTGTAGTGCACTACTTTAGACACCTAGTCCTGTTGTAGTACACTACTTTAGACACCTAGTCCTGTTGTAGTGCACTACTTTAGACACCTATTCATGTTGTAGTGCACTACTTTAGACACCTAGTCCTGTTGTAGTGCACTACTTTAGACACCTAGTCCTGTTGTAGTGCACTACTTTAGACACCTAGTCCTGTTGTAGTGCACTACTTTAGACACCTATTCATGTTGTAGTGCACTACTTTAGACACCTAGTCCTGTTGTAGTGCACTACTTTAGACACCTAGTCCTGTTGTAGTGCACTACTTTAGACACCTAGTCCTGTTGTAGTGCACTACTTTAGACACCTAGTCATGTTGTAGTGCACTACTTTAGACACCTACTCCTGTTGTAGTGCACTACTTTAGACACCTAGTCCTGTTGTAGTGCACTACTTTAGACACCTAGTCCTGTTGTAGTGCACTACTTTAGACACCTAGTCCTGTTGTAGTACACTACTTTAGACACCTAGTCCTGTTGTAGTACACTACTTTAGACACCTAGTCCTGTTGTAGTACACTACTTTAGACACCTAGTCCTGTTGTAGTACACTACTTTAGACACCTATTCATGTTGTAGTGCACTACTTTAGACACCTAGTCCTGTTGTAGTGCACTACTTTAGACACCTAGTCCTGTTGTAGTACACTACTTTAGACACCTAGTCCTGTTGTAGTGCACTACTTTAGACACCTAGTCCTGTTGTAGTGCACTACTTTAGACACCTAGTCCTGTTGTAGTGCACTACTTTAGACATCTAGTCCTGTTGTAGTGCACTACTTTAGACACCTAGTCCTGTTGTAGTGCACTACTTTAGACACCTAGTCCTGTTGTAGTACACTACTTTAGACACCTAGTCCTGTTGTAGTGCACTACTTTAGACACCTAGTCCTGTTGTAGTACACTACTTTAGACACCTAGTCCTGTTGTAGTGCACTACTTTAGACACCTAGTCCTGTTGTAGTGCACTACTTTAGACACCTAGTCCTGTTGTAGTGCACTACTTTAGACATCTAGTCCTGTTGTAGTGCACTACTTTAGACACCTAGTCCTGTTGTAGTGCACTACTTTAGACACCTATTCATGTTGTAGTGCACTACTTTAGACACCTAGTCCTGTTGTAGTGCACTACTTTAGACACCTAGTCCTGTTGTAGTACACTACTTTAGACACCTAGTCCTGTTGTAGTGCACTACTTTAGACATCTAGTCCTGTTGTAGTACACTACTTTAGACACCTAGTCCTGTTGTAGTGCACTACTTTAGACACCTAGTCCTGTTGTAGTACACTACTTTAGACACCTAGTCCTGTTGTAGTGCACTACTTTAGACACCTAGTCCTGTTGTAGTGCACTACTTTAGACACCTAGTCCTGTTGTAGTACACTACTTTAGACACCTAGTCCTGTTTTAGTACACTACTTTAGACACCTAGTCCTGTTGTAGTGCAGTATATAGAATGGTGTCGAATGGTGTCGTCTGCGTAGAGGTGGATCAGGGAATCGCCCGCAGCAAGAACAACATCATTGATGTATACAGAGAAAAGAGTCGGCCCGAGAATTGAACCCTGTGGTACCCCCATAGAGACTGCCAGAGGACCGGACAACAGGCCCTCCGATTTGACACACTGAACTCTGTCTGAGAAGTAGTTGGTGAACCAGGCAAGGCAGTCATTAGAAAAACCGAGGCTACTGAGTCTGCCGATAAGAATATGGTGATTGACAGAGTCGAAAGCCTTGGCCAGGTCGATGAAGACGGCTGCACAGTAATGTTGTCACGTTCCTGACCTTGTTTTCCTTTTGTATTGTTGTGTTTAGTGGGTCAGGACGTGAGATGGGTGGGCAGTCTGTGTTTGTTCTATGTTAAGTGTCAGGTTTAATTGACCTTGTATGGCTCTCAATCAGAGGCAGGTGTTTTCGTTTTCCTCTGATTGAGAGACATACATAGGGAGGTTGTTTCACATTGTTTGTCGTGGGTGGTTGTCGCTGTGTCTGTGTTTATTGCACCACACGGTACTGTCTCGACTCCTGTTCATGAGTGCATTGTTTTTTATGTTCACCAGTTCAGGTCTGTTTAACGTCGTTTGTTGTTTTGTAGTTTATGCAAGTATAAGTTTTTGTGTTCGTCTTCGTCAGCAAATAAATCTATATGTATTCACAACCCGCTGCACCTTGGTTTAATCCCTGCTCCTCCTCTTCGGATGAAGAGGAGGAGGAGAGTCGTTACAAATGTCTTTTATCGATGGCGGTTATGATGTCGTTTAGTACCTTGAGCGTGGCTGAGGTGCACCCGTGACCGGCTCGGAAACCGGATTGCACAGCGGAGAAGGTACGGTGGGATTCGAGATGGTCAATGATCTGTTTGTTGACTTGGCTTTCGAAGACCTTAGATAGGCAGGGCAGGATGGATATAGGTCTGTAACAGTTTGGGTCCAGGGTGTCTCCCCCTTTGAAGAGGGGGATGACCGCGGCAGCTTTCCAATCCTTGGGGATCTCAGATGATACGAAGGAGAGGTTGAACAGGCTGGTAATAGGGGGTGCGACAATGGCGGCGGACAGTTTCAGAAATAGGGGGTCCAGATTGTCAAGCCCAGCTGATTTGTATGGGTCCAGGTTTTCCAGCTCTTTCAGAACATCTGCTATCTGGATTTGGGTAAAGGAGAAGCTGGGGAGGCTTGGGCGAGTAGCAGCGGGGGGGGCGGGGCTGTTGGCCAAGGTTGGAGTCGCCAGGAGGAAGGCATGGCCAGCCATTGAGAAATGCTTGTTGAAGTCTTCGATTATCACGGATTTATCGGTGGTGACCGTGTTACCTAGCCTCAGTGCAGTGGGCAGCTGGGAGGAGGTGCTCTTGTTCTCCATGGACTTTACAGTATCCCAGAACTTTTTGGAGTTAGAGCTACAGGATGCGAATTTCTGCTTGAAAAAGCTGGCCTTTGCTTTCCTGACTGACTGCGTGTATTGGTTCCTGACTTCCCTGAACAGTTGCATATCGCGGGGGCTCTTCGATGCTATTGCAGTTCGCCACAGGATGTTTTTGTGCTGGTCGAGGGCAGTCAGGTCTGGAGTGAACCAAGGGCTATATCTGTTCTTGGTTCTGCATTTTTTGAACGGAGCATGCTTGTCTAATATGGTGAGGAAGTAACATTTAAAGAATGACCAGGCATCCTCAACTGACGGGATGAGACATACTTTAGACACCTAGTCCTGTTGTAGTGCACTACTTTAGACACCTAGTCCTGTTGTAGTGCACTACTTTAGACACCTACTCCTTTTGTAGTACACTACTTTTGACCATGGACTCTATTCCCTAGATAGTGAATTTGGATGCATATCTGAGCCAGACTGTCTGTCTCTGTTCACCTCTGTCTCTGAGCCAGACTGTCTGTCTCCGTTCACCTCTGTCTCTGAGCCAGACTGTCTGTCTCCGTTCACCTCTGTCTCTGAGCCAGACTGTCTGTCTCTGTTCGCCTCTGTCTCTGAGCCAGACTGTCTGTCTCCGTTCACCTCTGTCTCTGAGCCAGACTGTCTGTCTCCGTTCACCTCTGTCTCTGAGCCAGACTGTCTGTCTCCGTTCACCTCTGTCTCTGAGCCAGACTGTCTGTCTCCGTTCACCTCTGTCTCTGAGCCAGACTGTCTGTCTCCGTTCACCTCTGTCTCTGAGCCAGACTGTCTGTCTCCGTTCACCTCTGTCTCTGAGCCAGACTGTCTGTCTCCGTTCACCTCTGTCTTTGAGCCAGACTGTCTGTCTCCGTTCACCTCCGTCTCTGAGCCAGACTGTCTGTCTCCGTTCATCTCTGTCTCTGAGCCAGACTGTCTGTCTCCGTTCACCTCTGTCTCTGAGACAGACTGTCTGTCTCCGTTCACCTCTGTCTCTGAGCCAGACTGTCTGTCTCCGTTCACCTCTGTCTGAAATGTCGACAGGAACCTTTTTCGAGAGAGAGACTTACCCCAAATCCTGAGCCAAAATATATTTGGCATGATTTTTAAAAACAGAGCTCTGACAGGCAGGAGTTTGGCAAGAGCACTTGTCTACAGTACAGACATTATCAAAGTAGGGCACTAGAATGGGTTCATCTACAGTTCAGAGCTTCAGAAAAGGCAGTGGTTATATTAGAGCATGTTACTGTGAGGACTCAGTGGTTATATTAGAGCATGTTACACTGAGGACTCAGTGGTTATATTAGAGCATGTTACACTGTGAGGACTCAGTGGTTATATTAGAGCATGTTACACTGAGGACTCAGTGGTTATATTAGAGCATGTTACACTGTGAGGACTCAGTGGTTATATTAGAGCATGTTACACTGAGGACTCAGTGGTTATATTAGAGCATGTTACACTGAGGACTCAGTGGTTATATTAGAGCATGTTACACTGAGGACTCAGTGGTTATATTAGAGCATGTTACACTGAGGACTCAGTGGTTATATTAGAGCATGTTACACTGAGGACTCAGTGGTTATATTAGAGCATGTTACACTGTGAGGACTCAGTGGTTATATTAGAGCATGTTACACTGTGAGGACTCAGTGGTTATATTAGAGCATATTACACTGTGAGGACTCAGTGGTTATATTAGAGCATGTTACACTGTGAGGACTCAGTGGTTATATTAGAGCATGTTACACTGTGAGGACTCAGTGGTTATATTAGAGCATGTTACACTGAGGACTCAGTGGTTTTATTAGAGCATGTTACACTGTGAGGACTCAGTGGTTATATTAGAGCATGTTACACTGAGGACTCAGTGGTTATATTAGAGCATGTTACACTGAGGACTCAGTGGTTATATTAGAGCATGTAGGATACTGACCCTCATTGAGGTGTAGGTGGTAGAGCTGGGATACTAACCCTTCCACCATTGAGGTGTAGGTGGTAGAGGTAGGATACTAACCCTTCCACCATTGAGGTGTAGGTGGTAGAGGTAGGATACTAACCCTTCCACCATTGAGGTGTAGGTGGTAGAGGTAGGATACTGACCCTTCCACCATTGAGGTGTAGGTGGTAGAGGTAGGATACTAACCCTTCCACCATTGAGGCGTAGGTGGTAGAGGTAGGATACTGACCCTTCCACCATTGAGGTGTAGGTGGTAGAGGTAGGATACTAACCCTTCCGCCATTGAGGTGTAGGTGGTAGAGGTAGGATACTAACCCTTCCACCATTGAGGTGTAGGTGGTAGAGGTAGGATACTAACCCTTCCACCATTGAGGTGTAGGTGGTAGAGGTAGGATACTGACCCTTCCACCATTGAGGTGTAGGTGGTAGAGGTAGGATACTGACCCTTCCACCATTGAGGTGTAGGTGGTAGAGGTAGGATACTGACCCTTCCACCATTGAGGTGTAGGTGGTAGAGGTAGGATACTAACCCTTCCGCCATTGAGGTGTAGGTGGTAGAGGTAGGATACTAACCCTTCCACCATTGAGGTGTAGGTGGTAGAGTTGGGATACTAACCCTTCCACCATTGAGGTGTAGGTGGTAGAGCTGGGATACTGACCCTTCCACCATTGAGGTGTAGGTGGTAAAGGTAGGATACTAACCCTTCCACCAGTGAGGTGTAGGTGGTAGAGGTAGGATACTAACCCTTCCACCATTGAGGTGTAGGTGGTAGAGGTAGGATACTGACCCTTCCACCATTGAGGTGTAGGTGGTAAAGGTAGGATACTAACCCTTCCACCAGTGAGGTGTAGGTGGTAGAGGTAGGATACTACCCCTTCCACCATTGAGGTGTAGGTGGTAGAGGTAGGATACTAACCCTTCCACCATTGAGGTGTAGGTGGTAGAGGTAGGATACTGACCCTTCCACCATTGAGGTGTAGGTGGTAGAGGTAGGATACTAACCCTTCCGCCATTGAGGTGTAGGTGGTAGAGGTAGGATACTAACCCTTCCACCATTGAGGTGTAGGTGGTAGAGTTGGGATACTAACCCTTCCACCATTGAGGTGTAGGTGGTAGAGCTGGGATACTGACCCTTCCACCATTGAGGTGTAGGTGGTAAAGGTAGGATACTAACCCTTCCACCAGTGAGGTGTAGGTGGTAGAGGTAGGATATTAACCCTTCCACCATTGAGGTGTAGGTGGTAGAGGTAGGATACTGACCCTTCCACCATTGAGGTGTAGGTGGTAGAGGTAGGATACTAACCCTTCCACCATTGAGGTGTAGGTGGTAGAGGTAGGATACTAACCCTTCCACCATTGAGGTGTAGGTGGTAGAGGTAGGATACTGACCCTTCCACCATTGAGGTGTAGGTGGTAGAGGTAGGATACTAACCCTTCCACCATTGAGGTGTAGGTGGTAGAGCTGGGATACTGACCCTTCCACCATTGAGGTGTAGGTGGTAAAGGTAGGATACTAACCCTTCCACCAGTGAGGTGTAGGTGGTAGAGGTAGGATACTAACCCTTCCACCATTGAGGTGTAGGTGGTAGAGGTAGGATACTGACCCTTCCACCATTGAGGTGTAGCTGGTAAAGGTAGGATACTAACCCTTCCACCAGTGAGGTGTAGCTGGTAGAGGTAGGATACTAACCCTTCCAACATTGAGGTGTAGCTGGTAGAGGTAGGATTCTAACCCTTCCACCATTGAGGTGTAGCTGGTAGAGGTAGGATTCTAACCCTTCCACCATTGAGGTGTAGCTGGTAGAGGTAGGATACTAACCCTTCCACCATTGAGGTGTAGCTGGTAGAGGTAGGATACTAACACTTCCACCATTGAGGTGTAGGTGGTAGAGGTAGGATACTAACCCTTCCACCATTGAGGTGTAGGTGGTAGAGGTAGGATACTAACCCTTCCACCATTGAGGTGTAGGTGGTAGAGCTGGGATACTAACACTTCCACCATTGAGGTGTAGCTGGTAGAGGTAGGATACTAACCCTTCCACCATTGAGGTGTAGGTGGTAGAGCTGGGATACTAACCCTTCCACCATTGAGGTGTAGCTGGTAGAGGTAGGATACTAACCCTTCCACCATTGAGGTGTAGCTGGTAGAGGTAGGATACTAACACTTCCACCATTGAGGTGTAGGTGGTAGAGGTAGGATACTAACCCTTCCGCCATTGAGGTGTAGGTGGTAGAGGTAGGATACTAACCCTTCCACCATTGAGGTGTAGGTGGTAGAGGTAGGATACTAACCCTTCCACCATTGAGGTGTAGCTGGTAAAGGTAGGATACTAACCCTTCCACCATTGAGGTGTAGGTGGTAGAGTTGGGATACTGACCCTTCCACCATTGAGGTGTAGGTGGTAGAGGTAGGATACTAACCCTTCCACCATTGAGGTGTAGCTGGTAAAGGTAGGATACTAACCCTTCCACCATTGAGGTGTAGGTGGTAGAGTTGGGATACTGACCCTTCCAACATTGAGGTGTAGCTGGTAGAGGTAGGATTCTAACCCTTCCACCATTGAGGTGTAGCTGGTAGAGGTAGGATTCTAACCCTTCCACCATTGAGGTGTAGCTGGTAGAGGTAGGATACTAACCCTTCCACCATTGAGGTGTAGCTGGTAGAGGTAGGATACTAACACTTCCACCATTGAGGTGTAGGTGGTAGAGGTAGGATACTAACCCTTCCACCATTGAGGTGTAGGTGGTAGAGGTAGGATACTAACCCTTCCACCATTGAGGTGTAGGTGGTAAAGGTAGGATACTAACCCTTCCACCATTGAGGTGTAGCTGGTAGAGGTAGGATACTAACCCTTCCACCATTGAGGTGTAGGTGGTAGAGCTGGGATACTAACCCTTCCACCATTGAGGTGTAGGTGGTAGAGGTAGGATACTAACCCTTCCACCATTGAGGTGTAGCTGGTAAAGGTAGGATACTAACCCTTCCACCATTGAGGTGTAGGTGGTAGAGGTAGGATACTAACCCTTCCACCATTGAGGTGTAGGTGGTAGAGCTGGGATACTAACCCTTCCACCATTGAGGTGTAGGTGGTAGAGGTAGGATACTAACCCTTCCACCATTGAGGTGTAGGTGGTAGAGGTAGGATACTGACCCTTCCACCATTGAGGTGTAGGTGGTAGAGGTAGGATACTAACCCTTCCACCATTGAGGTGTAGGTGGTAGAGGTAGGATACTAACCCTTCCACCATTGAGGTGTAGGTGGTAGAGGTAGGATACTGACCCTTCCACCATTGAGGTGTAGGTGGTAGAGGTAGGATACTAACCCTTCCACCATTGAGGTGTAGGTGGTAGAGCTGGGATACTGACCCTTCCACCATTGAAGTGTAGGTGGTAAAGGTAGGATACTAACCCTTCCACCAGTGAGGTGTAGGTGGTAGAGGTAGGATACTAACCCTTCCACCATTGAGGTGTAGGTGGTAGAGGTAGGATACTGACCCTTCCACCATTGAGGTGTAGCTGGTAAAGGTAGGATACTAACCCTTCCACCAGTGAGGTGTAGCTGGTAGAGGTAGGATACTAACCCTTCCAACATTGAGGTGTAGCTGGTAGAGGTAGGATTCTAACCCTTCCACCATTGAGGTGTAGCTGGTAGAGGTAGGATTCTAACCCTTCCACCATTGAGGTGTAGCTGGTAGAGGTAGGATACTAACCCTTCCACCATTGAGGTGTAGCTGGTAGAGGTAGGATACTAACACTTCCACCATTGAGGTGTAGGTGGTAGAGGTAGGATACTAACCCTTCCACCATTGAGGTGTAGGTGGTAGAGGTAGGATACTAACCCTTCCACCATTGAGGTGTAGGTGGTAGAGCTGGGATACTAACACTTCCACCATTGAGGTGTAGCTGGTAGAGGTAGGATACTAACCCTTCCACCATTGAGGTGTAGGTGGTAGAGCTGGGATACTAACCCTTCCACCATTGAGGTGTAGCTGGTAGAGGTAGGATACTAACCCTTCCACCATTGAGGTGTAGCTGGTAGAGGTAGGATACTAACACTTCCACCATTGAGGTGTAGGTGGTAGAGGTAGGATACTAACCCTTCCGCCATTGAGGTGTAGGTGGTAGAGGTAGGATACTAACCCTTCCACCATTGAGGTGTAGGTGGTAGAGGTAGGATACTAACCCTTCCACCATTGAGGTGTAGCTGGTAAAGGTAGGATACTAACCCTTCCACCATTGAGGTGTAGGTGGTAGAGTTGGGATACTGACCCTTCCACCATTGAGGTGTAGGTGGTAGAGGTAGGATACTAACCCTTCCACCATTGAGGTGTAGCTGGTAAAGGTAGGATACTAACCCTTCCACCATTGAGGTGTAGGTGGTAGAGTTGGGATACTGACCCTTCCAACATTGAGGTGTAGCTGGTAGAGGTAGGATTCTAACCCTTCCACCATTGAGGTGTAGCTGGTAGAGGTAGGATTCTAACCCTTCCACCATTGAGGTGTAGCTGGTAGAGGTAGGATACTAACCCTTCCACCATTGAGGTGTAGCTGGTAGAGGTAGGATACTAACACTTCCACCATTGAGGTGTAGGTGGTAGAGGTAGGATACTAACCCTTCCACCATTGAGGTGTAGCTGGTAGAGGTAGGATACTAACCCTTCCACCATTGAGGTGTAGGTGGTAAAGGTAGGATACTAACCCTTCCACCATTGAGGTGTAGCTGGTAGAGGTAGGATACTAACCCTTCCACCATTGAGGTGTAGGTGGTAGAGCTGGGATACTAACCCTTCCACCATTGAGGTGTAGGTGGTAGAGGTAGGATACTAACCCTTCCACCATTGAGGTGTAGCTGGTAAAGGTAGGATACTAACCCTTCCACCATTGAGGTGTAGGTGGTAGAGGTAGGATACTAACCCTTCCACCATTGAGGTGTAGCTGGTAAAGGTAGGATACTAACCCTTCCACCATTGAGGTGTAGGTGGTAGAGTTGGGATACTGACCCTTCCAACATTGAGGTGTAGGTGGTAGAGTTGGGATACTGACCCTTCCACCATTGAGGTGTAGGTGGTAGAGTTGGGATACTGACCCTTCCAACATTGAGGTGTAGGTGGTAGAGTTGGGATACTGACCCTTCCACCATTGAGGTGTAGGTGGTAGAGTTGGGATACTAACCCTTCCACCATTGAGGTGTAGATGGTAGAGTTGGGATACTGACCCTTCCACCATTGAGGTGTAGATGGTAGAGTTGGGATACTAACCCTTCCACCATTGAGGTGTAGGTGGTTGTGAATGTGACTGGTACAGATGATCATACAGGCTCCCAATGAAGATGCTGTTCCAAGCTGATGCTCCTCTGTCTGCTTTCTGTTCCTTATCTCCATCTGTCCAGCTCACCTGATGTTGCCGAGGTCAGTTGCTCCTTCTGAAGTGTATCACTGAACCCAATTATTATCCTTCCTGCTTCCTCTGTTTCACCGTAGATCAGATTTGCTAGAATGATCTCATACTATTGCTGCCTTCTGGCTATCAGCACTTCACCCCCATAATAAACTCTCTCCTCTTAGCTCTACAAAAAAGGTTCTAATAGGAGAGGGTTCTGTGGAAAAGGTTCTATATGGAACCGAAAAGGGTTTTACCTGGAACCAGAAGTGTTCTACCTGGAACCAGATGTGTTCTACCTGGAACCAGAGGTGTTCTACCTGGAACCAGAAGTGTTCTACCTGGAACCAGATGTGTTCTACCTGGAACCAGAGGTGTTCTACCTGGAACCAGAGGTGTTCTACCTGGAACCAGAGGTGTTCCACCTGGAACCAGAGGTGTTCTACCTGGAACCAGAGGTGTTCTACCTGGAACCAGGAGTGTTCTACCTGGAACCAGAGGTGTTCTACCTGGAACCAGAGGTGTTCTACCTGGAACCAGAGGTGTTCTACCTGGAACCAAAAGTGTTCTACCTGGAACCAGAGGTGTTCTACCTGGAACCAAAAGGGTTCTACCTGGAACCAGAGGTGTTCTACCTGGAACCAAAATGGTTCTACCTGGAACCAAAAGTGTTCTACCTGGAACCAGAGGTGTTCTACCTGGAACCAAAAGGGTTCTGCCTGGAACCAGAGGTGTTCTACCTGGAACCAAAAAGAGTTCTTCCAAGGGTTCTCCAATAGGGACAGCTGAAGAACCCTTTTTAGATTTTAGATGGCATTTTTCTAAGAGTGCACCTTCTCCTTTTCCTTCTCCTTGCTACCCAGTTTAAATGTAGGCATGACTCCAGATAGACCACACTCTGTTGTTATGTCTCCTTATAGAAACAGGAAGAAGCCTGGAGCACCAGGCCTTGCGTGTGTGATCCAGGGAGGGGAAAGGGGAAAAGAGAGTGATAGAGAGAGACGGGAAAGGAAGGAGATAGGGAAGAGTAAGTGAGAGGGAGAGAGCTCATCATTACCTTGTCTAAGCAGCAGCATCAGGGAGGCTGGGCTAGGTTTGGGGGGCTGGGGGGCCTCGATAGGGAAGAGAAGCAGTGTAGAGTTGCCTGTGCTTGGTGTGTGATCTGGGGGGGAAGCAGGATGCGGCGGTATGGAGCTCAGTAGGCTGGGGGGAGGGAGGAGGCATGAGGAGAAGTGTGGGGGATGAGTGGAGTTGGGCTGGGCTGGGAGGAGGCTGAGGGAGGGGGGTTGGGGGGGGTCTGGGGGAGACAAGAGGAGGGTGGGAGGAGGCTGGGAGATCCCGAGGGAGAGCTGGGCTACCTGGGACTAATGTTAGTATTGAGCTATGGAGATCTGCCCCTGGCTCAATCCATCAAACCAGAGAGAGAGGGAGAACTGTTTGCACAGTCAGACAAGACATGAATAATCCATGCTCTCTTAACCCTTCACTACTGAGGCCTTAACCCTTCACTACTGAGACCTTAACCCTTCACCACTGAGGCCTTAACCCTTCACTACTGAGACCTTAACCCTTCACTACTGAGGCCTTAACCCTTCACTACTGAGACCTTAACCCTTCACTACTGAGGCCTTAACCCTTCACTACTGAGGCCTTAACCCTTCACTACTGAAACCTTAACCCTTCACTACTGAGACCTTAACCCTTCACTACTGAGGCCTTAACCCTTCACTACTGAGGCCTTAACCCTTCACTACTGAGGCCTTAACCCTTCACTACTGAGGCCTTAACCCTTCACTACTGAGGCCTTAACCCTTCACTACTGAGGCCTTAACCCTTCACTACTGAGGCCTTAACCCTTCACTACTGAGGCCTTAACCCTTCACTACTGAGGCCTTAACCCTTCACTACTGAGGCCTTAACCCTTCACTACTGAGGCCTTAACCCTTCACTACTGAGGCCTTAACCCTTCACTACTGAGGCCTTAACCCTTCACTACTGAGGCCTTAACCCTTCACTACTGAGACCTTAACCCTTCACTACTGAGGCCTTAACCCTTCACTACTGAGGCCTTAACCCTTCACTACTGAGGCCTTAACCCTTCACTACTGAGGCCTTAACCCTTCACTACTGAGGCCTTAACCCTTCACTACTGAGGCCTTAACCCTTCACTACTGAGGCCTTAACCCTTCACTACTGAGGCCTTAACCCTTCACTACTGAGGCCTTAACCCTTCACTACTGAGGCCTTAACCCTACACTACTGAGGCCTTTTTTTTTTTTTATTATTACTTATTTTTTTAACCTTTATTTAACCAGGAAGGGCTCATTGAGATTTAAAATCTCTTTTTCAAGAGCGTCCTGGCCAAGATAGGCAGCACCAAGTCATTACAAAAATTACAGACAGACATGAAAAACTACAAGTAATCTAGTAAAAACCATTGAATTC
The DNA here is from genome assembly GCF_045679555.1 of Salvelinus alpinus. Lineage (NCBI taxonomy): Eukaryota > Metazoa > Chordata > Actinopteri > Salmoniformes > Salmonidae > Salvelinus > Salvelinus alpinus. The sequence continues at coordinate 2,780,205 of NC_092091.1, forward strand.
ACAAGAGTATAACAATATCAAAAACAGCAAATTAAAAACATTGACAGGTCAGGGAATCAGCCTCAAAATCCTTCATCAGTGATTTAAAAACACCAATCGGGACAAGTTCTTCCAGTTTAAAAGTATTTTGTAAGGTGTTCCAAGACGATGGCGCAGAGTACATAAAAGACCTTTTACCAAATTCAGTTCGGACATTTGGAACAGGTAGCAGGATAAAGTCTAGCGAACGAAGAGAGTACCCACCACATTTCTGAACAATAAAAATGCCCAAATAAAAAGGTAGTAAACCCAAAATGGCTTTGTAGATAAAAGTATACCAGTGACTGAGCCTACGAGTGACTAGAGAAGGCCAGCCAACCCTGGTATACAAAGTGCAGTGGTGCGTAAGGGTTTTGCAGTTTAAAATAAATCTCAAAGTGCCATGGTAAAGAGTGTCAATTGATCTCAAACACTGAGCGGAAGCATTCATATATAAAATATCCCCATAGTCTAGTAAAGGCATAAATGTAGCTGATACTAGCCTCCTTCTGGCTTCAAAAGAAAAACAGGCCTTATTCCTAAAATAAAATCCCAATTTCAGCTTCAATTTTTTTGTAAGTTGTTGAATATGCAATTTAAAAGAGAGGCCGTCATCAATTAGAATTCCAAGATATTTATATGAGGTTACAACCTCAATCTCCTTGCCCTGACAGGTAGTAATAGGTGATAGGTTCAGAGGTCTATTTCTTGCATTAGAAAACACCATTAGTTTAGTTTTGTCAGTATTGAGGATAAGCTTCAATTGACACAAGGTATGTTGAACAGTATAAAAAGCAGTTTGCAAGTTCTGGAAAGCTTTTGTAAGAGATGAGGCACAACAGTAAATAACAGTATCATCAGCATAAAAATGAAGTTGTGCATTTTGGACATTTTTGTCTAAATCATTTATATAAATAGTGAATAAGAGAGGACCAAGTACAGAGCCTTAACCCTTCACTACTGAGACCTTAACCCTTCACCACTGAGGCCTTAACCCTTCACTACTGAGACCTTAACCCTTCACTACTGAGGCCTTAACCCTTCACTACTGAGACCTTAACCCTTCACTACTGAGACCTTAACCCTTCACTACTGAGACCTTCACCCTTCACTACTGAGACCTTAACCCTTCACTACTGAGACCTTAACCCTTCACTACTGAGGCTTTAACCCTTCACTACTGAGACCTTAACCCTTCACTACTGAGACCTTAACCCTTCACTACTGAGACCTTAACCCTTCACTACTGAGACCTTAACCCTTCACCACTGAGGCCTTAACCCTTCACTACTGAGACCTTAACCCTTCACTACTGAGGCCTTAACCCTTCACTACTGAGACCTTCACCCTTCACTACTGAGGCCTTAACCCTTCACTACTGAGACCTTCACCCTTCACTACTGAGGCCTTAACCCTTCACTACTGAGACCTTAACCCTTCACTACTGAGGCCTTAACCCTTCACTACTGAGACCTTAACCCTTCACTACTGAGACCTTAACCCTTCACTACTGAGACCTTAACCCTTCACTACTGAGACCTTAACCCTTCACCACTGAGGCCTTAACCCTTCACTACTGAGACCTTAACCCTTCATTACTGAGGCCTTAACCCTTCACTACTGAGACCTTCACCCTTCACTACTGAAGCCTTAACCCTTCACTACTGAGACCTTCACCCTTCACTACTGAGGCCTTAACCCTTCACTACTGAGACCTTAACCCTTCACTACTGAGACCTTAACCCTTCACCCTTCACTACTGAGGCCTTAACCCTCCACTACTGAGGCCTTAACCCTTCACTACTGAGGCCTTAACCCTTCACTACTGAGGCCTTAACCCTTCACTACTGAGACCTTAACCCTTCACTACTGAGGCCTTAACCCTTCACTACTGAGGCCTTAACCCTTCACTACTGAGGTCTTAACCCTTCACTACTGAGACCTTAACCCTTCACCACTGAGGCCTTAACCCTTCACCACTGAGGCCTTAACCCTTCACTACTGAGACCTTAACCCTTCACCACTGAGGCCTTAACCCTTCACCCTTCACTACTGAGACCTTAACCCTTCACTACTGAGACCTTAACCCTTCACCCTTCACTACTGAGGCCTTAACCTTTCACCACTGAGACCTTAACCCTTCACCACTGAGGCCTTAACCCTTCACTACTGAGACCTTAACCCTTCACCCTTCACTACTGAGACCTTAACCCTTCACTACTGAGACCTTAACCCTTCACCCTTCACCACTGAGACCTTAACCCTTCACCACTGAGGCCTTAACCCTTCACTACTGAGGCCTTAACCCTTCACTACTGAGGCCTTAACCCTTCACCACTGAGGCCTTAACCCTTCACTACTGAGACCTTAACCCTTCACTACTGAGACCTTAACCCTTCACTACTGAGACCTTAACCCTTCACCCTTCACTACTGAGACCTTAACCCTTCACTACTGAGGCCTTAACCCTTCACTACTGAGGCCTTAACCCTTCACTACTGAGACCTTAACCCTTCACTACTGAGACCGTAACCCTTCACCACTGAGGCCTTAACCCTTCACCACTGAGACCTTAACCCTTCACTACTGAGACCTTAACCCTTCACTACTGAGACCTTAACCCTTCACTACTGAGACCTTAACCCTTCACCCTTCACTACTGAGGCCTTAACCCTTCACCACTGAGACCTTAACCCTTCACCACTGAGGCCTTAACCCTTCACTACTGAGGCCTTAACCCTTCACCACTGAGGCCTTAACCCTTCACTACTGAGACCTTAACCCTTCACTACTGAGGCCTTAACCCTTCACTACCTTAACCCTTCACTACTGAGGCCTTAACCCTTCACTACTGAGGCCTTAACCCTTCACCACTGAGACCTTAACCCTTCACTACTGAGGCCTTAACCCTTCACTACTGAGACCTTAACCCTTCACCCTTCACTACTGAGACCTTAACCTTTCACTACTGAGACCTTAACCCTTCACTACTGAGACCTTAACCCTTCACCCTTCACTACTGAGACCTTAACCCTTCACTACTGAGGCCTTAACCCTTCACTACTGAGGCCTTAACCCTTCACTACTGAGACCTTAACCCTTCACTACTGAGACCTTAACCCTTCACTACTGAGGCCTTAACCCTTCACCACTGAGACCTTAACCCTTCACTACTGAGACCTTAACCCTTCACCACTGAGGCCTTAACCCTTCACCACTGAGACCTTAACCCTTCACTACTGAGACCTTAACCCTTCACCACTGAGGCCTTAACCCTTCACTACTGAGACCTTAACCCTTCACCACTGAGGCCTTAACCCTTCACCACTGAGGCCTTAACCCTTCACCACTGTGGCCTTAACCCTTCACCACTGAGGCCTTAACCCTTCACTACTGAGACCTTAACCCTTCACTACTGAGACCTTAACCCTTCACTACTGAGACCTTAACCCTTCACCACTGAGGCCTTAACCCTTCACTACTGAGACCTTAACCCTTCACTACTGAGACCTTAACCCTTCACTACTGAGGCCTTAACCCTTCACTACTGAGACCTTAACCCTTCACCACTGAGACCTTAACCCTTCACTACTGAGACCTTAACCCTTCACTACTGAGGCCTTAACCCTTCACTACTGAGGCCTTAACCCTTCACTACTGAGACCTTAACCCTTCACTACTGAGACCTTAACCCTTCACCACTGAGGCCTTAACCCTTCACTACTGAGGCCTTAACCCTTCACCACTGAGGCCTTAACCCTTCACTACTGAGGCCTTAACCCTTCACTACTGAGGCCTTAACCCTTCACTACTGAGACCTTAAACCTTCACTACTGAGACATTAACCCTTCACTACTGAGACCTTCACCCTTCACTACTGAGACCTTAACCCTTCACTACTGAGGCCTTAACCCTTCACTACTGAGACCTTAACCCTTCACCACTGAGACCTTAACCCTTCACTACTGAGACCTTAACCCTTCACTACTGAGGCCTTAACCCTTCACTACTGAGGCCTTAACCCTTCACTACTGAGGCCTTAACCCTTCACTACTGAGACCTTAACCCTTCACCACTGAGGCCTTAACCCTTCACTACTGAGGCCTTAACCCTTCACCACTGAGGCCTTAACCCTTCACTACTGAGGCCTTAACCCTTCACTACTGAGGCCTTAACCCTTCACTACTGAGACCTTAACCCTTCACTACTGAGACCTTAACCCTTCACTACTGAGGCCTTAACCCTTCACTACTGAGACCTTAACCCTTCACCACTGAGACCTTAACCCTTCACTACTGAGACCTTAACCCTTCACTACTGAGACCTTAACCCTTCACCACTGAGACCTTAACCCTTCACTACTGAGACCTTCACCCGTCACTACTGAGGCCTTAACCCTTCACTACTGAGACATTAACCCTTCACTACTGAGACCTTCACCCTTCACTACTGAGACCTTAACCCTTCACTACTGAGGCCTTAACCCTTCACTACTGAGACCTTAACCCTTCACCACTGAGACCTTAACCCTTCACTACTGAGACCTTAACCCTTCACTACTGAGGCCTTAACCCTTCACTACTGAGGCCTTAACCCTTCACTACTGAGACCTTAACCCTTCACTACTGAGGCCTTAACCCTTCACCACTGAGGCCTTAACCCTTCACTACTGAGGCCTTAACCCTTCACCACTGAGGCCTTAACCCTTCACTACTGAGGCCTTAACCCTTCACTACTGAGGCCTTAACCCTTCACTACTGAGACCTTAACCCTTCACTACTGAGACCTTAACCCTTCACTACTGAGGCCTTAACCCTTCACTACTGAGACCTTAACCCTTCACCACTGAGACCTTAACCCTTCACTACTGAGACCTTAACCCTTCACTACTGAGACCTTAACCCTTCACCACTGAGACCTTAACCCTTCACTACTGAGACCTTCACCCTTCACTACTGAGGCCTTAACCCTTCACTACTGAGACATTAACCCTTCACTACTGAGACCTTAACCCTTCACTACTGAGACCTTAACCCTTCACTACTGAGGCCTTAACCCTTCACTACTGAGACCTTAACCCTTCACCACTGAGGCCTTAACCCTTCACTACTGAGGCCTTAACCCTTCACCACTGAGGCCTTAACCCTTCACTACTGAGGCCTTAACCCTTCACTACTGAGACCTTAACCCTTCACCACTGAGACCTTAACCCTTCACTACTGAGGCCTTAACCCTTCACCACTGAGGCCTTAACCCTTCACCACTGAGGCCTTAACCCTTCACTACTGAGACCTTAACCCTTCACTACTGAGGCCTTAACCCTTCACTACTGAGGCCTTAACCCTTCACCACTGAGACCTTAACCCTTCACTACTGAGACCTTAACCCTTCACTACTGAGGCCTTAACCCTTCACTACTGAGGCCTTAACCCTTCACCCTTCACTACTGAGGCCTTAACCCTTCACCACTGAGACCTTAACCCTTCACCACTGAGACCTTAACCCTTCACCACTGAGGCCTTAACCCTTCACTACTGAGGCCTTAACCCTTCACTACTGAGACCTTAACCCTTCACTACTGAGGCCTTAACCCTTCACCACTGAGGCCTTAACCCTTCACCACTGAGACCTTAACCCTTCACCACTGAGACCTTAACCCTTCACTACTGAGACTTTAACCCTTCACTACTGAGGCCTTAACCCTTCACTACTGAGGCCTTAACCCTTCACCCTTCACTACTGAGGCCTTAACCCTTCACCACTGAGACCTTAACCCTTCACCCTTCACTACTGAGGCCTTAACCCTTCACCACTGAGACCTTAACCCTTCACCCTTCACTACTGAGGCCTTAACCCTTCACCACTGAGACCTTAACACTTCACTACTGAGGCCTTAACCCTTCACCCTTCACTACTGAGGCCTTAACCCTTCACCACTGAGACCTTAACCCTTCACCCTTCACTACTGAGGCCTTAACCCTTCACCACTGAGACCTTAACCCTTCACCCTTCACTACTGAGGCCTTAACCCTTCACCACTGAGACCTTAACACTTCACTACTGAGGCCTTAACCCTTCACCCTTCACTACTGAGGTCTTAACCCTTCACTACTGAGACCTTAACCCTTCACTACTGAGACCTTAACCCTTCACTACTGAGACATTAACCCTTCACTACTGAGGCCTTCACCCTTCACTACTGAGACCTTAACCCTTCACTACTGAGACCTTAACCCTTCACTACCTTAACCCTTCACTACTGAGACCTTAACCCTTCACTACTGAGACATTAACCCTTCACTACTGAGGCCTTAACCCTTCACTACTGAGACCTTAACCCTTCACTACTGAGACATTAACCCTTCACTACTGAGACCTTAACCCTTCCCTACTGAGACCTTAACCCTTCACTACCTTCACCCTTCACTACAGAGGCCTTAACCCTTCACTACTGAGACCTTAACCCTTCACTACTGAGGCCTTAACCCTTCACCACTGAGGCCTTAACCCTTCACTACTGAGACCTTAACCCTTCACTACTGAGACCTTAACCCTTCACTACCGAGGCCTTAACCCTTCACTACTGAGGCCTTAACCCTTCACTACTGAGACCTTAACCCTTCACCACTGAGGCCTTAACCCATCACCACTGAGGCCTTAACCCTTCACTCCTGAGGCCTTAACCCTTCACTACTGAGACCTTAACCCTTCACTACTGAGACCTTAACCCTTCACTACTGAGACCTTAACACTTCACCACTGAGGCCTTAAACCTTCACTACTGAGGCCTTAACCCTTCACTACTGAGACCTTAACCCTTCACTACTGAGACCTTAACACTTCAATACTGAGGCCTTCACCCTTCACCACTGAGACCTTAACCCTTCACTACTGAGGCCTTAACCCTTCACTACTGAGGCCTTAACCCTTCACTACCTTAACCCTTCACTACTGAGGCCTTCACCCTTCACCACTGAGACCTTAACCCTTCACTACTGAGGCCTTAACCCTTCACTACCTTAACCCTTCACTACTGAGGCCTTAACCCTTCACTACTGAGACCTTAACCCTTCACCACTGAGACCTTAACCCTTCTCTACTGAGACCTTAACCTTTCACTACTGAGGCATTAACCCTTCACTACTGAGACCTTAACCTTTCACTACTGAGGCCTTAACCCTTCACCACTGAGACCTTAACCCTTCACTACTGAGACCTTAACCCTTCACTACTGAGGCCTTAACCCTTCACTACTGAGACCTTAACCCTTCACTACTGAGGCCTTAACCCTTCACTACTGAGACCTTAACCCTTCACTACTGAGACCTTAACCCTTCACTACTGAGGCCTTAACCCTTCACTACTGAGGCCTTAACCCTTCACTACTGAGGCCTTCACCCTTCACTACTGAGGCCTTAACCCTTCACTACTGAGGCCTTAACCCTTCACTACTGAGACCTTAACCCTTCACTACTGAGACCTTAACCCTTCACTACTGAGACCTTAACCCTTCACTACTGAGGCCTTAACCCTTCACCACTGAGACCTTAACCTTTAACCACTGAGACCTTAACCCTTCACTACTGAGACCTTAACCCTTCACTACTGAGACCTTAACCCTTCACTACTGAGGCCTTAACCCTTCACTACTGAGGCCTTAACCCTTCACTACTGAGACCTTAACCCTTCACCCTTCACTACTGAGGCCTTAACCCTTCACCACTGAGACCTTAACACTTCACTACTGAGGCCTTAACCCTTCACCCTTCACTACTGAGGCCTTAACCCTTCACCACTGAGACCCTAACCCTTCACCCTTCACTACTGAGGCCGTAACCCTTCACCACTGAGACCTTAACCCTTCACCCTTCACTACTGAGGCCTTAACCCTTCACCACTGAGACCTTAACACTTCACTACTGAGGCCTTAACCCTTCACCCTTCACTACTGAGGTCTTAACCCTTCACTACTGAGACCTTAACCCTTCACTACTGAGACCTTAACCCTTCACTACTGAGACATTAACCCTTCAGTACTGAGGCCTTCACCCTTCACTACTGAGACCTTAACCCTTCACTACCTTAACCTTTCACTACTGAGACCTTAACCCTTCACTACTGAGACATTAACCCTTCACTACTGAGGCCTTAACCCTTCACTACTGAGGCCTTAACCCTTCACTACTGAGACCTTAACCCTTCACTACTGAGGCCTTAACCCTTCACTACTGAGGCCTTAACCCCTCACTACTGAGACCTTAACCCTTCACTACTGAGACATTAACCCTTCACTACTGAGACCTTAACCCTTCCCTACTGAGACCTTAACCTTTCACTACCTTCACCTTTCACTACAGAGGCCTTAACCCTTCACTACTGAGACCTTAACCCTTCACTACTGAGGCCTTAACCCTTCACCACTGAGGCCTTAACCCTTCACTACTGAGACCTTAACCCTTCACTACTGAGACCTTAACCCTTCACTACCGAGGCCTTAACCCTTCACTACTGAGGCCTTAACCCTTCACTACTGAGACCTTAACCCTTCACCACAGAGGCCTTAACCCATCACCACTGAGGCCTTAACCCTTCACTACTGAGGCCTTAACCCTTCACTACTGAGACCTTAACCCTTCACTACTGAGACCTTAACCCTTCACCACTGAGGCCTTAACCCTTCACTACTGAGGCCTTAACCCTTCACTACTGAGACCTTAACCCTTCACTACTGAGACCTTAACCCTTCAATACTGAGGCCTTCACCCTTCACCACTGAGACCTTAACCCTTCACTACTGAGGCCTTAACCCTTCACTACCTTAACCCTTCACTACTGAGGCCTTAACCCTTCACTACTGAGACCTTAACCCTTCACTACTGAGACCTTAACCCTTCACTACTGAGGCCTTAACCCTTCACTACCTTAACCCTTCACTACTGAGGCCTTCACCCTTCACCACTGAGACCTTAACCCTTCACTACTGAGGCCTTAACCCTTCACTACCTTAACCCTTCACTACTGAGGCCTTAAACCTTCACTACTGAGACCTTAACCCTTCACCACTGAGACCTTAACCCTTCACTACTGAGACCTTAACCTTTCACTACTGAGGCATTAACCCTTCACTACTGAGACCTTAACCTTTCACTACTGAGGCCTTAACCCTTCACCACTGAGACCTTAACACTTCACTACTGAGACCTTAACCCTTCACTACTGAGGCCTTAACCCTTCACTACTGAGGCCTTAACCCTTCCCTACTGAGACCTTAACCCTTCACTACTGAGACCTTAACCCTTCACTACTGAGACCTTAACCCTTCACTACTGAGGCCTTAACCCTTCACCACTGAGACCTTAACCCTTCACCACTGAGACCTTAACCCTTCACTACTGAGACCTTAACCCTTCACTACTGAGGCCTTAACCCTTCACTACTGAGGCCTTAACCCTTCACTACTGAGGCCTTAACCCTTCACTACCTTAACCCTTCACTACTGAGGCCTTAACCCTTCACTACTGAGTCCTTAACCCTTCACTACTGAGACCTTAACCCTTCACTACTGAGGCCTTAACCCTTCACTACCTTAACCCTTCACTACTGAGGCCTTCACCCTTCACCACTGAGACCTTAACCCTTCACTACTGAGGCCTTAACCCTTCACTACCTTAACCCTTCACTACTGAGGCCTTAACCCTTCACTACTGAGACCTTAACCCTTCACCACTGAGACCTTAACCCTTCACTACTGAGACCTTAACCTTTCACTACTGAGGCATTAACCCTTCACTACTGAGACCTTAACCTTTCACTACTGAGGCCTTAACCCTTCACCACTGAGACCTTAACACTTCACTACTGAGACCTTAACCCTTCACTACTGAGGCCTTAACCCTTCACTACTGAGACCTTAACCTTTCACTACTGAGGCCTTAACCCTTCACTACTGAGGCCTTAACCCTTCACTACTGAGACCTTAACCCTTCACTACTGAGACCTTAACCCTTCACTACTGAGACCTTAACCCTTCACTACTGAGGCCTTAACCCTTCACCACTGAGACCTTAACCCTTCACCACTGAGACCTTAACCCTTCACTACTGAGACCTTAATCCTTCACTACTGAGGCCTTAACCCTTCACTACCTTAACCCTTCACTACTGCCCTTCAGGCCTTAACCCTTCACTACTGAGACCTTAACCCTTCACTACTGAGACCTTAACCCTTCCCTACTGAGACCTTAACCCTTCACTACCTTCACCCTTCACTACAGAGGCCTTAACCCTTCACTACTGAGACCTTAACCCTTCACTACTGAGGCCTTAACCCTTCACCACTGAGGCCTTAACCCTTCACTACTGAGACCTTAACCCTTCACTACTGAGACCTTAACCCTTCACTACCGAGGCCTTAACCCTTCACTACTGAGGCCTTAACCCTTCACTACTGAGACCTTAACCCTTCACCACTGAGGCCTTAACCCATCACCACTGAGGCCTTAACCCTTCACTCCTGAGGCCTTAACCCTTCACTACTGAGACCTTAACCCTTCACTACTGAGACCTTAACCCTTCACTACTGAGACCTTAACACTTCACCACTGAGGCCTTAACCCTTCACTACTGAGGCCTTAACCCTTCACTACTGAGACCTTAACCTTTCACTACTGAGGCCTTAACCCTTCACTACTGAGGCCTTAACCCTTCACTACTGAGACCTTAACCCTTCACTACTGAGACCTTAACCCTTCACTACTGAGACCTTAACCCTTCACTACTGAGGCCTTAACCCTTCACCACTGAGACCTTAACCCTTCACCACTGAGACCTTAACCCTTCACTACTGAGACCTTAATCCTTCACTACTGAGGCCTTAACCCTTCACTACCTTAACCCTTCACTACTGAGGCCTTAACCCTTCACTACTGAGACCTTAACCCTTCACTACTGAGACATTAACCCTTCACTACTGAGACCTTAACCCTTCCCTACTGAGACCTTAACCCTTCACTACCTTCACCCTTCACTACAGAGGCCTTAACCCTTCACTACTGAGACCTTAACCCTTCACTACTGAGGCCTTAACCCTTCACCACTGAGGCCTTAACCCTTCACTACTGAGACCTTAACCCTTCACTACTGAGACCTTAACCCTTCACTACCGAGGCCTTAACCCTTCACTACTGAGGCCTTAACCCTTCACTACTGAGACCTTAACCCTTCACCACTGAGGCCTTAACCCATCACCACTGAGGCCTTAACCCTTCACTCCTGAGGCCTTAACCCTTCACTACTGAGACCTTAACCCTTCACTACTGAGACCTTAACCCTTCACTACTGAGACCTTAACACTTCACCACTGAGGCCTTAAACCTTCACTACTGAGGCCTTAACCCTTCACTACTGAGACCTTAACCCTTCACTACTGAGACCTTAACACTTCAATACTGAGGCCTTCACCCTTCACCACTGAGACCTTAACCCTTCACTACTGAGGCCTTAACCCTTCACTACTGAGGCCTTAACCCTTCACTACCTTAACCCTTCACTACTGAGGCCTTCACCCTTCACCACTGAGACCTTAACCCTTCACTACTGAGGCCTTAACCCTTCACTACCTTAACCCTTCACTACTGAGGCCTTAACCCTTCACTACTGAGACCTTAACCCTTCACCACTGAGACCTTAACCCTTCTCTACTGAGACCTTAACCTTTCACTACTGAGGCATTAACCCTTCACTACTGAGACCTTAACCTTTCACTACTGAGGCCTTAACCCTTCACCACTGAGACCTTAACCCTTCACTACTGAGACCTTAACCCTTCACTACTGAGGCCTTAACCCTTCACTACTGAGACCTTAACCCTTCACTACTGAGACCTTAACCCTTCACTACTGAGACCTTAACCCTTCACTACTGAGGCCTTAACCCTTCACTACTGAGGCCTTAACCCTTCACTACTGAGGCCTTCACCCTTCACTACTGAGGCCTTAACCCTTCACTACTGAGGCCTTAACCCTTCACTACTGAGACCTTAACCCTTCACTACTGAGACCTTAACCCTTCACTACTGAGACCTTAACCCTTCACTACTGAGGCCTTAACCCTTCACCACTGAGACCTTAACCTTTCACCACTGAGACCTTAACCCTTCACTACTGAGACCTTAACCCTTCACTACTGAGACCTTAACCCTTCACTACTGAGGCCTTAACCCTTCACTACTGAGGCCTTAACCCTTCACTACTGAGACCTTAACCCTTCACCCTTCACTACTGAGGCCTTAACCCTTCACCACTGAGACCTTAACACTTCACTACTGAGGCCTTAACCCTTCACCCTTCACTACTGAGGCCTTAACCCTTCACCACTGAGACCTTAACCCTTCACCCTTCACTACTGAGGCCGTAACCCTTCACCACTGAGACCTTAACCCTTCACCCTTCACTACTGAGGCCTTAACCCTTCACCACTGAGACCTTAACACTTCACTACTGAGGCCTTAACCCTTCACCCTTCACTACTGAGGTCTTAACCCTTCACTACTGAGACCTTAACCCTTCACTACTGAGACCTTAACCCTTCACTACTGAGACATTAACCCTTCAGTACTGAGGCCTTCACCCTTCACTACTGAGACCTTAACCCTTCACTACCTTAACCTTTCACTACTGAGACCTTAACCCTTCACTACTGAGACATTAACCCTTCACTACTGAGGCCTTAACCCTTCACTACTGAGGCCTTAACCCTTCACTACTGAGACCTTAACCCTTCACTACTGAGGCCTTAACCCTTCACTACTGAGGCCTTAACCCTTCACTACTGAGACCTTAACCCTTCACTACTGAGACATTAACCCTTCACTACTGAGACCTTAACCCTTCCCTACTGAGACCTTAACCTTTCACTACCTTCACCTTTCACTACAGAGGCCTTAACCCTTCACTACTGAGACCTTAACCCTTCACTACTGAGGCCTTAACCCTTCACCACTGAGGCCTTAACCCTTCACTACTGAGACCTTAACCCTTCACTACTGAGGCCTTCACCCTTCACCACTGAGACCTTAACCCTTCACTACTGAGGCCTTAACCCTTCACTACCTTAACCCTTCACTACTGAGGCCTTAACCCTTCACTACTGAGACCTTAACCCTTCACCACTGAGACCTTAACCCTTCTCTACTGAGACCTTAACCTTTCACTACTGAGGCATTAACCCTTCACTACTGAGACCTTAACCTTTCACTACTGAGGCCTTAACCCTTCACCACTGAGACCTTAACCCTTCACTACTGAGACCTTAACCCTTCACTACTGAGGCCTTAACCCTTCACTACTGAGACCTTAACCCTTCACTACTGAGGCCTTAACCCTTCACTACTGAGACCTTAACCCTTCACTACTGAGACCTTAACCCTTCACTACTGAGGCCTTAACCCTTCACTACTGAGGCCTTAACCCTTCACTACTGAGGCCTTCACCCTTCACTACTGAGGCCTTAACCCTTCACTACTGAGGCCTTAACCCTTCACTACTGAGACCTTAACCCTTCACTACTGAGACCTTAACCCTTCACTACTGAGACCTTAACCCTTCACTACTGAGGCCTTAACCCTTCACCACTGAGACCTTAACCTTTCACCACTGAGACCTTAACCCTTCACTACTGAGACCTTAACCCTTCACTACTGAGACCTTAACCCTTCACTACTGAGGCCTTAACCCTTCACTACTGAGGCCTTAACCCTTCACTACTGAGACCTTAACCCTTCACCCTTCACTACTGAGGCCTTAACCCTTCACCACTGAGACCTTAACACTTCACTACTGAGGCCTTAACCCTTCACCCTTCACTACTGAGGCCTTAACCCTTCACCACTGAGACCTTAACCCTTCACCCTTCACTACTGAGGCCGTAACCCTTCACCACTGAGACCTTAACCCTTCACCCTTCACTACTGAGGCCTTAACCCTTCACCACTGAGACCTTAACACTTCACTACTGAGGCCTTAACCCTTCACCCTTCACTACTGAGGTCTTAACCCTTCACTACTGAGACCTTAACCCTTCACTACTGAGACCTTAACCCTTCACTACTGAGACATTAACCCTTCAGTACTGAGGCCTTCACCCTTCACTACTGAGACCTTAACCCTTCACTACCTTAACCTTTCACTACTGAGACCTTAACCCTTCACTACTGAGACATTAACCCTTCACTACTGAGGCCTTAACCCTTCACTACTGAGGCCTTAACCCTTCACTACTGAGACCTTAACCCTTCACTACTGAGGCCTTAACCCTTCACTACTGAGGCCTTAACCCTTCACTACTGAGACCTTAACCCTTCACTACTGAGACATTAACCCTTCACTACTGAGACCTTAACCCTTCCCTACTGAGACCTTAACCTTTCACTACCTTCACCTTTCACTACAGAGGCCTTAACCCTTCACTACTGAGACCTTAACCCTTCACTACTGAGGCCTTAACCCTTCACCACTGAGGCCTTAACCCTTCACTACTGAGACCTTAACCCTTCACTACTGAGACCTTAACCCTTCACTACCGAGGCCTTAACCCTTCACTACTGAGGCCTTAACCCTTCACTACTGAGACCTTAACCCTTCACCACAGAGGCCTTAACCCATCACCACTGAGGCCTTAACCCTTCACTACTGAGGCCTTAACCCTTCACTACTGAGACCTTAACCCTTCACTACTGAGACCTTAACCCTTCACCACTGAGGCCTTAACCCTTCACTACTGAGGCCTTAACCCTTCACTACTGAGACCTTAACCCTTCACTACTGAGACCTTAACCCTTCAATACTGAGGCCTTCACCCTTCACCACTGAGACCTTAACCCTTCACTACTGAGGCCTTAACCCTTCACTACCTTAACCCTTCACTACTGAGGCCTTAACCCTTCACTACTGAGACCTTAACCCTTCACTACTGAGACCTTAACCCTTCACTACTGAGGCCTTAACCCTTCACTACCTTAACCCTTCACTACTGAGGCCTTCACCCTTCACCACTGAGACCTTAACCCTTCACTACTGAGGCCTTAACCCTTCACTACCTTAACCCTTCACTACTGAGGCCTTAACCCTTCACTACTGAGACCTTAACCCTTCACCACTGAGACCTTAACCCTTCACTACTGAGACCTTAACCTTTCACTACTGAGGCATTAACCCTTCACTACTGAGACCTTAACCTTTCACTACTGAGGCCTTAACCCTTCACCACTGAGACCTTAACACTTCACTACTGAGACCTTAACCCTTCACTACTGAGGCCTTAACCCTTCACTACTGAGGCCTTAACCCTTCCCTACTGAGACCTTAACCCTTCACTACTGAGACCTTAACCCTTCACTACTGAGACCTTAACCCTTCACTACTGAGGCCTTAACCCTTCACCACTGAGACCTTAACCCTTCACCACTGAGACCTTAACCCTTCACTACTGAGACCTTAACCCTTCACTACTGAGGCCTTAACCCTTCACTACTGAGGCCTTAACCCTTCACTACTGAGGCCTTAACCCTTCACTACCTTAACCCTTCACTACTGAGGCCTTAACCCTTCACTACTGAGACCTTAACCCTTCACTACTGAGACCTTAACCCTTCACTACTGAGGCCTTAACCCTTCACTACCTTAACCCTTCACTACTGAGGCCTTCACCCTTCACCACTGAGACCTTAACCCTTCACTACTGAGGCCTTAACCCTTCACTACCTTAACCCTTCACTACTGAGGCCTTAACCCTTCACTACTGAGACCTTAACCCTTCACCACTGAGACCTTAACCCTTCACTACTGAGACCTTAACCTTTCACTACTGAGGCATTAACCCTTCACTACTGAGACCTTAACCTTTCACTACTGAGGCCTTAACCCTTCACCACTGAGACCTTAACACTTCACTACTGAGACCTTAACCCTTCACTACTGAGGCCTTAACCCTTCACTACTGAGGCCTTAACCCTTCACTACTGAGACCTTAACCCTTCACTACTGAGACCTTAACTCTTCACTACTGAGACCTTAACCCTTCACTACTGAGGCCTTAACCCTTCACCACTGAGACCTTAACCCTTCACCACTGAGACCTTAACGCTTCACTACTGAGACCTTAACCCTTCACTACTGAGACCTTAACCCTTCACTACTGAGGCCTTAACCCTTCACTACTGAGGCCTTAACCCTTCACTACCTTAACCCTTCACTACTGAGGCCTTAACCCTTCACTACTGAGACCTTAACCCTTCACCACTGAGACCTTAACCCTTCACTACTGAGACCTTAACCCTTCACTACTGAGACCTTAACCCTTCACTACTGAGGCCTTAACCCTTCACTACCTTAACCCTTCACTACTGAGACCTTAACCCTTCACCACTGAGACCTTAACCCTTCACCACTGAGGCCTTAACCCTTCACTACTGAGGCCTTAACCCTTCACTACTGAGACCTTAACCCTTCACTACTGAGGCCTTAACCCTTCACTACTGAGGCCTTAACCCTTCACTACTGAGACCTTAACCCTTCACTACTGAGACCTTAACCCTTCACCACTGAGACCTTAACCCTTCACTACTGAGGCCTTAACCCTTCACTACTGAGACCTTAACCCTTCACTACTGAGACCTTAACCCTTCACTACTGAGACCTTAACCCTTCACTACTGAGACCTTAACCCTTCACTACTGAGGCCTTAACCCTTCACTACTGAGGCCTTAACCCTTCACTACTGAGACCTTAACCCTTCACTACTGAGACCTTAACCCTTCACTACTGAGACCTTAACCCTTCACTACTGAGGCCTTAACCCTTCACTACTGAGACCTTAACCCTTCACCACTGAGACCTTAACCCTTCACCACTGAGACCTTAACGCTTCACTACTGAGACCTTAACCCTTCACTACTGAGACCTTAACCCTTCACTACTGAGGCCTTAACCCTTCACTACTGAGGCCTTAACCCTTCACTACCTTAACCCTTCACTACTGAGGCCTTAACCCTTCACTACTGAGACCTTAACCCTTCACCACTGAGACCTTAACCCTTCACTACTGAGACCTTAACCCTTCACTACTGAGACCTTAACCCTTCACTACTGAGGCCTTAACCCTTCACTACCTTAACCCTTCACTACTGAGACCTTAACCCTTCACCACTGAGACCTTAACCCTTCACCACTGAGGCCTTAACCCTTCACTACTGAGGCCTTAACCCTTCACTACTGAGACCTTAACCCTTCACTACTGAGGCCTTAACCCTTCACTACTGAGGCCTTAACCCTTCACTACTGAGACCTTAACCCTTCACTACTGAGACCTTAACCCTTCACCACTGAGACCTTAACCCTTCACTACTGAGGCCTTAACCCTTCACTACTGAGACCTTAACCCTTCACTACTGAGACCTTAACCCTTCACTACTGAGACCTTAACCCTTCACTACTGAGACCTTAACCCTTCACTACTGAGACCTTAACCCTTCACTACTGAGGCCTTAACCCTTCACTACTGAGGCCTTAACCCTTCACTACTGAGACCTTAACCCTTCACTACTGAGACCTTAACCCTTCACTACTGAGACCTTAACCCTTCACTACTGAGGCCTTAACCCTTCACTACTGAGACCTTAACCCTTCACCACTGAGACCTTAACCCTTCACTACTGAGGCCTTAACCCTTCACTACTGAGGCCTTAACCCTTCACTACTGAGACCTTAACCCTTCACCACTGAGTCCTTAACCATTCATTACTGAGACCTTAACCCTTCACTACTGAGGCCTTCACCCTTCACTACTGAGGCCTTAACCCTTCACTACTGAGGCCTTAACCCTTCACCACTGAGACCTTAACCCTTCACTACTGAGACATTAACCCTTCACTACTGAGACCTTAACCCTTCACTACTGAGACCTTAACCCTTCACCACTGAGACCTTAACCCTTCACTACTGAGACCTTAATCCTTCACTACTGAGGCCTTAACCCTTCACTACCTTAACCCTTCACTACTGAGGCCTTAACCCTTCACTACTGAGACCTTAACCCTTCACCACTGAGACCTTAACCCTTCACTACTGAGACCTTAACCCTTCACTACTGAGACCTTAACCCTTCACTACTGAGGCCTTAACCCTTCACTACCTTAACCCTTCACTACTGAGACCTTAACCCTTCACAACTGAGACCTTAACCCTTCACCACTGAGGCCTTAACCCTTCACTACTGAGGCCTTAACCCTTCACTACTGAGACCTTAACCTTTCACTACTGAGGCCTTAACCCTTCACTACTGAGGCCTTAACCCTTCACTACTGAGACCTTAACCCTTCACTACTGAGACCTTAACCCTTCACTACTGAGACCTTAACCCTTCACTACTGAGGCCTTAACCCTTCACCACTGAGACCTTAACCCTTCACCACTGAGACCTTAACCCTTCACTACTGAGACCTTAACCCTTCACTACTGAGACCTTAACCCTTCACTACTGAGGCCTTAACCCTTCACTACTGAGGCCTTAACCCTTCACTACCTTAACCCTTCACTACTGAGGCCTTAACCCTTCACTACTGAGACCTTAACCCTTCACCACTGAGACCCTAACCCTTCACTACTGAGACCTTAACCCTTCACTACTGAGACCTTAACCCTTCACTACTGAGGCCTTAACCCTTCACTACCTTAACCCTTCACTACTGAGACCTTAACCCTTCACCACTGAGACCTTAACCCTTCACCACTGAGGCCTTAACCCTTCACTACTGAGACCTTAACCCTTCACTACTGAGACCTTAACCCTTCACTACTGAAACCTTAACCCTTCACTACTGAGGCCTTAACCCTTCACCACTGAGACCTTAACCCTTCACTACTGAGGCCTTAACCCTTCACTACTGAGGCCTTAACCCTTCACTACTGAGACCTTAACCCTTCACTACTGAGACCTTAACCCTTCACCACTGAGACCTTAACCCTTCACTACTGAGGCCTTAACCCTTCACTACTGAGACCTTAACCCTTCACTACTGAGACCTTAACCCTTCACTACTGAGACCTTAACCCTTCACTACTGAGACCTTAACCCTTCACTACTGAGACCTTAACCCTTCACTACTGAGGCCTTAACCCTTCACTACTGAGGCCTTAACCCTTCACTACTGAGACCTTATCCCTTCACTACTGAGACCTTAACCCTTCACTACTGAGACCTTAACCCTTCACTACTGAGGCCTTAACCCTTCACTACTGAGACCTTAACCCTTCACCACTGAGACCTTAACCCTTCACTACTGAGGCCTTAACCCTTCACTACTGAGGCCTTAACCCTTCACTACTGAGGCCTTAACCCTACACTACTGAGGCCTTAACCCTTCACTACTGAGACCTTAACCCTTCACTACTGAGACCTTAACCCTTCACTACTGAGGCCTTAACCCTTCACCACTGAGACCTTAACCCTTCATTACTGAGACCTTAACCCTTCACTACTGAGGCCTTCACCCTTCACTACTGAGGCCTTAACCCTTCACTACTGAGGCCTTAACCCTTCACTACTGAGGCCTTAACCCTTCACCACTGAGACCTTAACCCTTCACTACTGAGACATTAACCCTTCACTACTGAGACCTTAACCCTTCACTACTGAGACCTTAACCCTTCACTACTGAGACCTTAACCCTTCACTACTGAGACCTTAACCCTTCACTACCTTAACCTTTCACTACAGAGGCCTTAACCCTTCACTACTGAGGCCTTAACCCTTCACTACAGAGGCCTTAACCCTTCACTACTGAGGCCTTAACCCTACACTACTGAGGCCTTAACCTTCACTACTGAGACCTTAACCCTTCACTACTGAGACCTTAACCCTTCACTACAGAGGCCTTAACCCTACACTACTGAGGCCTTAACCCTTCACTACTGAGACCTTAACCCTTCACTACTGAGGCCTTAACCCTTCACTACTGAGACATTAACCCTTCACTACTGAGACCTTAACCCTTCACTACTGAGACCTTAACCCTTCACTACTGAGACCTTAACCCTTCACTACTGAGGCCTTAACCCTACACTACTGAGACCTTAACCCTTCACTACTGAGACATTAACCCTTCACTAGTGAGACCTTAACCCTTCACTACTGAGACCTTAACCCTTCACTACCTTAACCCTTCACTACAGAGGCCTTAACCCTTCACTACTGAGGTCTTAACCCTTCACTACTGAGGCCTTAACCCTTCACTACTGAGACTTTAACCCTTCACTACTGAGGTCTTAACCCTTCACTACTGAGACCTTAACCCTTCACTACTGAGGTCTTAACCCTTCACTACTGAGACCTTAACCCTTCACTACTGAGACCTTAACCCTTCACTACTGAGGCCTTAACCCTTCACTACTGAGACCTTAACCCTTCACGACTGAGGCCTAAACCCTTCACTAGTGAGACCTTAACCCTTCACTACTGAGACCTTAACCCTTCACCCTTCACTACTGAGGCCTTAACCTTTCACTACTGAGACATTAACCCTTCACTACTGAAACCTTATCCCTTCACCACTGAGGCATTAACCCTTCACAACTGAGACCTTAACCCTTCACTACTGAGACCTTAACCCTTCACTACTGAGGCCTTAACCCTTCACTACTGAGACCTTAACCCTTCACTACTGAGACCTTCACCCTTCACTACTGAGGCCTTAACCCTTCACTACTGAGACCTTCACCCTTCACTACTGAGGCCTTCACCCTTCACTACTGAGACCTTAACCCCTTCACTACCTTAACCCTTCACTACTGAGGCCTTAACCCTTCACTACTGAGACCTTAACCCTTCACTACTGAGGCCTTAACCCTTCACTACCTTAACCCTTCACTACTGAGGCCTTAACCCTTCACTACTGAGACCTTAACCCTTCACTACTGAGACCTTAACCCTTCACTACTGAGGCCTTAACCCTTCACTACTGAGACCTTAACCCTTCACTACTGAGGCCTTCACCCTTCACTACTGAGACCTTAACCCTTCACTACCTTAACCCTTCACTACTGAGGCCTTAACCCTTCACTACTGAGACCTTAACCCTTCACTACTGAGGCCTTAACCCTTCACTACCTTAACCCTTCACTACTGAGGCCTTAACCCTTCACTACTGAGACCTTAACCCTTCACTACCTTAACCCTTCACTACTGAGACCTTAACCCTTCACTACTGAGACATTAACCCTTCACTACTGAGGCCTTAACCCTTCACTACTGAGACCTTAACCCTTCACTACTGAGACATTAACCCTTCACTACTGAGACCTTAACCCTTCCCTACTGAGACCTTAACCCTTCACTACTTTCACCCTTCACTACAGAGGCCTTAACCCTTCACTACTGAGACCTTAACCCTTCACTACTGAGGCCTTAACCCTTCACCACTGAGGCCTTAACCCTTCACTACTGAGACCTTAACCCTTCACTACTGAGACCTTAACCCTTCACTACCGAGACCTTAACCCTTCACTACTGAGACCTTAACCCTTCACTACTGAGGCCTTAACCCTTCACTACTGAGACCTTAACCCTTCACTACTGAGGCCTTAACCCTTCACTACCTTAACCCTTCACTACTGAGGCCTTAACCCTTCACTACTGAGACCTTAACCCTTCACTACCTTAACCCTTCACTACTGAGACCTTAACCCTTCACTACTGAGACATTAACCCTTCACTACTGAGGCCTTAACCCTTCACCACTGAGGCCTTAACCCTTCACTACTGAGACCTTAACCCTTCACTACTGAGACCTTAACCCTTCACTACCGAGACCTTAACCCTTCACTACTGAGACCTTAACCCTTCACTACTGAGGCCTTAACCCTTCACTACTGAGACCTTAACCCTTCACTACTGAGGCCTTAACCCTTCACTACTGAGACCTTAACCCTTCACTACTGAGGCCTTAACCCTTCACTACTGAGACCTTCACCCTTCACTACTGAGGCCTTAACCCTTCACTACTGAAACCTTCACCCTTCACTACTGAGGCCTTCACCCTTCACTACTGAGACCTTAACCCTTCACTACCTTAACCCTTCACCACTGAGGCCTTAACCCTACACTACTGAGACCTTAACCCTTCACTACTGAGACATTAACCCTTCACTAGTGAGACCTTAACCCTTCACTACTGAGACCTTAACCCTTCACTACCTTAACCCTTCACTACAGAGGCCTTAACCCTTCACTACTGAGGTCTTAACCCTTCACTACTGAGGCCTTAACCCTTCACTACTGAGACTTTAACCCTTCACTACTGAGGTCTTAACCCTTCACTACTGAGACCTTAACCCTTCACTACTGAGGTCTTAACCCTTCACTACTGAGACCTTAACCCTTCACTACTGAGACCTTAACCCTTCACTACTGAGGCCTTAACCCTTCACTACTGAGACCTTAACCCTTCACGACTGAGGCCTAAACCCTTCACTAGTGAGACCTTAACCCTTCACTACTGAGACCTTAACCCTTCACCCTTCACTACTGAGGCCTTAACCTTTCACTACTGAGACATTAACCCTTCACTACTGAAACCTTATCCCTTCACCACTGAGGCATTAACCCTTCACAACTGAGACCTTAACCCTTCACTACTGAGACCTTAACCCTTCACTACTGAGGCCTTAACCCTTCACTACTGAGACCTTAACCCTTCACTACTGAGACCTTCACCCTTCACTACTGAGGCCTTAACCCTTCACTACTGAGACCTTCACCCTTCACTACTGAGGCCTTCACCCTTCACTACTGAGACCTTAACCCCTTCACTACCTTAACCCTTCACTACTGAGGCCTTAACCCTTCACTACTGAGACCTTAACCCTTCACTACTGAGGCCTTAACCCTTCACTACCTTAACCCTTCACTACTGAGGCCTTAACCCTTCACTACTGAGACCTTAACCCTTCACTACTGAGACCTTAACCCTTCACTACTGAGGCCTTAACCCTTCACTACTGAGACCTTAACCCTTCACTACTGAGGCCTTCACCCTTCACTACTGAGACCTTAACCCTTCACTACCTTAACCCTTCACTACTGAGGCCTTAACCCTTCACTACTGAGACCTTAACCCTTCACTACTGAGGCCTTAACCCTTCACTACCTTAACCCTTCACTACTGAGGCCTTAACCCTTCACTACTGAGACCTTAACCCTTCACTACCTTAACCCTTCACTACTGAGACCTTAACCCTTCACTACTGAGACATTAACCCTTCACTACTGAGGCCTTAACCCTTCACTACTGAGACCTTAACCCTTCACTACTGAGACATTAACCCTTCACTACTGAGACCTTAACCCTTCCCTACTGAGACCTTAACCCTTCACTACTTTCACCCTTCACTACAGAGGCCTTAACCCTTCACTACTGAGACCTTAACCCTTCACTACTGAGGCCTTAACCCTTCACCACTGAGGCCTTAACCCTTCACTACTGAGACCTTAACCCTTCACTACTGAGACCTTAACCCTTCACTACCGAGACCTTAACCCTTCACTACTGAGACCTTAACCCTTCACTACTGAGGCCTTAACCCTTCACTACTGAGACCTTAACCCTTCACTACTGAGGCCTTAACCCTTCACTACCTTAACCCTTCACTACTGAGGCCTTAACCCTTCACTACTGAGACCTTAACCCTTCACTACCTTAACCCTTCACTACTGAGACCTTAACCCTTCACTACTGAGACATTAACCCTTCACTACTGAGGCCTTAACCCTTCACCACTGAGGCCTTAACCCTTCACTACTGAGACCTTAACCCTTCACTACTGAGACCTTAACCCTTCACTACCGAGACCTTAACCCTTCACTACTGAGACCTTAACCCTTCACTACTGAGGCCTTAACCCTTCACTACTGAGACCTTAACCCTTCACTACTGAGGCCTTAACCCTTCACTACTGAGACCTTAACCCTTCACTACTGAGGCCTTAACCCTTCACTACTGAGACCTTCACCCTTCACTACTGAGGCCTTAACCCTTCACTACTGAAACCTTCACCCTTCACTACTGAGGCCTTCACCCTTCACTACTGAGACCTTAACCCTTCACTACCTTAACCCTTCACCACTGAGGCCTTAACCCTTCACTACTGAGACCTTAACCTTTCACTACTGAGGCATTAACCCTTCACTACTGAGACCTTAACCTTTCACTACTGAGGCCTTAACCCTTCACCACTGAGACCTTAACCCTTCACCCTTCACTACTGAGGCCTTAACCTTTCACTACTGAGACATTAACCCTTCACTACTGAAACCTTAACCCTTCACCACTGAGGCATTAACCCTTCACTACTGAGACCTTAACCCTTCACTACTGAGACCTTAACCCTTCACTACTGAGGCCTTAACCCTTCACTACTGAGACCTTAACCCTTCACTACTGAGGCCTTAACCCTTCACTACTGAGACCTTAACCCTTCACTACTGAGGCCTTAACCCTTCACTACTGAGACCTTCACCCTTCACTACTGAGGCCTTAACCCTTCACTACTGAGACCTTCACCCTTCACTACTGAGGCCTTCACCCTTCACTACTGAGACCTTAACCCTTCACTACCTTAACCCTTCACTACTGAGGCCTTAACCCTTCACTACTGAGACCTTAACCCTTCACTACTGAGGCCTTAACCCTTCACTACCTTAACCCTTCACTACTGAGGCCTTAACCCTTCACTACTGAGACCTTAACCCTTCACTACCTTAACCCTTCACTACTGAGGCCTTAACCCTTCACTACTGAGACCTTAACCCTTCACTACTGAGACCTTAACCCTTCACTACCGAGACCTTAACCCTTCACTACTGAGACCTTAACCCTTCACTACTGAGGCCTTAACCCTTCACTACTGAGACCTTAACCCTTCACTACTGAGGCCTTAACCCTTCACTACCTTAACCCTTCACTACTGAGGCCTTAACCCTTCACTACTGAGACCTTAACCCTTCACTACCTTAACCCTTCACTACTGAGACCTTAACCCTTCACTACTGAGACATTAACCCTTCACTACTGAGGCCTTAACCCTTCACTACTGAGACCTTAACCCTTCACTACTGAGACATTAACCCTTCACTACTGAGACCTTAACCCTTCCCTACTGAGACCTTAACCCTTCACTACCTTCACCCTTCACTACAGAGGCCTTAACCATTCACTACTGAGACCTTAACCCTTCACTACTGAGGCCTTAACCCTTCACCACTGAGGCCTTAACCCTTCACTACTGAGACCTTAACCCTTCACTACTGAGGCCTTAACCCTTCACTACCTTAACCCTTCACTACTGAGGCCTTAACCCTTCACTACTGAGACCTTAACCCTTCACTACCTTAACCCTTCACTACTGAGACCTTAACCCTTCACTACTGAGACATTAACCCTTCACTACTGAGGCCTTAACCCTTCACTACTGAGACCTTAACCCTTCACTACTGAGACATTAACCCTTCACTACTGAGACCTTAACCCTTCCCTACTGAGACCTTAACCCTTCACTACCTTCACCCTTCACTACAGAGGCCTTAACCCTTCACTACTGAGACCTTAACCCTTCACTACTGAGGCCTTAACCCTTCACCACTGAGGCCTTATCCCTTCACTACTGAGACCTTAACCCTTCACTACTGAGACCTTAACCCTTCACTACCGAGACCTTAACCCTTCACTACTGAGACCTTAACCCTTCACTACTGAGGCCTTAACCCTTCACTACTGAGACCTTAACCCTTCACTACTGAGGCCTTAACCCTTCACTACTGAGACCTTAACCCTTCACTACTGAGGCCTTAACCCTTCACTACTGAGACCTTCACCCTTCACTACTGAGGCCTTAACCCTTCACTACTGAAACCTTCACCCTTCACTACTGAGGCCTTCACCCTTCACTACTGAGACCTTAACCCTTCACTACCTTAACCCTTCACCACTGAGGCCTTAACCCTTCACTACTGAGACCTTAACCTTTCACTACTGAGGCATTAACCCTTCACTACTGAGACCTTAACCTTTCACTACTGAGGCCTTAACCCTTCACCACTGAGACCTTAACCCTTCACTACTGAGACCTTAACCCTTCACTACAGAGGCCTTAACCCTTCACTACTGAGGCATTAACCCTTCACTACTGAGGCCTTAACCCTTCACTACTGAGACCTTAACCCTTCACTACTGAGACCTTAACCCTTCACCCTTCACTACTGAGGCCTTAACCTTTCACTACTGAGACATTAACCCTTCACTACTGAAACCTTAACCCTTCACCACTGAGGCATTAACCCTTCACTTCTGAGACCTTAACCCTTCACTACTGAGACCTTAACCCTTCACTACTGAGGCCTTAACCCTTCACTACTGAGACCTTAACCCTTCACTACTGAGGCCTTAACCCTTCACTACTGAGACCTTAACCCTTCACTACTGAGGCCTTAACCCTTCACTACTGAGACCTTAACCCTTCACTACTGAGACCTTAACCCTTCACTACTGAGACATTAACCCTACACTACTGAGACCTTAACCCTTCCCTACTGAGACCTTAACCCTTCACTACCTTCACCCTTCACTACAGAGGCCTTAACCCTTCACTACTGAGACCTTAACCCTTCACTACTGAGGCCTTAACCCTTCACCACTGAGGCCTTAACCCTTCACTACTGAGACCTTAACCCTTCACTACCTTAACCCTTCACCACTGAGGCCTTAACCCTTCACTACTGAGACCTTAACTTTTCACTACTGAGGCATTAACCCTTCACTACTGAGACCTTAACCTTTCACTACTGAGGCCTTAACCCTTCACCACTGAGACCTTAACCCTTCACTACTGAGACCTTAACCCTTCACTACAGAGGCCTTAACCCTTCACTACTGAGGCCTTAACCCTTCACTACTGAGGCATTAACCCTTCACTACTGAGGCCTTAACCCTTCACTACTGAGACCTTAACCCTTCACTACTGAGACCTTAACCCTTCACCCTTCACTACTGAGGCCTTAACCTTTCACTACTGAGACATTAACCCTTCACTACTGAAACCTTAACCCTTCACCACTGAGGCATTAACCCTTCACTACTGAGGCCTTAACCCTTCACCACTGAGACCTTAACCCTTCACTACTGAGGCCTTAACCCTTCACTACTGAGACCTTAACCCTTCACTACTGAGGCCTTAACCCTTCACTACTGAGACCTTAACCCTTCACTACTGAGGCCTTAACCCTTCACTACTGAGACCTTCACCCTTCACTACTGAGGCCTTAACCCTTCACTACTGAGACCTTCACCCTTCACTACTGAGGCCTTCACCCTTCACTACTGAGACCTTAACCCTTCACTACCTTAACCCTTCACTACTGAGGCCTTAACCCTTCACTACTGAGACCTTAACCCTTCACTACTGAGGCCTTAACCCTTCACTACCTTAACCCTTCACTACTGAGGCCTTAACCCTTCACTACTGAGACCTTAACCCTTCACTACCTTAACCCTTCACTACTGAGGCCTTAACCCTTCACTACTGAGACCTTAACCCTTCACTACTGAGACCTTAACCCTTCACTACCGAGACCTTAACCCTTCACTACTGAGACCTTAACCCTTCACTACTGAGGCCTTAACCCTTCACTACTGAGACCTTAACCCTTCACTACTGAGGCCTTAACCCTTCACTACCTTAACCCTTCACTACTGAGGCCTTAACCCTTCACTACTGAGACCTTAACCCTTCACTACCTTAACCCTTCACTACTGAGACCTTAACCCTTCACTACTGAGACCTTAACCCTTCACTACTGAGACATTAACCCTTCACTACTGAGACCTTAACCCTTCCCTACTGAGACCTTAACCCTTCACTACCTTCACCCTTCACTACAGAGGCCTTAACCCTTCACTACTGAGACCTTAACCCTTCACTACTGAGGCCTTAACCCTTCACCACTGAGGCCTTAACCCTTCACTACTGAGACCTTAACCCTTCACTACTGAGACCTTAACCCTTCACTACCGAGACCTTAACCCTTCACTACTGAGACCTTAACCCTTCACTACTGAGGCCTTAACCCTTCACTACTGAGACCTTAACCCTTCACTACTGAGGCCTTAACCCTTCACTACTGAGACCTTAACCCTTCACTACTGAGGCCTTAACCCTTCACTACTGAGACCTTCACCCTTCACTACTGAGGCCTTAACCCTTCACTACTGAAACCTTAACCCTTCACTACTGAGGCCTTCACCCTTCACTACTGAGACCTTAACCCTTCACTACCTTAACCCTTCACCACTGAGGCCTTAACCCTTCACTACTGAGACCTTAACCTTTCACTACTGAGGCATTAACCCTTCACTACTGAGACCTTAACCTTTCACTACTGAGGCCTTAACCCTTCACCACTGAGACCTTAACCCTTCACTACTGAGACCTTAACCCTTCACTACAGAGGCCTTAACCCTTCACTACTGAGGCCTTAACCCTTCACTACTGAGGCATTAACCCTTCACTACTGAGGCCTTAACCCTTCACTACTGAGACCTTAACCCTTCACTACTGAGACCTTAACCCTTCACCCTTCACTACTGAGGCCTTAACCTTTCACTACTGAGACATTAACCCTTCACTACTGAAACCTTAACCCTTCACCACTGAGGCATTAACCCTTCACTACTGAGACCTTAACCCTTCACTACTGAGACCTTAACCCTTCACTACTGAGGCCTTAACCCTTCACTACTGAGACCTTAACCCTTCACTACTGAGGCCTTAACCCTTCACTACTGAGACCTTAACCCTTCACTACTGAGGCCTTAACCCTTCACTACTGAGACCTTCACCCTTCACTACTGAGGCCTTAACCCTTCACTACTGAGACCTTCACCCTTCACTACTGAGGCCTTCACCCTTCACTACTGAGACCTTAACCCTTCACTACCTTAACCCTTCACTACTGAGGCCTTAACCCTTCACTACTGAGACCTTAACCCTTCACTACTGAGGCCTTAACCCTTCACTACCTTAACCCTTCACTACTGAGGCCTTAACCCTTCACTACTGAGACCTTAACCCTTCACTACCTTAACCCTTCACTACTGAGACCTTAACCCTTCGCTACTGAGACATTAACCCTTCACTACTGAGGCCTTAACCCTTCACTACTGAGACCTTAACCCTTCACTACTGAGACATTAACCCTTCACTACTGAGACCTTAACCCTTCCCTACTGAGACCTTAACCCTTCACTACCTTCACCCTTCACTACAGAGGCCTTAACCCTTCACTACTGAGACCTTAACCCTTCACTACTGAGGCCTTAACCCTTCACCACTGAGGCCTTAACCCTTCACTACTGAGACCTTAACCCTTCACTACTGAGACCTTAACCCTTCACTACCGAGACCTTAACCCTTCACTACTGAGACCTTAACCCTTCACTACTGAGGCCTTAACCCTTCACTACTGAGACCTTAACCCTTCACTACTGAGGCCTTAACCCTTCACTACTGAGACCTTAACCCTTCACTACTGAGGCCTTAACCCTTCACTACTGAGACCTTCACCCTTCACTACTGAGGCCTTAACCCTTCACTGCTGAAACCTTCACCCTTCACTACTGAGGCCTTCACCCTTCACTACTGAGACCTTAACCCTTCACTACCTTAACCCTTCACCACTGAGGCCTTAACCCTTCACTACTGAGACCTTAACCTTTCACTACTGAGGCATTAACCCTTCACCACTGAGACCTTAACCCTTCACTACTGAGACCTTAACCCTTCACTACAGAGGCCTTAACCCTTCACTACTGAGGCCTTAACCCTTCACTACTGAGGCCTTAACCCTTCACTACTGAGACCTTAACCCTTCACTACTGAGACCTTAACCCTTCACTACTGAGACCTTAACCCTTCACTACTGAGGCCTTAACCCTTCACCACTGAGACCTTAACCCTTCACCACTGAGACCTTAACCCTTCACTACTGAGACCTTAACCCTTCACTACTGAGACCTTAACCTTCACTACTGAGGCCTTAACCCTTCACTACTGAGGCCTTAACCCTTCACTACCTTAACCCTTCACTACTGAGGCCTTAACCCTTCACTACTGAGACCTTAAACCTTCACCACTGAGACCTTAACCCTTCACTACTGAGACCTTAACCCTTCACTACTGAGACCTTAACCCTTCACTACTGAGGCCTTAACCCTTCACTACCTTAACCCTTCACTACTGAGACCTTAAACCTTCACCACTGAGACCTTAACCCTTCACCACTGAGGCCTTTACCCTTCACTACTGAGGCCTTAACCCTTCACTACTGAGACCTTAACCCTTCACTACTGAGACCTTAACCCTTCACTACTGAGACCTTAACCCTTCACCACTGAAACCTTAACCCTTCACTACTGAGGCCTTAACCCTTCACTACTGAGGCCTTAACCCTTCACTACTGAGACCTTAACCCTTCACTACTGAGACCTTAACCCTTCACTACTGAGACCTTAACCCTTCACTACTGAGACCTTAACCCTTCACTACTGAGACCTTAACCCTTCACTACTGAGGCCTTAACCCTTCACTACTGAGGCCTTAACCCTTCATTACTGAGACCTTAACCCTTCACTACTGAGACCTTAACCCTTCACTACTGAGGTCTTAACCCTTCACTACTGAGACCTTAACCCTTCACTACTGAGGCCTTAACCCTTCACTACTGAGACCTTAACCCTTCACCACTGAGACCTTAACCCTTCACTACTGAGGCCTTAACCCTTCACTACTGAGGCCTTAACCCTTCACTACTGAGGCCTTAACCCTTCACTACTGAGACCTTAACCCTTCACTACTGAGGCCTTAACCCTTCACCACTGAGACCTTAACCCTTCATTACTGAGACCTTAACCCTTCACTACTGAGGCCTTCACCCTTCACTACTGAGGCCTTAACCCTTCACTACTGAGGCCTTAACCCTTCACTACTGAGGCCTTAACCCTTCACTACTGAGACATTAACCCTTCACTACTGAGACCTTAACCCTTCACTACTGAGATCTTAACCCTTCACTACTGAGACCTTAACCCTTCACTACCTTAACCCTTCACTACAGAGGCCTTAACTCTTCACTACTGAGGCCTTAACCCTACACTACTGAGACCTTAACCCTTCACTACTGAGACCTTAACCCTTCACTACTGAGGCCTTAACCCTTCACTACTGAGACATTAACCCTTCACTACTGAGACCTTAACCCTTCACTACTGAGACCTTAACCCTTCACTACTGAGACCTTAACCCTTCACTACTGAGGCCTTAACCCTACACTACTGAGACCTTAACCCTTCACTACTGAAACATTAACCCTTCACTACTGAGACCTTAACCCTTCACTACCTTAACCCTTCACTACAGAGGCCTTAACCCTTCACTACTGAGGTCTTAACCCTTCACTACTGAGGCCTTAACCCTTCACTACTGAGACTTTAACCCTTCACTACTGAGGTCTTAACCCTTCACTACTGAGACCTTAACCCTTCATTACTGAGGTCTTAACCCTTCACTACTGAGACCTTAACCCTTCACTACTGAGGCCTTAACCCTTCACTACTGAGACCTTAACCCTTCACGACTGAGGCCTTAACCCTTCACTACTGAGGCCTTAACCCTTCACTACTGAGACCTTCACCCTTCACTACTGAGGCCTTAACCCTTCACTACTGAGACCTTAACCCTTCACTACTGAGGCCTTCACCCTTCACTACTGAGGCCTTAACCCTTCACTACTGAGACCTTCACCCTTCACTACTGAGGCCTTCACCCTTCACTACTGAGACCTTAACCCTTCACTACCTTAACCCTTCACTACCGAGGCCTTAACCCTTCACTACTGAGACCTTAACCCTTCACTACTGAGGCCTTAACCCTTCACTACTGAGACCTTAACCATTCACTACTGAGGCCTTAACCCTTCACTACTGAGGCCTTAACCCTTCACTACTGAGACCTTAACCCTTCACCACTGAGACCTTAGCCCTTCACCACTGAAGCCTTAACCCTTCACTACTGAGACCTTAACCATTCACTACTGAGACCTTAACCCTTCACTACTGAGACCTTAACCCTTCACTACTGAGGCCTTCACCCTTCACCACTGAGACCTTAACCCTTCACCACTGAGGCCTTCACCCTTCACCACTGAGACATTAACCCTTCACTACTGAGGTCTTAACCCTTCACTACTGAGACCTTAACCCTTCACTACTGAGGCCTTAACCCTTCACCACTGAGACCTTAACCCTTCACCACTGAGACCTTAACCCTTCACCACTGAGACCTTAACCCTTCACCACTGAGGCCTTCACCCTTCACCACTGAGACCTTCACCCTTCACTACTGAGGCCTTAACCCTTCACTACTGAGGCCTTAACCCTTCACTACTGAGACCTTAACCCTTCACTACTGAGACCTTAACCCTTCACTACTGAGACCTTAACCCTTCACTACTGAGGCCTTAACCCTTCACCACTGAGACCTTATCCCTTCACCACTGAGACCTTAACCCTTCACTACTGAGACCTTAACCCTTCACTACTGAGACCTTAACCCTTCACTACTGAGGCCTTAACCCTTCACTACTGAGGCCTTAACCCTTCACTACATTAACATTTCACTACTGAGGCCTTAACCCTTCACTACCTTAACCCTTCACTACTGAGGCCTTAACCCTTCACTACTGAGACCTTAAACCTTCACCACTGAGACCTTAACCCTTCACTACTGAGACCTTAACCCTTCACTACTGAGACCTTAACCCTTCACTACTGAGGCCTTAACCCTTCACTACCTTAACCCTTCACTACTGAGACCTTAACCCTTCACCACTGAGACCTTAACCCTTCACAACCCTTCACTACTGAGGCCTTAACCCTTCACTACTGAGACATTAACCCTTCACTACTGAGACCTTAACCCTTCACTACTGAGACCTTAACCCTTCACTACTGAGGCCTTAACCCTTCACCACTGAGACCTTATCCCTTCACCACTGAGACCTTAACCCTTCACTACTGAGACCTTAACCCTTCACTACTGAGACCTTAACCCTTCACTACTGAGGCCTTAACCCTTCACTACTGAGGCCTTAACCCTTCACTACATTAACATTTCACTACTGAGGCCTTAACCCTTCACTACCTTAACCCTTCACTACTGAGGCCTTAACCCTTCACTACTGAGACCTTAAACCTTCACCACTGAGACCTTAACCCTTCACTACTGAGACCTTAACCCTTCACTACTGAGACCTTAACCCTTCACTACTGAGGCCTTAACCCTTCACTACCTTAACCCTTCACTACTGAGACCTTAACCCTTCACCACTGAGACCTTAACCCTTCACCACTGAGGCCTTTACCCTTCACTACTGAGGCCTTAACCCTTCACTACTGAGACCTTAACCCTTCACTACTGAGACCTTAACCCTTCACTACTGAGACCTTAACCCTTCACCACTGAAACCTTAACCCTTCACTACTGAGGCCTTAACCCTTCACTACTGAGGCCTTAACCCTTCACTACTGAGACCTTAACCCTTCACTACTGAGACCTTAACCCTTCACTACTGAGACCTTAACCCTTCACTACTGAGACCTTAACCCTTCACTACTGAGACCTTAACCCTTCACTACTGAGGCCTTAACCCTTCACTACTGAGGCCTTAACCCTTCACTACTGAGACCTTAACCCTTCACTACTGAGACCTTAACCCTTCACTACTGAGGTCTTAACCCTTCACTACTGAGACCTTAACCCTTCACTACTGAGGCCTTAACCCTTCACTACTGAGACCTTAACCCTTCACCACTGAGACCTTAACCCTTCACTACTGAGGCCTTAACCCTTCACTACTGAGGCCTTAACCCTTCACTACTGAGGCCTTAACCCTTCACTACTGAGACCTTAACCCTTCACTACTGAGGCATTAACCCTTCACCACTGAGACCTTAACCCTTCATTACTGAGACCTTAACCCTTCACTACTGAGGCCTTCACCCTTCACTACTGAGGCCTTAACCCTTCACTAATGAGGCCTTAACCCTTCACTACTGAGGCCTTAACCCTTCACTACTGAGACATTAACCCTTCACTACTGAGACCTTAACCCTTCACTACTGAGATCTTAACCCTTCACTACTGAGACCTTAACCCTTCACTACCTTAACCCTTCACTACAGAGGCCTTAACCCTTCACTACTGAGGCCTTAACCCTACACTACTGAGACCTTAACCCTTCACTACTGAGACCTTAACCCTTCACTACTGAGGCCTTAACCCTTCACTACTGAGACATTAACCCTTCACTACTGAGACCTTAACCCTTCACTACTGAGACCTTAACCCTTCACTACTGAGACCTTAACCCTTCACTACTGAGGCCTTAACCCTACACTACTGAGACCTTAACCCTTCACTACTGAAACATTAACCCTTCACTACTGAGACCTTAACCCTTCACTACTGAGACCTTAACCCTTCACTACTGAGGCCTTAACCCTTCACTACTGAGACCTTAACCCTTCACTACTGAGGCCTTAACCCTTCACTACTGAGACCTTAACCCTTCACCACTGAGACCTTAACCCTTCACTACTGAGGCCTTAACCCTTCACTACTGAGGCCTTAACCCTTCACTACTGAGGCCTTAACCCTTCACTACTGAGACCTTAACCCTTCACTACTGAGGCCTTAACCCTTCACCACTGAGACCTTAACCCTTCATTACTGAGACCTTAACCCTTCACTACTGAGGCCTTCACCCTTCACTACTGAGGCCTTAACCCTTCACTACTGAGGCCTTAACCCTTCACTACTGAGGCCTTAACCCTTCACTACTGAGACATTAACCCTTCACTACTGAGACCTTAACCCTTCACTACTGAGATCTTAACCCTTCACTACTGAGACCTTAACCCTTCACTACCTTAACCCTTCACTACAGAGGCCTTAACCCTTCACTACTGAGGCCTTAACCCTACACTACTGAGACCTTAACCCTTCACTACTGAGACCTTAACCCTTCACTACTGAGGCCTTAACCCTTCACTACTGAGACATTAACCCTTCACTACTGAGACCTTAACCCTTCACTACTGAGACCTTAACCCTTCACTACTGAGACCTTAACCCTTCACTACTGAGGCCTTAACCCTACACTACTGAGACCTTAACCCTTCACTACTGAAACATTAACCCTTCACTACTGAGACCTTAACCCTTCACTACCTTAACCCTTCACTACAGAGGCCTTAACCCTTCACTACTGAGGTCTTAACCCTTCACTACTGAGGCCTTAACCCTTCACTACTGAGACTTTAACCCTTCACTACTGAGGTCTTAACCCTTCACTACTGAGACCTTAACCCTTCATTACTGAGGTCTTAACCCTTCACTACTGAGACCTTAACCCTTCACTACTGAGGCCTTAACCCTTCACTACTGAGACCTTAACCCTTCACGACTGAGGCCTTAACCCTTCACTACTGAGGCCTTAACCCTTCACTACTGAGACCTTCACCCTTCACTACTGAGGCCTTAACCCTTCACTACTGAGACCTTCACCCTTCACTACTGAGGCCTTAACCCTTCACTACTGAGGCCTTAACCCTTCACTACTGAGACCTTCACCCTTCACTACTGAGGCCTTCACCCTTCACTACTGAGACCTTAACCCTTCACTACCTTAACCCTTCACTACCGAGGCCTTAACCCTTCACTACTGAGACCTTAACCCTTCACTACTGAGGCCTTAACCCTTCACTACTGAGACCTTAACCATTCACTACTGAGGCCTTAACCCTTCACTACTGAGGCCTTAACCCTTCACTACTGAGACCTTAACCCTTCACCACTGAGACCTTAGCCCTTCACCACTGAAGCCTTAACCCTTCACTACTGAGACCTTAACCATTCACTACTGAGACCTTAACCCTTCACTACTGAGACCTTAACCCTTCACTACTGAGGCCTTCACCCTTCACCACTGAGACCTTAACCCTTCACCACTGAGGCCTTCACCCTTCACCACTGAGACATTAACCCTTCACTACTGAGGTCTTAACCCTTCACTACTGAGACCTTAACCCTTCACTACTGAGGCCTTAACCCTTCACCACTGAGACCTTAACCCTTCACCACTGAGACCTTAACCCTTCACCACTGAGACCTTAACCCTTCACCACTGAGGCCTTCACCCTTCACCACTGAGACCTTCACCCTTCACTACTGAGGCCTTAACCCTTCACTACTGAGGCCTTAACCCTTCACTACTGAGACCTTAACCCTTCACTACTGAGACCTTAACCCTTCACTACTGAGACCTTAACCCT
This sequence comes from Salvelinus alpinus, assembly GCF_045679555.1. Taxonomy (NCBI): domain Eukaryota; kingdom Metazoa; phylum Chordata; class Actinopteri; order Salmoniformes; family Salmonidae; genus Salvelinus; species Salvelinus alpinus. The sequence goes on from NC_092091.1 coordinate 2,816,709, forward strand.
TCACTACTGAGGCCTTAACCCTTCACCACTGAGACCTTATCCCTTCACCACTGAGACCTTAACCCTTCACTACTGAGACCTTAACCCTTCACTACTGAGACCTTAACCCTTCACTACTGAGGCCTTAACCCTTCACTACTGAGGCCTTAACCCTTCACTACATTAACATTTCACTACTGAGGCCTTAACCCTTCACTACCTTAACCCTTCACTACTGAGGCCTTAACCCTTCACTACTGAGACCTTAAACCTTCACCACTGAGACCTTAACCCTTCACTACTGAGACCGTAACCCTTCACTACTGAGACCTTAACCCTTCACTACTGAGGCCTTAACCCTTCACTACCTTAACCCTTCACTACTGAGACCTTAACCCTTCACCACTGAGACCTTAACCCTTCACCACTGAGGCCTTTACCCTTCACTACTGAGGCCTTAACCCTTCACTACTGAGACCTTAACCCTTCACTACTGAGACCTTAACCCTTCACTACTGAGACCTTAACCCTTCACCACTGAAACCTTAACCCTTCACTACTGAGGCCTTAACCCTTCACTACTGAGGCCTTAACCCTTCACTACTGAGACCTTAACCCTTCACTACTGAGACCTTAACCCTTCACTACTGAGACCTTAACCCTTCACTACTGAGACCTTAACCCTTCACTACTGAGACCTTAACCCTTCACTACTGAGGCCTTAACCCTTCACTACTGAGGCCTTAACCCTTCACTACTGAGACCTTAACCCTTCACTACTGAGACCTTAACCCTTCACTACTGAGGTCTTAACCCTTCACTACTGAGACCTTAACCCTTCACTACTGAGGCCTTAACCCTTCACTACTGAGACCTTAACCCTTCACCACTGAGACCTTAACCCTTCACTACTGAGGCCTTAACCCTTCACTACTGAGGCCTTAACCCTTCACTACTGAGGCCTTAACCCTTCACTACTGAGACCTTAACCCTTCACTACTGAGGCCTTAACCCTTCACCACTGAGACCTTAACCCTTCATTACTGAGACCTTAACCCTTCACTACTGAGGCCTTCACCCTTCACTACTGAGGCCTTAACCCTTCACTAATGAGGCCTTAACCCTTCACTACTGAGGCCTTAACCCTTCACTACTGAGACATTAACCCTTCACTACTGAGACCGTAACCCTTCACTACTGAGATCTTAACCCTTCACTACTGAGACCTTAACCCTTCACTACCTTAACCCTTCACTACAGAGGCCTTAACCCTTCACTACTGAGGCCTTAACCCTACACTACTGAGACCTTAACCCTTCACTACTGAGACCTTAACCCTTCACTACTGAGGCCTTAACCCTTCACTACTGAGACATTAACCCTTCACTACTGAGACCTTAACCCTTCACTACTGAGACCTTAACCCTTCACTACTGAGACCTTAACCCTTCACTACTGAGGCCTTAACCCTACACTACTGAGACCTTAACCCTTCACTACTGAAACATTAACCCTTCACTACTGAGACCTTAACCCTTCACTACCTTAACCCTTCACTACAGAGGCCTTAACCCTTCACTACTGAGGTCTTAACCCTTCACTACTGAGGCCTTAACCCTTCACTACTGAGACTTTAACCCTTCACTACTGAGGTCTTAACCCTTCACTACTGAGACCTTAACCCTTCATTACTGAGGTCTTAACCCTTCACTACTGAGACCTTAACCCTTCACTACTGAGGCCTTAACCCTTCACGACTGAGACCTTAACCCTTCACGACTGAGGCCTTAACCCTTCACTACTGAGGCCTTAACCCTTCACTACTGAGACCTTCACCCTTCACTACTGAGGCCTTAACCCTTCACTACTGAGACCTTCACCCTTCACTACTGAGGCCTTCACCCTTCACTACTGAGGCCTTAACCCTTCACTACTGAGACCTTCACCCTTCACTACTGAGGCCTTCACCCTTCACTACTGAGACCTTAACCCTTCACTACCTTAACCCTTCACTACCGAGGCCTTAACCCTTCACTACTGAGACCTTAACCCTTCACTACTGAGGCCTTAACCCTTCACTACTGAGACCTTAACCATTCACTACTGAGGCCTTAACCCTTCACTACTGAGGCCTTAACCCTTCACTACTGAGACCTTAACCCTTCACCACTGAGACCTTAGCCCTTCACCACTGAAGCCTTAACCCTTCACTACTGAGACCTTAACCATTCACTACTGAGACCTTAACCCTTCACTACTGAGACCTTAACCCTTCACTACTGAGGCCTTCACCCTTCACCACTGAGACCTTAACCCTTCACCACTGAGGCCTTCACCCTTCACCACTGAGACATTAACACTTCACTACTGAGGTCTTAACCCTTCACTACTGAGACCTTAACCCTTCACTACTGAGGCCTTAACCCTTCACCACTGAGACCTTAACCCTTCACCACTGAGACCTTAACCCTTCACCACTGAGACCTTAACCCTTCACCACTGAGGCCTTCACCCTTCACCACTGAGACCTTCACCCTTCACTACTGAGGCCTTAACCCTTCACTACTGAGGCCTTAACCCTTCACTACTGAGACCTTAACCCTTCACTACTGAGACCTTAACCCTTCACTACTGAGACCTTAACCCTTCACTACTGAGGCCTTAACCCTTCACCACTGAGACCTTATCCCTTCACCACTGAGACCTTAACCCTTCACTACTGAGACCTTAACCCTTCACTACTGAGACCTTAACCCTTCACTACTGAGGCCTTAACCCTTCACTACTGAGGCCTTAACCCTTCACTACATTAACATTTCACTACTGAGACCTTAACCCTTCACTACTGAGGCCTTAACCCTTCACTACTGAGGCCTTAACCCTTCACTACCTTAACCCTTCACTACTGTGGTCTTAACCCTTCACTACTGAGACCTTAACCCTTCACTACTGAGGTCTTAACCCTTCACTACTGAGACCTTAACCCTTCACCACTGAGACCTTAACCCTTCACTAATGAGACCTTAACCTTTCACTACTGAGGCATTAACCCTTCACTACTGAGACCTTAACCTTTCACTACTGAGGCCTTAACCCTTCACCACTGAGACCTTAACACTTCACTACTGAGACCTTAACCCTTCACTACTGAGGCCTTAACCCTTCACTACTGAGGCCTTAACCCTTCACTACTGAGACCTTAACCCTTCACTACTGAGACCTTAACCCTTCACTACTGAGACCTTAACCCTTCACTACTGAGACCTTAACCCTTCACCACTGAGACCTTAACCCTTCACTACTGAGACCTTAACCCTTCACTACTGAGACCTTAACCCTTCACTACTGAGGCCTTAACCCTTCACTACCTTAACCCTTCACTACTGAGACCTTAACCCTTCACCACTGAGACCTTAACCCTTCACCACTGAGGCCTTAACCCTTCACTACTGAGGCCTTAACCCTTCACTACTGAGACCTTAACCCTTCACTACTGAGACCTTAACCCTTCACTACTGAGGCCTTAACCCTTCACCACTGAGACCTTAACCCTTCACTACTGAGGCCTTAACCCTTCACTACTGAGGCCTTAACCCTTCACTACTGAGACCTTAACCCTTCACTACTGAGACCTTAACCCTTCACCACTGAGACCTTAACCCTTCACTACTGAGGCCTTAACCCTTCACTACTGAGACCTTAACCCTTCACTACTGAGACCTTAACCCTTCACTACTGAGACCTTAACCCTTCACTACTGAGACCTTAACCCTTCACTACTGAGACCTTAACCCTTCACTACTGAGGCCTTAACCCTTCACTACTGAGGCCTTAACCCTTCACTACCTTAACCCTTCACTACAGAGGCCTTAACCCTTCACTACTGAGGTCTTAACCCTTCACTACTGAGGCCTTAACCCTTCACTACTGAGACTTTAACCCTTCACTACTGAGGTCTTAACCCTTCACTACTGAGACCTTAACCCTTCACTACTGAGGTCTTAACCCTTCACTACTGAGACCTTAACCCTTCACTACTGAAGCCTTAACCCTTCACTACTGAGACCTTAACCCTTCACGACTGAGGCCTTAACCCTTCACTAGTGAGACCTTAACCCTTCACTACTGAGACCTTAACCCTTCACTACTGAGGCCTTAACCCTTCACTACTGAGGCCTTAACCCTTCACTACTGAGACCTTAACCCTTCACTACTGAGACCTTAACCCTTCACTACTGAGACCTTAACCCTTCACTACTGAGACATTAACCCTTCACCACTGAGACCTTAACCCTTCACTACTGAGACCTTAACCCTTCACTACTGAGACCTTAACCCTTCACTACTGAGGCCTTAACCCTTCACTACCTTAACCCTTCACTACTGAGACCTTAACCCTTCACCACTGAGACCTTAACCCTTCACCACTGAGGCCTTAACCCTTCACTACTGAGGCCTTAACCCTTCACTACTGAGACCTTAACCCTTCACTACTGAGACCTTAACCCTTCACTACTGAGGCCTTAACCCTTCACCACTGAGACCTTAACCCTTCACTACTGAGGCCTTAACCCTTCACTACTGAGGCCTTAACCCTTCACTACTGAGACCTTAACCCTTCACTACTGAGACCTTAACCCTTCACCACTGAGACCTTAACCCTTCACTACTGAGGCCTTAACCCTTCACTACTGAGACCTTAACCCTTCACTACTGAGACCTTAACCCTTCACTACTGAGACCTTAACCCTTCACTACTGAGACCTTAACCCTTCACTACTGAGACCTTAACCCTTCACTACTGAGGCCTTAACCCTTCACTACTGAGGCCTTAACCCTTCACTACCTTAACCCTTCACTACAGAGGCCTTAACCCTTCACTACTGAGGTCTTAACCCTTCACTACTGAGGCCTTAACCCTTCACTACTGAGACTTTAACCCTTCACTACTGAGGTCTTAACCCTTCACTACTGAGACCTTAACCCTTCACTACTGAGGTCTTAACCCTTCACTACTGAGACCTTAACCCTTCACTACTGAAGCCTTAACCCTTCACTACTGAGACCTTAACCCTTCACGACTGAGGCCTTAACCCTTCACTAGTGAGACCTTAACCCTTCACTACTGAGACCTTAACCCTTCACTACTGAAACCTTAACCCTTTACCACTGAGGCATTAACCCTTCACTACTGAGACCTTAAGCCTTCACTACTGAGACGTTAACCCTTCACTACTGAGGCCTTAACCCTTCACTACTGAGGCCTTAACCCTTCACTACTGAGACCTTCACCCTTCACTACTGAGGCCTTAACCCTTCACTACTGAGACCTTCACCCTTCACTACTGAGGCCTTCACCCTTCACTACTGAGGCCTTAACCCTTCACTACTGAGACCTTCACCCTTCACTACTGAGGCCTTCACCCTTCACTACTGAGACCTTAACCCTTCACTACCTTAACCCTTCACTACTGAGGCCTTAACCCTTCACTACTGAGACCTTAACCCTTCACTACTGAGGCCTTAACCCTTCACTACTGAGACCTTAACCATTCACTACTGAGACCTTAACCCTTCACTACTGAGGCCTTAACCCTTCACTACTGAGACCTTAACCCTTCACCACTGAGACCTTAGCCCTTCACCACTGAAGCCGTAACCCTTCACTACTGAGACCTTAACCATTCACTACTGAGACCTTAACCCTTCACTACTGAGACCTTAACCCTTCACTACTGAGGCCTTCACCCTTCACCACTGAGACCTTAACCCTTCACCACTGAGGCCTTCACCCTTCACCACTGAGACATTAACCCTTCACTACTGAGGTCTTAACCCTTCACTACTGAGACCTTAACCCTTCACTACTGAGGCCTTAACCCTTCACCACTGAGACCTTAACCCTTCACCACTGAGACCTTAACCCTTCACCACTGAGACCTTAACCCTTCACCACTGAGGCCTTCACCCTTCACCACTGAGACCTTCACCCTTCACTACTGAGGCCTTCACCCTTCACTACTGAGACCTTAACCCTTCACTACTGAGACCTTAACCCTTCACTACTGAGACCTTAACCCTTCACTACTGAGGCCTTAACCCTTCACTACTGAGACCTTAACCCTTCACTACTGAGACCTTAACCCTTCACTACTGAGACCTTAACCCTTCACTACTGAGACCTTAACCCTTCACTACTGAGACCTTAACCCTTCACTACTGAGGCCTTAACCCTTCACTACTGAGACCTTAACCCTTCACTACTGAGACCTTAACCCTTCACTACTGAGGCCTTAACCCTTCACTACTGAGGCCTTAACCCTTCACTACCTTAACCCTTCACTACTGAGGCCTTAACCCTTCACTACTGAGGCCTTAACCCTTCACCACTGAGACCTTAACCCTTCACTACTGAGACCTTAACCCTTCACTACTGAGACCTTAACCCTTCACTACTGAGGCCTTAACCCTTCACTACCTTAACCCTTCACTACTGAGACCTTAACCCTTCACCACTGAGACCTTAACCCTTCACTACTGAAACCCTTCACCACTGAGGCCTTCACCCTTCACCACTGAGACATTAACCCTTCACTACTGAGGTCTTAACCCTTCACTACTGAGACCTTAACCCTTCACTACTGAGGCCTTAACCCTTCACCACTGAGACCTTAACCCTTCACCACTGAGACCTTAACCCTTCACCACTGAGACCTTAACCCTTCACCACTGAGGCCTTCACCCTTCACCACTGAGACCTTCACCCTTCACTACTGAGGCCTTAACCCTTCACTACTGAGGCCTTAACCCTTCACTACTGAGACCTTAACCCTTCACTACTGAGACCTTAACCCTTCACTACTGAGACCTTAACCCTTCACTACTGAGGCCTTAACCCTTCACCACTGAGACCTTATCCCTTCACCACTGAGACCTTAACCCTTCACTACTGAGACCTTAACCCTTCACTACTGAGACCTTAACCCTTCACTACTGAGGCCTTAACCCTTCACTACTGAGGCCTTAACCCTTCACTACCTTAACCCTTCACTACTGAGACCTTAACCCTTCACTACTGAGGCCTTAACCCTTCACTACTGAGGCCTTAACCCTTCACTACCTTAACCCTTCACTACTGTGGTCTTAACCCTTCACTACTGAGACCTTAACCCTTCACTACTGAGGTCTTAACCCTTCACTACTGAGACCTTAACCCTTCACCACTGAGACCTTAACCCTTCACTACTGAGACCTTAACCTTTCACTACTGAGGCATTAACCCTTCACTACTGAGACCTTAACCTTTCACTACTGAGGCCTTAACCCTTCACCACTGAGACCTTAACACTTCACTACTGAGACCTTAACCCTTCACTACTGAGGCCTTAACCCTTCACTACTGAGGCCTTAACCCTTCACTACTGAGACCTTAACCCTTCACTACTGAGACCTTAACCCTTCACTACTGAGACCTTAACCCTTCACTACTGAGGCCTTAACCCTTCACCACTGAGACCTTAACCCTTCACCACTGAGGCCTTAACCCTTCACTACTGAGACCTTAACCCTTCACTACTGAGACCTTAACCCTTCACTACTGAGGCCTTAACCCTTCACTACTGAGGCCTTAACCCTTCACTACCTTAACCCTTCACTACTGAGGCCTTAACCCTTCACTACTGAGACCTTAACCCTTCACCACTGAGACCTTAACCCTTCACTACTGAGACATTAACCCTTCACTACTGAGACCTTAACCCTTCACTACTGAGGCCTTAACCCTTCACTACCTTAACCCTTCACTACTGAGACCTTAACCCTTCACCACTGAGACCTTAACCCTTCACCACTGAGGCCTTAACCCTTCACTACTGAGGCCTTAACCCTTCACTACTGAGACCTTAACCCTTCACTACTGAGACCTTAACCCTTCACTACTGAGGCCTTAACCCTTCACCACTGAGACCTTAACCCTTCACTACTGAGGCCTTAACCCTTCACTACTGAGGCCTTAACCCTTCACTACTGAGACCTTAACCCTTCACCACTGAGACCTTAACCCTTCACCACTGAGACCTTAACCCTTCACTACTGAGGCCTTAACCCTTCACTACTGAGACCTTAACCCTTCACTACTGAGACCTTAACCCTTCACTACTGAGACCTTAACCCTTCACTACTGAGACCTTAACCCTTCACTACTGAGACCTTAACCCTTCACTACTGAGGCCTTAACCCTTCACTACTGAGGCCTTAACCCTTCACTACTGAGACCTTAACCCTTCACTACTGAGACCTTAACCCTTCACTACTGAGGCCTTAACCCTTCACTACTGAGGCCTTAACCCTTCACTACTGAGACCTTAACCCTTCACTACTGAGACCTTAACCCTTCACTACTGAGACCTTAACCCTTCACTACTGAGGCCTTAACCCTTCACTACTGAGACCTTAACCCTTCACCACTGAGACCTTAACCCTTCACTACTGAGGCCTTAACCCTTCACTACTGAGACCTTAACCCTTCACCACTGAGACCTTAGCCCTTCACCACTGAAGCCGTAACCCTTCACTACTGAGACCTTAACCATTCACTACTGAGACCTTAACCCTTCACTACTGAGACCTTAACCCTTCACTACTGAGGCCTTCATCCTTCACCACTGAGACCTTAACCCTTCACCACTGAGGCCTTCACCCTTCACCACTGAGACATTAACCCTTCACTACTGAGGTCTTAACCCTTCACTACTGAGGTCTTAACCCTTCACTACTGAGGCCTTAACCCTTCACCACTGAGACCTTAACCCTTCACCACTGAGACCTTAACCCTTCACCACTGAGACCTTAACCCTTCACCACTGAGGCCTTCACCCTTCACCACTGAGACCTTCACCCTTCACTACTGAGGCCTTAACCCTTCACTACTGAGGCCTTAACCCTTCACTACTGAGACCTTAACCCTTCACTACTGAGACCTTAACCCTTCACTACTGAGACCTTAACCCTTCACTACTGAGGCCTTAACCCTTCACCACTGAGACCTTATCCCTTCACCACTGAGACCTTAACCCTTCACTACTGAGACCTTAACCCTTCACTACTGAGACCTTAACCCTTCACTACTGAGGCCTTAACCCTTCACTACTGAGGCCTTAACCCTTCACTACCTTAACCCTTCACTACTGAGACCTTAACCCTTCACTACTGAGGCCTTAACCCTTCACTACTGAGGCCTTAACCCTTCACTACCTTAACCCTTCACTACTGTGGTCTTAACCCTTCACTACTGAGACCTTAACCCTTCACTACTGAGGTCTTAACCCTTCACTACTGAGACCTTAACCCTTCACCACTGAGACCTTAACCCTTCACTACTGAGACCTTAACCTTTCACTACTGAGGCATTAACCCTTCACTACTGAGACCTTAACCTTTCACTACTGAGGCCTTAACCCTTCACCACTGAGACCTTAACACTTCACTACTGAGACCTTAACCCTTCACTACTGAGGCCTTAACCTTTCACTACTGAGGCCTTAACCCTTCACTACTGAGACCTTAACCCTTCACTACTGAGACCTTAACCCTTCACTACTGAGACCTTAACCCTTCACTACTGAGGCCTTAACCCTTCACCACTGAGACCTTAACCTTTCACCACTGAGGCCTTAACCCTTCACTACTGAGACCTTAACCCTTCACTACTGAGACCTTAACCCTTCACTACTGAGGCCTTAACCCTTCACTACTGAGGCCTTAACCCTTCACTACCTTAACCCTTCACTACTGAGGCCTTAACCCTTCACTACTGAGACCTTAACCCTTCACCACTGAGACCTTAACCCTTCACTACTGAGACATTAACCCTTCACTACTGAGACCTTAACCCTTCACTACTGAGGCCTTAACCCTTCACTACCTTAACCCTTCACTACTGAGACCTTAACCCTTCACCACTGAGACCTTAACCCTTCACCACTGAGGCCTTAACCCTTCACTACTGAGGCCTTAACCCTTCACTACTGAGGCCTTAACCCTTCACTACCTTAACCCTTCACTACTGAGACCTTAACCCTTCACCACTGAGACCTTAACCCTTCACCACTGAGGCCTTAACCCTTCACTACTGAGGCCTTAACCCTTCACTACTGAGACCTTAACCCTTCACTACTGAGACCTTAACCCTTCACTACTGAGGCCTTAACCCTTCACCACTGAGACCTTAACCCTTCACTACTGAGGCCTTAACCCTTCACTACTGAGGCCTTAACCCTTCACTACTGAGACCTTAACCCTTCACCACTGAGACCTTAACCCTTCACCACTGAGACCTTAACCCTTCGCTACTGAGGCCTTAACCCTTCACTACTGAGACCTTAACCCTTCACTACTGAGACCTTAACCCTTCACTACTGAGACCTTAACCCTTCACTACAGAGACCTTAACCCTTCACTACTGAGACCTTAACCCTTCACTACTGAAGCCTTAACCCTTCACTACTGAGGCCTTAACCCTTCACTACTGAGACCTTAACCCTTCACTACTGAGACCTTAACCCTTCACCACTGAGACCTTAACCCTTCACTACTGAGGCCTTAACCCTTCACTACTGAGGCCTTAACCCTTCACTACTGAGGCCTTAACCCTTCACTACTGAGGCCTTAACCCTTCACTACTGAGACCTTAACCCTTCACTACTGAGACCTTAACCCTTTACTACTGAGACCTTAACCCTTCACTACTGAGGCCTTAACCCTTCACCACTGAGACCTTAACCCTTCATTACTGAGACCTTAACCCTTCACTACTGAGGCCTTCACCCTTCACTACTGAGGCCTTAACCCTTCACTACTGAGACCTTAACCCTTCACTACCTTAACCTTTCACTACAGAGGCCTTAACCCTTCACTACTGAGGCCTTAACCCTTCACTACTGAGACCTTAACCCTTCACTACAGAGGCCTTAACCCTTCATTACTGAGGCCTTAACCCTACACTACTGAGGCCTTAACCCTTCACTACTGAGACCTTAACCTTTCACTACTGAGACCTTAACCCTTCACTACAGAGGCCTTAACCCTTCATTACTGAGGCCTTAACCCTACACTACTGAGGCCTTAACCCTTCACTACTGAGACCTTAACCCTTCACTACTGAGGCCTTAACCCTTCACTACTGAGACATTAACCCTTCACTACTGAGACCTTAACCCTTCACTACTGAGACCTTAACCCTTCACTACTGAGACCTTAACCCTTCACTACTGAGGCCTTAACCCTACACTACTGAGACCTTAACCCTTCACTACTGAGACATTAACCCTTCACTACTGAGACCTTAACCCTTCACTACTGAGACCTTAACCCTTCACTACTGAGACCTTAACCCTTCACTACCTTAACCCTTCACTACAGAGGCCTTAACCCTTCACTACTGAGGTCTTAACCCTTCACTACTGAGGCCTTAACCCTTCACTACTGAGACTTTAACCCTTCACTACTGAGGTCTTAACCCTTCACTACTGAGACCTTAACCCTTCACTACTGAGGTCTTAACCCTTCACTACTGAGACCTTAACCCTTCACTACTGAGGCCTTAACCCTTCACTACTGAGACCTTAACCCTTCACGACTGAGGCCTTAACCCTTCACTAGTGAGACCTTAACCCTTCACTACTGAGACCTTAACCCTTCACCCTTCACTACTGAGGCCTTAACCTTTCACTACTGAGACATTAACCCTTCACTACTGAAACCTTAACCCTTCACCACTGAGGCATTAACCCTTCACTACTGAGACCTTAACCCTTCACTACTGAGACCTTAACCCTTCACTACTGAGGCCTTAACCCTTCACTACTGAGACCTTAACCCTTCACTACTGAGGCCTTAACCCTTCACTACTGAGACCTTAACCCTTCACTAATGAGGCCTTAACCCTTCACTACTGAGACCTTCACCCTTCACTACTGAGGCCTTAACCCTTCACTACTGAGACCTTCACCCTTCACTACTGAGGCCTTCACCCTTCACTACTGAGACCTTAACCCTTCACTACCTTAATCCTTCACTACTGAGGCCTTAACCCTTCACTACTGAGACCTTAACCCTTCACTACTGAGGCCTTAACCCTTCACTACCTTAACCCTTCACTACTGAGGCCTTAACTCTTCACTACTGAGACCTTAACCCTTCACTACTGAGACCTTAACCCTTCACTACTGAGGCCTTAACCCTTCACTACTGAGACCTTAACCCTTCACTACTGAGGCCTTAACCCTTCACTACTGAGGCCTTCACCCTTCACTATTGAGACCTTAACCCTTCACTACCTTAACCCTTCACTACTGAGGCCTTAACCCTTCACTACTGAGACCTTAACCCTTCACTACTGAGGCCTTAACCCTTCACTACCTTAACCCTTCACTACTGAGGCCTTAACCCTTCACTACTGAGACCTTAACCCTTCACTACCTTAACCCTTCACTACTGAGACCTTAACCCTTCACTACTGAGACATTAACCCTTCACTACTGAGGCCTTAACCCTTCACTACTGAGACCTTAACCCTTCACTACTGAGACATTAACCCTTCACTACTGAGACCTTAACCCTTCCCTACTGAGACCTTAACCCTTCACTACCTTCACCCTTCACTACAGAGGCCTTAACCCTTCACTACTGAGACCTTAACCCTTCACTACTGAGGCCTTAACCCTTCACCACTGAGGCCTTAACCCTTCACTACTGAGACCTTAACCCTTCACTACTGAGACCTTAACCCTTCACTACCGAGACCTTAACCCTTCACTACTGAGACCTTAACCCTTCACTACTGAGGCCTTAACCCTTCACTACTGAGACCTTAACCCTTCACTACTGAGGCCTTAACCCTTCACTACTGAGACCTTAACCCTTCACTACTGAGGCCTTAACCCTTCACTACTGAGACCTTCACCCTTCACTACTGAGGCCTTAACCCTTCACTACTGAAACCTTCACCCTTCACTACTGAGGCCTTCACCCTTCACTACTGAGACCTTAACCCTTCACTACCTTAACCCTTCACCACTGAGGCCTTAACCCTTCACTACTGAGACCTTAACCTTTCACTACTGAGGCATTAACCCTTCACTACTGAGACCTTAACCTTTCACTACTGAGGCCTTAACCCTTCACCACTGAGACCTTAACCCTTCACTACTGAGACCTTAACCCTTCACTACAGAGGCCTTAACCCTTCACTACTGAGGCCTTAACCCTTCACTACTGAGGCATTAACCCTTCACTACTGAGGCCTTAACCCTTCACTACTGAGACCTTAACCCTTCACTACTGAGACCTTAACCCTTCACTACTGAGACCTTAACCCTTCACTACTGAGGCCTTAACCCTTCACCACTGAGACCTTAACCCTTCACCACTGAGACCTTAACCCTTCACTACTGAGACCTTAACCCTTCACTACTGAGACCTTAACCCTTCACTACTGAGGCCTTAACCCTTCACTACTGAGGCCTTAACCCTTCACTACCTTAGCCCTTCACTACTGAGGCCTTAACCCTTCACTACTGAGACCTTAAACCTTCACCACTGAGACCTTAACCCTTCACTACTGAGACCTTAACCCTTCACTACTGAGACCTTAACCCTTCACTACTGAGGCCTTAACCCTTCACTACCTTAACCCTTCACTACTGAGACCTTAACCCTTCACCACTGAGACCTTAACCCTTCACCACTGAGGCCTTTACCCTTCACTACTGAGGCCTTAACCCTTCACTACTGAGGCATTAACCCTTCACTACTGAGGCCTTAACCCTTCACTACTGAGACCTTAACCCTTCACTACTGAGACCTTAACCCTTCACTACTGAGACCTTAACCCTTCACTACTGAGGCCTTAACCCTTCACCACTGAGACCTTAACCCTTCACCACTGAGACCTTAACCCTTCACTACTGAGACCTTAACCCTTCACTACTGAGACCTTAACCCTTCACTACTGAGACCTTAACCCTTCACTACTGAGGCCTTAACCCTTCACCACTGAGACCTTAACCCTTCATTACTGAGACCTTAACCCTTCACTACTGAGGCCTTCACCCTTCACTACTGAGGCCTTAACCCTTCACTACTGAGACCTTAACCCTTCACTACCTTAACCTTTCACTACAGAGGCCTTAACCCTTCACTACTGAGGCCTTAACCCTTCACTACTGAGACCTTAACCCTTCACTACAGAGGCCTTAACCCTTCATTACTGAGGCCTTAACCCTACACTACTGAGGCCTTAACCCTTCACTACTGAGACCTTAACCCTTCACTACCTTAACCTTTCACTACAGAGGCCTTAACCCTTCACTACTGAGGCCTTAACCCTTCACTACTGAGACCTTAACCCTTCACTACAGAGGCCTTAACCCTTCATTACTGAGGCCTTAACCCTACACTACTGAGGCCTTAACCCTTCACTACTGAGACCTTAACCTTTCACTACTGAGACCTTAACCCTTCACTACAGAGGCCTTAACCCTTCATTACTGAGGCCTTAACCCTACACTACTGAGGCCTTAACCCTTCACTACTGAGACCTTAACCCTTCACTACTGAGGCCTTAACCCTTCACTACTAGAGAGCACTTAACCCTTCACTACTGAGACCTTAACCCTTCACTACTGAGACATTAACCCTTCACTACTGAGACCTTAACCCTTCACTACTGAGACCTTAACCCTTCACTACTGAGACCTTAACCCTTCACTACCTTAACCCTTCACTACAGAGGCCTTAACCCTTCACTACTGAGGTCTTAACCCTTCACTACTGAGGCCTTAACCCTTCACTACTGAGACATTAACCCTTCACTACTGAGGTCTTAACCCTTCACTACTGAGACCTTAACCCTTCACTACTGAGGTCTTAACCCTTCACTACTGAGACCTTAACCCTTCACTACTGAGGCCTTAACCCTTCACTACTGAGACCTTAACCCTTCACGACTGAGGCCTTAACCCTTCACTAGTGAGACCTTAACCCTTCACTACTGAGACCTTAACCCTTCACCCTTCACTACTGAGGCCTTAACCTTTCACTACTGAGACATTAACCCTTCACTACTGAAACCTTAACCCTTCACCACTGAGGCATTAACCCTTCACTACTGAGACCTTAACCCTTCACTACTGAGACCTTAACCCTTCACTACTGAGGCCTTAACCCTTCACTACTGAGACCTTAACCCTTCACTACTGAGGCCTTAACCCTTCACTACTGAGACCTTAACCCTTCACTAATGAGGCCTTAACCCTTCACTACTGAGACCTTCACCCTTCACTACTGAGGCCTTAACCCTTCACTACTGAGACCTTCACCCTTCACTACTGAGGCCTTCACCCTTCACTACTGAGACCTTAACCCTTCACTACCTTAATCCTTCACTACTGAGGCCTTAACCCTTCACTACTGAGACCTTAACCCTTCACTACTGAGGCCTTAACCCTTCACTACCTTAACCCTTCACTACTGAGGCCTTAACTCTTCACTACTGAGACCTTAACCCTTCACTACTGAGACCTTAACCCTTCACTACTGAGGCCTTAACCCTTCACTACTGAGACCTTAACCCTTCACTACTGAGGCCTTAACCCTTCACTACTGAGACCTTAACCCTTCACTACTGAGGCCTTAACCCTTCACTACCTTAACCCTTCACTACTGAGGCCTTAACCCTTCACTACTGAGGCCTTAACCCTTCACTACTGAGGCCTTAACCCTTCACTACCTTAACCCTTCACTACTGAGGCCTTAACCCTTCACTACTGAGACCTTAACCCTTCACTACCTTAACCCTTCACTACTGAGACCTTAACCCTTCACTACTGAGACATTAACCCTTCACTACTGAGGCCTTAACCCTTCACTACTGAGACCTTAACCCTTCACTACTGAGACATTAACCCTTCACTACTGAGACCTTAACCCTTCCCTACTGAGACCTTAACCCTTCACTACCTTCACCCTTCACTACAGAGGCCTTAACCCTTCACTACTGAGACCTTAACCCTTCACTACTGAGGCCTTAACCCTTCACCACTGAGGCCTTAACCCTTCACTACTGAGACCTTAACCCTTCACTACTGAGACATTAACCCTTCACTACCGAGACCTTAACCCTTCACTACTGAGACCTTAGCCCTTCACTACTGAGGCCTTAACCCTTCACTACTGAGACCTTAAACCTTCACCACTGAGACCTTAACCCTTCACTACTGAGACCTTAACCCTTCACTACTGAGGCCTTAACCCTTCACTACTGAGACCTTCACCCTTCACTACTGAGGCCTTAACCCTTCACTACTGAAACCTTAACCCTTCACTACTGAGGCCTTAACCCTTCACTACTGAGGCCTTAACCCTTCACTACTGAGGCCTTAACCCTTCACTACTGAGACCTTAACCCTTCACTACTGAGGCCTTAACCCTTCACTACTGAGACCTTAACCCTTCACTACTGAGACCTTAACCCTTCACTACTGAGACCTTAACCCTTCACTACTGAGGCCTTAACCCTTCACTACTGAGGCCTTAACCCTTCACTACTGAGACCTTAACCCTTCACTACTGAGACCTTAACCCTTCACTACTGAGGCCTTAACCCTTCACTACTGAGACCTTAACCCTTCACTACAGAGGCCTTAACCCTTCACTACTGAGACCTTAACCCTTCACTACTGAGGCCTTAACCCTTCACCACTGAGGCCTTAACCCTTCACTACTGAGACCTTAACCCTTCACTACTGAGACATTAACCCTTCACTACCGAGACCTTAACCCTTCACTACTGAGACCTTAACCCTTCACTACTGAGGCCTTAACCCTTCACTACTGAGACCTTAACCCTTCACTACTGAGGCCTTAACCCTTCACTACTGAGACCTTAACCCTTCACTACTGAGGCCTTAACCCTTCACTACTGAGACCTTCACCCTTCACTACTGAGGCCTTAACCCTTCACTACTGAAACCTTCACCCTTCACTACTGAGGCCTTCACCCTTCACTACTGAGACCTTAACCCTTCACTACCTTAACCCTTCACCACTGAGGCCTTAACCCTTCACTACTGAGACCTTAACCTTTCACTACTGAGGCATTAACCCTTCACTACTGAGACCTTAACCTTTCACTACTGAGGCCTTAACCCTTCACCACTGAGACCTTAACCCTTCACTACTGAGGCCTTAACCCTTCACTACTGAGGCCTTAACCCTTCACTACCTTAACCTTTCACTACAGAGGCCTTAACCCTTCACTACTGAGGCCTTAACCCTTCACTACTGAGACCTTAACCCTTCACTACAGAGGCCTTAACCCTTAACTACTGAGGCCTTAACCCTACACTACTGAGGCCTTAACCCTTCACTACTGAGACCTTAACCCTTCACTACTGAGACCTTAACCCTTCACTACAGAGGCCTTAACCCTTCACTACTGAGGCCTTAACCCTACACTACTGAGGCCTTAACCCTTCACTACTGAGACCTTAACCCTTCACTACTGAGGCCTTAACCCTTCACTACTGAGACATTAACCCTTCACTACTGAGACCTTAACCCTTCACTACTGAGACCTTAACCCTTCACTACTGAGACCTTAACCCTTCACTACTGAGGCCTTAACCCTACACTACTGAGACCTTAACCCTTCACTACTGAGACATTAACCCTTCACTACTGAGACCTTAACCCTTCACTACTGAGACCTTAACCCTTCACTACCTTAACCCTTCACTACAGAGGCCTTAACCCTTCACTACTGAGGTCTTAACCCTTCACTACTGAGGCCTTAACCCTTCACTACTGAGACTTTAACCCTTCACTACTGAGGTCTTAACCCTTCACTACTGAGACCTTAACCCTTCACTACTGAGGTCTTAACCCTTCACTACTGAGACCTTAACCCTTCACTACTGAGGCCTTAACCCTTCACTACTGAGACCTTAACCCTTCACGACTGAGGCCTTAACCCTTCACTAGTGAGACCTTAACCCTTCACTACTGAGACCTTAACCCTTCACCCTTCACTACTGAGGCCTTAACCTTTCACTACTGAGACATTAACCCTTCACTACTGAAACCTTAACCCTTCACCACTGAGGCATTAACCCTTCACTACTGAGACCTTAACCCTTCACTACTGAGACCTTAACCCTTCACTACTGAGGCCTTAACCCTTCACTACTGAGACCTTAACCCTTCACTACTGAGGCCTTAACCCTTCACTACTGAGACCTTAACCCTTCACTACTGAGGCCTTAACCCTTCACTACTGAGACCTTCACCCTTCACTACTGAGGCCTTAACCCTTCACTACTGAGACCTTCACCCTTCACTACTGAGGCCTTCACCCTTCACTACTGAGACCTTAACCCTTCACTACCTTAACCCTTCACTACTGAGACCTTAACCCTTCACCACTGAGACCTTAACCCTTCACCACTGAGGCCTTTACCCTTCACTACTGAGGCCTTAACCCTTCACTACTGAGACCTTAACCCTTCACTACTGAGGCCTTAACCCTTCACCACTGAGACCTTAACCCTTCACTACTGAGGCCTTAACCCTTCACTACTGAGGCCTTAACCCTTCACTACTGAGACCTTCACCCTTCACTACTGAGGCCTTAACCCTTCACTACTGAAACCTTCACCCTTCACTACTGAGGCCTTCACCCTTCACTACTGAGACCTTAACCCTTCACCACTGAGGCCTTAACCCTTCACTACTGAGACCTTAACCTTTCACTACTGAGGCATTAACCCTTCACTACTGAGACCTTAACCTTTCACTACTGAGGCCTTAACCCTTCACCACTGAGACCTTAACCCTTCACTACTGAGACCTTAACCCTTCACTACAGAGGCCTTAACCCTTCACTACTGAGGCCTTAACCCTTCACTACTGAGGCATTAACCCTTCACTACTGAGGCCTTAACCCTTCACTACTGAGACCTTAACCCTTCACTACTGAGACCTTAACCCTTCACTACTGAGACCTTAACCCTTCACTACTGAGGCCTTAACCCTTCACCACTGAGACCTTAACCCTTCACCACTGAGACCTTAACCCTTCACTACTGAGACCTTAACACTTCACTACTGAGGCCTTAACCCTTCACTACTGAGGCCTTAACCCTTCACTACCTTAACCCTTCACTACTGAGGCCTTAACCCTTCACTACTGAGACCTTAAACCTTCACCACTGAGACCTTAACCCTTCACTACTGAGACCTTAACCCTTCACTACTGAGACCTTAACCCTTCACTACTGAGGCCTTAACCCTTCACTACCTTAACCCTTCACTACTGAGGCCTTAACCCTTCACTACTGAGACCTTAACCCTTCACTACTGAGGCCTTAACCCTTCACTACTGAGGCCTTAACCCTTCACTACCTTAACCCTTCACTACTTTGGTCCTTAACCCTTCACTACTGAGACCTTAACCCTTCACCACTGAGACCTTAACCCTTCACTACTGAGGCCTTAACCCTTCACTACTGAGGCCTTAACCCTTCACTACTGAGGCCTTAACCCTTCACTACTGAGGCCTTAACCCTTCACTACTGAGACCTTAACCCTTCACTACTGAGACCTTAACCCTTCACTACTGAGGCCTTAACCCTTCACCACTGAGACCTTAACCCTTCATTACTGAGACCTTAACCCTTCACTACTGAGAACTTCACCCTTCACTACTGAGGCCTTAACCCTTCACTACTGAGGCCTTAACCCTTCACTACTGAGGCCTTAACCCTTCACTACTGAGACCTTAACCCTTCACTACTGAGACATTAACCCTTCACTACTGACACCTTAACCCTTCACTACTGAGACCTTAACCCTTCACTACTGAGACCTTAACCCTTCACTACCTTAACCCTTCACTACAGAGGCCTTAACCCTTCACTACTGAGGCCTTAACCCTACACTACTGAGACCTTAACCCTTCACTACTGAGACCTTAACCCTTCACTACTGAGGCCTTAACCCTTCACTACTGAGACATTAACCCTTCACTACTGAGACCTTAACCCTTCACTACTGAGACCTTAACCCTTCACTACTGAGACCTTAACCCTTCACTACTGAGGCCTTAACCCTTCACCACTGAGACCTTAACCCTTCACTACTGAGGCCTTAACCTTTCACTACTGAGGCCTTAACCCTTCACTACTGAGACCTTCACCCTTCACTACTGAGACCTTAACCCTTCACCACTGAAACCTTAACCCTTCACTACTGAGGCCTTAACCCTTCACTACTGAGGCCTTAACCCTTCACTACTGAGACCTTAACCCTTCACTACTGAGACCTTAACCCTTCACTACTGAGACCTTAACCCTTCACTACTGAGACCTTAACCCTTCACTACTGAGACCTTAACCCTTCACTACTGAGACCTTAACCCTTCACTACTGAGACCTTAACCCTTCACTACTGAGACCGTAACCCTTCACTACTGAGGCCTTAACCCTTCACTACTGAGGCCTTAACCCTTCACTACTGAGACCTTAACCCTTCACTACTGAGACCTTAACCCTTCACTACTGAGGTCTTAACCCTTCACTACTGAGACCTTAACCCTTCACTACTGAGGCCTTAACCCTTCACTACTGAGACCTTAACCCTTCACCACTGAGACCTTAACCCTTCACTACTGAGGTCTTAACCCTTCACTACTGAGGCCTTAACCCTTCACTACTGAGGCCTTAACCCTTCACTACTGAGGCCTTAACCCTTCACTACTGAGACCTTAACCCTTCACTACTGAGACCTTAACCCTTCACTACTGAGGCCTTAACCCTTCACCACTGAGACCTTAACCCTTCATTACTGAGACCTTAACCCTTCACTACTGAGAACTTCACCCTTCACTACTGAGGCCTTAACCCTTCACTACTGAGGCCTTAACCCTTCACTACTGAGACCTTAACCCTTCACTACTGAGACCTTAACCCTTCACTACTGAGGTCTTAACCCTTCACTACTGAGACCTTAACCCTTCACTACTGAGGCCTTAACCCTTCACTACTGAGACCTTAACCCTTCACCACTGAGACCTTAACCCTTCACTACTGAGGTCTTAACCCTTCACTACTGAGGCCTTAACCCTTCACTACTGAGGCCTTAACCCTTCACTACTGAGGCCTTAACCCTTCACTACTGAGACCTTAACCCTTCACTACTGAGACCTTAACCCTTCACTACTGAGGCCTTAACCCTTCACCAATGAGACCTTAACCCTTCATTACTGAGACCTTAACCCTTCACTACTGAGAACTTCACCCTTCACTACTGAGGCCTTAACCCTTCACTACTGAGGCCTTAACCCTTCACTACTGAGGCCTTAACCCTTCACTACTGAGACCTTAACCCTTCACTACTGAGACATTAACCCTTCACTACTGACACCTTAACCCTTCACTACTGAGACCTTAACCCTTCACTACTGAGACCTTAACCCTTCACTACTGAGACCTTAACCCTTCACTACTGAGACCTTAACCCTTCACTACTGAGGCCTTAACCCTTCACTACTGAGACATTAACCCTTCACTACTGAGACCTTAACCCTTCACTACTGAGACCTTAACCCTTCACTACTGAGGCCTTAACCCTACACTACTGAGACCTTAACCCTTCACTACTGAGACATTAACCCTTCACTACTGAGACCTTAACCCTTCACTACCTTAACCCTTCACTACAGAGGCCTTAACCCTTCACTACTGAGGTCTTAACCCTTCACTACTGAGGCCTTAACCCTTCACTACTGAGACTTTAACCCTTCACTACTGAGGCCTTAACCCTTCACCACTGAGACCTTAACCCTTCACTACTGAGACCTTAACCCTTCACTACTGAGGCCTTAACCCTTCACCACTGAGACCTTAACCCTTCATTACTGAGACCTTAACCCTTCACTACTGAGAACTTCACCCTTCACTACTGAGGCCTTAACCCTTCACTACTGAGGCCTTAACCCTTCACTACTGAGGCCTTAACCCTTCACTACTGAGACCTTAACCCTTCACTACTGAGACATTAACCCTTCACTACTGACACCTTAACCCTTCACTACTGAGACCTTAACCCTTCACTACTGAGACCTTAACCCTTCACTACCTTAACCCTTCACTACAGAGGCCTTAACCCTTCACTACTGAGGCCTTAACCCTACACTACTGAGACCTTAACCCTTCACTACTGAGACCTTAACCCTTCACTACTGAGGCCTTAACCCTTCACTACTGAGACATTAACCCTTCACTACTGAGACCTTAACCCTTCACTACTGAGACCTTAACCCTTCACTACTGAGACCTTAACCCTTCACTACTGAGGCCTTAACCCTTCACCACTGAGACCTTAACCCTTCACTACTGAGGCCTTAACCTTTCACTACTGAGGCCTTAACCCTTCACTACTGAGACCTTCACCCTTCACTACTGAGACCTTAACCCTTCACCACTGAAACCTTAACCCTTCACTACTGAGGCCTTAACCCTTCACTACTGAGGCCTTAACCCTTCACTACTGAGACCTTAACCCTTCACTACTGAGACCTTAACCCTTCACTACTGAGACCTTAACCCTTCACTACTGAGACCTTAACCCTTCACTACTGAGACCTTAACCCTTCACTACTGAGACCTTAACCCTTCACTACTGAGACCTTAACCCTTCACTACTGAGACCTTAACCCTTCACTACTGAGGCCTTAACCCTTCACTACTGAGGCCTTAACCCTTCACTACTGAGACCTTAACCCTTCACTACTGAGACCTTAACCCTTCACTACTGAGGTCTTAACCCTTCACTACTGAGACCTTAACCCTTCACTACTGAGGCCTTAACCCTTCACTACTGAGACCTTAACCCTTCACTACTGAGACCTTAACCCTTCACTACTGAGGTCTTAACCCTTCACTACTGAGGCCTTAACCCTTCACTACTGAGGCCTTAACCCTTCACTACTGAGGCCTTAACCCTTCACTACTGAGACCTTAACCCTTCACTACTGAGACCTTAACCCTTCACTACTGAGGCCTTAACCCTTCACCACTGAGACCTTAACCCTTCATTACTGAGACCTTAACCCTTCACTACTGAGAACTTCACCCTTCACTACTGAGGCCTTAACCCTTCACTACTGAGGCCTTAACCCTTCACTACTGAGGCCTTAACCCTTCACTACTGAGACCTTAACCCTTCACTACTGAGACATTAACCCTTCACTACTGACACCTTAACCCTTCACTACTGAGACCTTAACCCTTCACTACTGAGACCTTAACCCTTCACTACTGAGACCTTAACCCTTCACTACTGAGACATTAACCCTTCACTACTGAGACATTAACCCTTCACTACCTTAACCCTTCACTACAGAGGCCTTAACCCTTCACTACTGAGGTCTTAACCCTTCACTACTGAGGCCTTAACCCTTCACTACTGAGACTTTAACCCTTCACTACTGAGGTCTTAACCCTTCACTACTGAGACCTTAACCCTTCACTACTGAGGTCTTAACCCTTCACTACTGAGACCTTAACCCTTCACTACTGAGGCCTTAACCCTTCACTACTGAGACCTTAACCCTTCACGACTGAGGCCTTAACCCTTCACTAGTGAGACCTTAACCCTTCACTACTGAGACCTTAACCCTTCACCCTTCACTACTGAGGCCTTAACCCTTCACTACTGAGACCTTAACCCTTCACTACTGAAACCTTAACCCTTCACCACTGAGGCATTAACCCTTCACTACTGAGACCTTAACCCTTCACTACTGAGACGTTAACCCTTCACTACTGAGGCCTTAACCCTTCACTACTGAGGCCTTAACCCTTCACTACTGAGACCTTCACCCTTCACTACTGAGGCCTTAACCCTTCACTACTGAGACCTTCACCCTTCACTACTGAGGCCTTCACCCTTCACTACTGAGGCCTTAACCCTTCACTACTGAGACCTTCACCCTTCACTACTGAGGCCTTCACCCTTCACTACTGAGACCTTAACCCTTCACTACCTTAACCCTTCACTACTGAGGCCTTAACCCTTCACTACTGAGACCTTAACCCTTCACTAATGAGGCCTTAACCCTTCACTACTGAGACCTTAACCATTCACTACTGAGGCCTTAACCCTTCACTACTGAGGCCTTAACCCTTCACTACTGAGACCTTAACCCTTCACCACTGAGACCTTAGCCCTTCACCACTGAGGCCTTAACCCTTCACTACTGAGACCTTAACCATTCACTACTGAGACCTTAACTCTTCACTACTGAGACCTTAACCCTTCACTACTGAGGCCTTCACCCTTCACCACTGAGACCTTAACCCTTCACCACTGAGGCCTTCACCCTTCACCACTGAGACCTTAACCCTTCACTACTGAGGTCTTAACCCTTCACTACTGAGACCTTAACCCTTCACTACTGAGGCCTTAACCCTTCACCACTGAGACCTTAACCCTTCACCACTGAGACCTTAACCCTTCACCACTGAGACCTTAACCCTTCACCACTGAGGCCTTCACCCTTCACCACTGAGACCTTCACCCTTCACTACTGAGACCTTAACCCTTCACTACTGAGACCTTAACCCTTCACTACTGAGGCCTTAACCCTTCACTACTGAGGCCTTAACCCTTCACTACCTTAACCCTTCACTACTGAGGCCTTAACCCTTCACTACAGAGACCTTAACCCTTCACTACTGAGACCTTAACCCTTCACTACTGAGGCCTTAACCCTTCACCACTGAGACCTTATCCCTTCACCACTGAGACCTTAACCCTTCACTACTGAGTCCTTAACCCTTCACTACTGAGACCTTAACCCTTCACTACTGAGGCCTTAACCCTTCACTACTGAGGCCTTAACCCTTCACTACCTTAACCCTTCACTACTGAGGCCTTAACCCTTCACTACTGAGACCTTAACCCTTCACTACTGAGACCTTAACCCTTCACCACTGAGACCTTAACCCTTCACTACTGAGGCCTTAACCCTACACTACCTTAACCCTTCACTACTGAGACCTTAACCCTTCACCACTGAGACCTTAACCCTTCACCACTGAGACCTTAACCCTTCACCACTGAGGCCTTAACCCTTCACTACTGAGGCCTTAACCCTTCACTACTGAGACCTTAACCCTTCACTACTGAGACCTTAACCCTTCACTACTGAGGCCTTAACCCTTCACCACTGAGACCTTAACCCTTCACTACTGAGGCCTTAACCCTTCACTACTGAGGCCTTAACCCTTCACTACTGAGACCTTAACCCTTCACTACTGAGACCTTCACCCTTCACTACTGAGACCTTAACCCTTCACGACTGAGACCTTAACCCTTCACGACTGAGACCTTAACCCTTCACTACTGAGGCCTTAACCCTTCACTACTGAGGCCTTAACCCTTCACTACTGAGGCCTTAACCCTTCACTACTGAGGCCTTAACCCTTCACTACTGAGGCCTTAACCATTCACTACTGAGACCTTAACCCTTCACTACTGAGACCTTAACCCTTCACTACTGAGGCCTTAACCCTTCACCACTGAGACCTTAACCCTTCATTACTGAGACCTTAACCCTTCACTACTGAGGCCTTCACCCTTCACTACTGAGGCCTTAACCCTTCACTACTGAGGCCTTAACCCTTCACTACTGAGGCCTTAACCCTTCACTACTGAGACCTTAACCCTTCACTACTGAGACATTAACCCTTCACTACTGAGACCTTAACCCTTCACTACTGAGACCTTAACCCTTCACTACTGAGACCTTAACCCTTCACTACCTTAACCCTTCACTACAGAGGCCTTAACCCTTCACTACTGAGGCCTTAACCCTACACTACTGAGGCCTTAACCCTTCACTACTGAGACCTTAACCCTTCACTACTGAAGCCTTAACCCTTCACTACTGAGACATTAACCCTTCACTACTGAGACCTTAACCCTTCACTACTGAGACCTTAACCCTTCACTACTGAGACCTTAACCCTTCACTACTGAGACCTTAACCCTTCACTACTGAGACCTTAACCCTTCACTACTGAGACCTTAACCCTTCACTACTGAGACCTTCACCCTTCACTACTGAGACCTTAACCCTTCACGACTGAGACCTTAATCCTTCACCACTGAGGTCTTTTTTGGGTTATTTTTATGACCTCTGCCTGCATTTCCGTTTGTGAGCAATCCCTAAATCTTCTTCTTTATGATTTATTGATTGAGTGCAGATTTTTATACATTGCACTGTATGAATCAAAAGACAGCCATAGGGACAAAATGTGTCCTTTTCTGTTGGATTTCTGTGGAAAATCCTATCAAACAAACTATACCACACAATACAATTCTAGGCCAGTTGTCACAGAGGTATCAGACTTCAGCCGTATCAAGGATTTCAGTGGAGTGTTATGCTGCTTCTGGGGCGGCAGGTAGCTTAGTGGTTAGAGTGTTGGACTAGTAATCAAAAGGTTGCTGGATTGAATCCCTAAGCTCCTCTCCTTCTCCTTCTCCCTCTCTCTCCTCTCCTCCTCCTCCCATCTCTCCTCTCCTCTCCTCCTCCTCTCTCCTCCCCTCCAACTCTCCTCTCCTCCTCCTCTCCTCCCCTCTTCCTCTCTCCTCTCTCCACTCTTCCTCTGTCCTCTCCTCTCCTACTCTCTCCTCCCCTCCTCCTCTCTCATCCCCTCCACCTCTCCTTTCCTTTTTCCCCTCCTCCTCTCCTCTCCTCATCTACTCTTCCTCCTCTCTCCTCCCCTCCTCCTCTCCTCTATCCTCTCCTCTCCTCTCTCCAACTCCATGTCAGTAGCACCAATATTATTGTTCCTTCATTATTGTTTTTGTTTTTCATTGTTTACTGTACCATAGGTCTTTTTTACAATTTTGAAAAGAGATCTCGTTTTAAAATGGTTTCCCCATTTCTTTCTAACACTATAATTGGATTTCAGACCCTCAGGACAAAATAAAAAGATTAGCATTTACCCAGCCATGTGAATGGGCTGAATCCTGGTGGACAGGGTTACAGGGTTACAGGGTTAGAGGGTTACAGGGTTACGGGGTTACGGGGTTACAGGGTTACAGGGTTAGAGGGTTACAGGGTTACAGGGTCAGAGGGTCAGAGGGTCAGAGGTTACAGGGTTACAGGGTTACAGGGTTACATGGTTACATGGTTAGAGGGTTACATGGTTAGAGGGTTACATGGTTCAGAGGGTTACAGGGTCAGAGGGTTACAGGGTTACAGGGTCAGAGGGTTACAGGGTTACAGGGTTAGAGGGTCAGAGGGTTACAGGGTCAGAGGGTTACAGGGTCAGAGGGTTACAGGGTTACAGGGTTACAGGGTTACAGGGTTACAGGGTTAGAGGGTTACAGGGTTACAGGGTTAGAGGGTTAGAGGGTTAGAGGGTTACAGGGTTAGAGGGTTACAGGGTTATAGGGTTAGAGGGTTACAGGGTTACAGGGTTACAGGGTTAGAGGGTTACCGGGTTACAGGGTTACAGGGTTACAGGGTCAGATGGTTACAGGGTTACAGGGTTAGAGGGTTAGAGGGTTACAGGGTTACAGGGTTACAGGGTCAGAGGGTTACAGGGTCACAGGGTTACAGGGTTACAGGGTTAGAAGGTTACAGGGTTAGAAGGTTACAGGGTTACAGGGTTAGAAAATATATTACAGGGTTATAGGGTTAGAGGGTTACAGGGTTACAGGGTTACAGGGTTACAGGGTTACAGGGTTAGAGGGTTACCGGGTTACAGGGTTACAGGGTTACAGGGTCAGATGGTTACAGGGTTACAGGGTTACAGGGTTAGAGGGTTAGAGGGTTAGAGGGTTACAGGGTTACAGGGTCAGAGGGTTACAGGGTCACAGGGTTACAGGGTTACAGGGTTAGAAGGTTACAGGGTTAGAAGGTTACAGGGTTACAGGGTTAGAGGGTTACAGGGTTACAGGGTTACAGGGTTAGAGGGTTACAGGGTTACAGGGTTAGAGGGTTAGAGGGTTAGAGGGTTAGAGGGTTAGAGGGTTAGAGGGTTACATGGTTACAGGGTTACAGGGTTAGAGGTTTAGAGGGTTACAGGGTTACAGGGTTAGAGGGTTAGAGGGTTACAGGGTTACAGGGTTAGAGAGTTACAGGGTCAGAGGGTTACAGGGTTACAGGGTTGGATGTGGGTGTAGATGACTGAAGTAGAATATTTACCACCATAATAATTCATAATAGTAATTGATTGGATTTCTATAATGTTTCTCCCAGTGCTCACATGGCTTTACGTAGTAAAACTCACCTCATCCACCATGTGTATAACCAGCCGCATGATGGATGCCTTTAGGGGAGGAGACAGCAGTGTGTCAGACTGCTCCCTGGCTGGCTGTACTTTATGATGGCCATAAACATCGATGCTCTCAGGGTTGGTTTAATTGAGGACACTCTGGAGGGCTCTGAACTGTAACTAATGACTGGTCCAGGATCTGTGGTCCCTGCTTGACTGCCGGCCTGGCTCCTTTATAGTCAATGAACTGTAATCACTGGTTCTGGACCAGCCTGTACTACTCTGAACTTTAACTAACTACTGGGTCTGTATTAACTACTGGTCCTGGGTCAGTATTAACTACTATGGTCTTATAGTCCTGTGGTTCCTGTATTAACTACTGGTCCTGGGTCTGTATTAACTACTATGGTCTTATAGTCCTGTGGTTCCTGTATTAACTACTGGTCCTGGGTCAGTATTACCTACTACGGTCTTATAGTCCTGTGGTTCCTGTATTAACTACTGGTCCTGGGTCTGTATTAACTACTATGGTCTTATAGTCCTGTGGTTCCTGTATTAACTACTGGTGCTGGGTCAGTATTAACTACTATGGTCTTATAGTCCTGTGGTTCCTGTATTAACTACTGGTCCTGGGTCAGTATTAACTACTACGGTCTAATAGTCCTGTGGTTCCTGTATTAACTACTGGTCCTGGGTCAGTATTATTTACTACGGTCTAATAGTCCTGTGGTTCCTGTATTAACTACTGGTCCTGGGTCAGTATTAACTACTATGGTCTTATAGTCCTGTGGTTCCTGTATTAAGGAAGAGTAGCTGCTGCCTTGGCAGGAACTAATGGGGATCCATAATAAACCCCAGGAAGAGTAGCTGCTGCCTTGGCAGGAACTAATGGGGATCCATAATAAGCCCCAGGAAGAGTAGCTGCTGCCTTGGCAGGAACTAATGGGGATCCATAATAAATCCCAGGAAGAGTAGCTGCTGCCTTGGCAGGAACTAATGGGGATCCATAATAAACCCCAGGAAGAGTAGCTGCTGCCTTGGCAGGAACTAATGGGGATCCATAATAAACCCCAGGAAGAGTAGCTGCTGCCTTGGCAACAGGAGCTAATGGGGATCCATAATAAACCCCTGGAAGAGTAGCTGCTGCCTTGGCAGGAACTAATGGGGATCCATAATAAATCCCAGGAAGAGTAGCCGCTGCCTTGGCAGGAACTAAAGGGGATCCATAATAAACCCCAGGAAGAGTCGCTGCCTTGGCAGGAACTAATGGGGATCCATAATAAACCCCAGGAAGAGTAGCTGCTGCCTTGGCAGGAACTAATGGGGATCCATAATAAACCCCAGGAAGAGTAGCTGCTGCCTTGACAGGAACTAATGAGGATCCATAATAAACCCCAGGAAGAGTAGCTGCTGCCTTGGCAGGAACTAATGGGGATCCATAATAAACCCCAGGAAGAGTAGCTGCTGCCTTGGCAGGAAGTAATGGGGATCCATAATAAACCCCAGGAAGAGTAGCTGCTGCCTTGGCAGGAACTAATGGGGATCCATAATAAACCCCAGGAAGAGTAGCTGCTGCCTTGGCAGGAACTAATGGGGATCCATAATAAACCCCAGGAAGAGTAGCTGCTGCCTTGGCAGGAAGTAATGGGTATCCATAATAAACCCCAGGAAGAGTAGCTTCTTCCTTGCTGAACAGCCTTTCAGGTTATGTCGATATAGGACTTGTTTTGCTGTGGATATAGATACTTTTGTACCTGTTCCCTCCAGCATCTTCACAATGTCCTTTGCTGCTGTTCTGGGATTGATTTGCACTTTTTGCACCAAAGTACGTTCATCTCTAGGAGACAGAACCCGTCTCCTTCCTGAGCGGTATGACGGCTGCGTGATCCCATGGTGTTTATACTTGCGTACTATTGTTTGTACAGATGAACATGGTACCTTCAGGCGTTTGGAAAAAGCTCCCAAGGATGAACCAGACTTGTGGAGGTCTACAATTTTTATTCTTAGGTCTTGGCTGATTTCTTTTGATTTTCCCATGATGTCAAGCAAAGAGGCACTGGGTTTGAAGGAAGGCCTTGAAATACATCCACAGGTACACCTCCAATTGACTCAAATTATGTCAATTAGCCTATCAGAAGCTTCTAAAGCCATTAAATAATTTTCTGGAATTTTCCAAGCTGTTTAAAGGCACAGGCATACTTAGTGTATGTAAACTTCTGACCCACTGGAATTGTGATACAGTGAATTATAAGTGAAATAATCTGTCTGTAAACAATTGTTGGAAAAATTACTTGTGTCATGCACAAAGTAGATGTCCTAACCGACTTGCCAAAACTATAATTTGTTAACAAGAAATTTGTGGAGTGGTTGAAAAATGAGTTTTAATGACTTAAACCTAGGTGTATGTAAACTTCTGACTTCAACTGTAAATTCTGAGCACCACCATCACCAATCAGCCTACACCACTGCACACACACCCGCCGTTACTATGACAACTAGTGTAGCCTTGTCAGAAAATGACTGTTGTCTGAACACACAAATCTGATTTGGTCACTTGTAACATGCTGTTTGGACAGTCAGTAGTCCAAAACGGATTTGAAAAACAAAACTGATTTGAACATTAAGGCCTGCAGTGTGAACAAGGCTTTAGAGACTTAGCCAGAAAGACTCACAGCTGTAATCGGTGCCAAAGCTCCTTCTACAAAGCATTGACTCCGGGGTGTGAATACTAACAGTATGTAAATTAGATATTTTTGTATTTCATTTCCAATACATTTGCTAAAAACACGTTTTCATTTTGTCATTATGGGGTATTGTGATGTCATTATGGGGTAGTGTGATGTCATTATGGGGTATTGTGATGTCATTATGGGGTATTGTGATGTCATTATGGGGTATTGTGATGTCATTATGGGTTATTGTGATGTCTTTATGGGGTATTGTGATGTCATTATGGGCAATTGCGATGTCATTATGGGGTATTGCGATGTCATTATGGGGTATTGTGATGTCATTATGGGGTATTGTGATGTCATTATGGGGTATTGTGATGTCATTATGGGGTATTGTGATGTCATTATGGGGTATTGCGATGTCATTATGGGGTATTGTGATGTTATTATGAGGTATTGTGTGTAGATTGGTGAGATTTAAAAAAATATTTAATCCATTTTGAATTCAGGCTGTAAGCTAAATATGCAATAAGAGGGGTATGATTACTTTCTGTGTATAAATAGATACAGTCGCAGTCATACGTTTGGACACCTACTCATTCAATAGTTTTTCTTTATTTTTACTATTTTCTACATTGTAGAATAATAGTGAAGACATCAAAACTATGAAATAACACGTATGGAACCATGTAGTAACCAAAAAAATGTTAAACAAATCTCAAATATATTTTATATTTGAGATTCTTCAAAGTAGCCACCCTTTGCCTTGATGACAGCTTTGCACACTCTTGGTATTCTCTCAACCAGCTTCATGTGGAATGCTTTTCCAACAGTCTTGAAGGAGTTCCCACATATGCTGCTTCTACTACAGTCCAGTGAATGAATGAAGAAGTGAATGAATGAATAGGTGAATGAATGAATAGGTGAATGAATGAATAAGTGAATGAATGAAGAAGTGAATGAATGAATAGGTGAATGAATGAATAAGTGAATGAATGACAGTCTAGGTAGTAGCACCATTAGCATGGTGTTTTGCCACACTATAGCTACTGTTTCTGCTTTAAATGGATTGAGTTACTAATCGAATATTATGGGACGGCTTCATCATAGAATGAGGAGCGAAATATTATCCCCGAAATTAGATCTTTGAACAAATTAGATAAGGTAGTCTGTCTGTATTTTCCTATTTCAAAGCACCTCGCCAATTATAGGAACAGGAAATATGCTGCTAACTTAATAATCAAATGGAGGGAGATTGGAACTGAACCTCTCTGTCTGTCTGTCTGTCTGTCTGTCTGTCTGTCTGTCTGTCTGTCTGTCTGTCTGCCTGTCTGTCTGTCTGTCTGTCTGTCTGTCTGTCTGTCTGTCTGTCTCATCCTGTCTGTCTGTCTGTCTGTCTGTCTGTCTGCCTGTCTGCCTGCCTGTCTGCCTGTCTGCCTGTCTGCCTGTCTGCCTGTCTGTCTGTCTGTCTGTCTGTCTGTCTGTCTGTCTGTCTGTCTGTCTGTCTGTCTGTCTGTCTGTCTGTCTGCCTGTCTGTCTGTCTGTCTGTCTCATCCTGTCTGTCTGTCTGTCTGTCTGTCTGTCTGTCTGCCTGTCTGCCTGTCTGTCTGTCTGCCTGTCTGCCTGTCTGCCTGTCTGCCTGTCTGCCTGTCTGTCTGTCTGTCTGTCTGTCTGTCTGTCTGTCTCATCCTGTCTGTCTGTCTGTCTGTCTGTCTGTCTCATCATGTCTGTCTGTCTGTCTCATCCTGTCTGTCTGTTTGTCTGTCTGTCTCATCCTGTCACTCTCATCCTGTCTCTGCCAAACCTGTCTGCCTGTCTCATCCTGTCTGTCTGTCTGACTGGTTCTGCATTACTTATCTAGCTATCCTGTCTGTCTGTCTCATCATGTCTGTCTGTCTGACTGGTTCTGCATTACTTATCTAGCTATCCTGTCTGTCTGTCTCATCCTGTCTGTCTGTCTGACTGGTTCTGCATTACTTATCTAGCTATCCTGTCTGTCTGTCTTTCTCATCCTGTCTGTCTGACTGTTGCTGCATTATTTATCTAGCTATCCTGTCTGTCTATCTCATCCTGTCTGCCTGTCTGCCTGTCTGCCTGTCTGTCTGTCTGTCTGTCTGTCTGTCTGTCTGTCTGTCTGTCTGTCTGTCTGTCTGTCTGTCTGTCTGTCTGTCTGTCTGTCTGTCTGTCTGTCTGTCTGTCTGTCTGTCTCATCCTGTCTGTCTGTCTGTCTGTCTGTCTGCCTGTCTGCCTGTCTGCCTGTCTGCCTGTCTGCCTGTCTGCCTGTCTGTCTGTCTGTCTGTCTGTCTGTCTGTCTGTCTGTCTGTCTGTCTGTCTCATCCTGTCTGTCTGTCTGTCTGTCTGTCTCATCATGTCTGTCTGTCTGTCTCATCCTGTCTGTCTGTTTGTCTGTCTGTCTCATCCTGTCACTCTCATCCTGTCTCTGCCAAACCTGTCTGCCTGTCTCATCCTGTCTGTCTGTCTGACTGGTTCTGCATTACTTATCTAGCTATCCTGTCTGTCTGTCTCATCCTGTCTGTCTGTCTGACTGGTTCTGCATTACTTATCTAGCTATCCTGTCTGTCTGTCTCATCCTGTCTGTCTGTCTGACTGGTTCTGCATTACTTATCTAGCTATCCTGTCTGTCTGTCTTTCTCATCCTGTCTGTCTGACTGTTGCTGCATTATTTATCTAGCTATCCTGTCTGTCTATCTCATCCTGTCTGTCTGTCTTTCTCATCCTGTCTGTCTGTCTTTCTCATCCTGTCTGTCTGTCTCATCCTGTATGTCTGTCTTTCTCATCCTGTCTGTCTGTCTCATCCTGTATGTCTGTCTTTCTCATCCTGTCTGTCTGTCTGTCTCATCCTGTCTGTCTGTCTCATCCTGTATGTCTGTCTTTCTCATCCTGTCTGTCTGTCTTTCTCATCCTGTTTGTCTGTCTGACTGGTTCTGCATTACTTATCTAGCTATGAGTCCAGATAAACATAGATCTATGAGAGGAGACCATAGAGATGAGTCTAGATAAACATAGATCTATGAGATGAGGACTGGCTGGATGTATAAGGTTTGCACAGCCCTTGGTCTGGTCACTAGAGCTAACAGCCCTACCCGGCTGCTCACACCTACAGTATATGTTGACCCTGGCCACCGAGGTTCAATCCCTCTGTCCACCCTTCTTCCATCCCCCCTCTATTCATGTCTAAATAATACATCAAGCTGACGAGGGAATTCCACCTTCCTGGCAACATGGAAAACCGGTCGATTAGTCTCTGCTGGCGATTTTGTTATTCTGGTTGAGTGAGGGCAGAGAGAAAGAGGGGAAGAGAGAACGAGGGGGAGAGAAAGAGGACAGAGAGAAAGAGGACAGAGAGAAAGAGGGGAAGAGAAAGAGGACAGAGAGAAAGAGGACAGAGAGAAAGAGGGGAAGAGAAAGAGGACAGAGAGAAAGAGGACAGAGAGAAAGAGGGGAAGAGAAAGAGGACAGAGAGAAAGAGGGGAAGAGAAAGAGGGCAGAGAGAAAGAGGGGAAGAGAAAGAGGGGAAGAGAAAGAGGGGAAGAGAAAGAGGGCAGAGAGAAAGAGGGGAAGAGAAAGAGGGGAAGAGAAAGAGGGCAGAGAGAAAGAGGGGAAGAGAAAGAGAGGAAGAGAAAGAGAGGAAGAGAAAGAGGGCAGAGAGAAAGAGGGGAAGAGGAAGAGGGCAGAGAGAAAGAGGGGAAGAGGAAGAGGGCAGAGAGAAAGAGGGGAAGAGAAAGAGGGGAAGAGAAAGAGGGGAAGAGAAAGAGGGGAAGAGAAAGAGGGGAAGAGAGAAAGAGGGGAAGAGAAAGAGGGGAAGAGAAAGAGGGGAAGAGAAAGAGGGCAGAGAGAAAGAGGGGAAGAGAAAGAGGGGGAGAGAAAGAGGGGAAGAGAAAGAGGGGAAGAGAAAGAGGGGAAGAGAAAGAGGGGAAGAGAAAGAGGGTAAGAGGATACTCCCCACAGAGGGGGGAGAGAATGGAGGAAGGAGAGAATGGGGGGAGAGGGAGGGGGAGAGGGAGGCTGCTCCACAAACAGAGAGGAGAGAGAGAGGGAGGCTGCTCCACACACAGAGAGGAGAGAGAGAGGGAGGCTGCTCCACACAGAGAGGAGAGAGAGAGGGAGGCTGCTCCACACAGAGAGGAGAGAGAGAGGGAGGCTGCTCCACACACAGAGAGGAGAGAGAGAGGGAGGCTGCTCCACACACAGAGAGGAGAGAGAGAGAGGCTGCCCAACACACAGAGAGGAGAGAGAGAGGGAGGCTGCTCCACACACAGAGAGGAGAGAGAAAGGGAGGCTGCTCCACACACAAAGAGGAGAGAGAGAGGGAGGCTGCTCCACACACAGAGAGGAGAGAGAGGGAGGCTGCTCCACACACAGAGAGGAGAGAGAGAGGGAGGCTGCTCCCTAGAGAGAGAGAGAGGGAGGCTGCTCCCTAGAGAGGGAGAGAGAGAGGGAGGCTGCTCCACACACAGAGAGGAGAGAGAGAGGGAGGCTGCTCCACACACAGAGAGGAGAGAGAGAGGGAGGCTGCTCCACACACAGAGAGGAGAGAGAGAGGGAGGCTGCTCCACACACAGAGGAGAGAGAGAGGGAGGCTGCTCCACACACAGAGGGGAGAGAGAGAGGGAGGCTGCTCCACACACAGAGAGGAAAGAGAGAGGGAGGCTGCTCCACACACAGAGAGAGAGAGGGAGGCTGCTCCACACACAGAGAGGAGAAAGAAAGGGAGGCTGCTCCACACAGAGAGGAGAGAGAGAGGGAGGCTGCTCCACACACAGAGAGGAGAGAGAGAGAGGGAGGCTGCTCCACACAGAGAGAGAGAGAGAGGGAGGCTGCTCCACACAGAGAGGAGAGAGAGAGGGAGGCTGCTCCACACAGAGAGGAGAGAGAGGGAGAATGCTCCACACACAGAGAGGAGAGAGAGAGGGAGGCTGCTCCACACACAGAGAGGAGAGAGAGAGGGAGGCTGCTCCACACACAGAGAGGAGAGAGAGAGGGAGGCTGCTCCACACACAGAGAGGAGAGAGAGAGGGAGGCTGCTCCACACACAGAGGGGAGAGAGAGGGAGGCTGCTCCACACACAGAGGGGAGAGAGAGAGGGAGGCTGCTCCACACACAGAGAGGAAAGAGAGAGGGAGGCTGCTCCACACACAGAGAGAGAGAGGGAGGCTGCTCCACACACAGAGAGGAGAAAGAAAGGGAGGCTGCTCCACACAGAGAGGAGAGAGAGAGGGAGGCTGCTCCACACACAGAGAGGAGAGAGAGAGAGGGAGGCTGCTCCACACAGAGAGAGAGAGAGAGGGAGGCTGCTCCACACAGAGAGGAGAGAGAGAGGGAGGCTGCTCCACACAGAGAGGAGAGAGAGGGAGAATGCTCCACACACAGAGAGGAGAGAGAGAGGGAGGCTGCTCCACACACAGAGGAGAGAGAGAGGGAGGCTGCTCCACACACAGAGAGGAGAGAGAGGGAGGCTGCTCCACACACAGAGAGGAGAGAGAGAGGGAGGCTGCTCCACACACAGAGAGGAGAGAGAGAGGGAGGCTGCTCCACACACAGAGAGGAGAGAGAGAGGGAGGCTGCTCCACACATAGAGAGAAGAGAGAGAGGGAGGCTGCTCCACATACAGAGGAGAGAGAGAGGGGGCTGCTCCACACACAGAAAGGAGAGAGAGAGGACTACAGGCTAGAGGCTGGCATAGTAACTAAAGGATGGGGCATAATAACTAAAGACTGGGGGCATAGTAACTAAAGGCTGGGGGCATAGTAACTAAAGGCTGGGGGCATAATAACTAAAGGCTGGGGGCATAATAACTAAAGGCTGGGGGCATAATAACTAAAGGCTGGGGGCATAATAACTAAAGGCTGGGGGCATAGTAACTAAAGGCTGGGGGCATAATAACTAAAGGCTGGGGGCATAGTAACTAAAGGCTGGGGGCATAGTAACTAAAGGATGGGGGCATAGTAACTACAGGCTGGGGCATAATAACTAAAGGCTGGGGGCATAATAACTAAAGGCTGGGGGCATAATAACTAAAGGCTGGGGGCATAGTAACTAAAGGCTGCGGGCATAGTAACTAAAGGCTGGGGGCATAGTAACTAGAGGCTGGGGGCATAGTAACTAAAGGATGGGGGCATAGTAACTAAAGGCTGGGGGCATAGTAACTAAAGGCTGGGGGCATAGTAACTAAAGGCTGGGGGCATAGTAACTAGAGAATGGGGGCATAGTAACTACAGGCTGGGGGCATAGTAACTAAAGGCTGGGGGCATAGTAACTACAGGCTGGGGGCATAGTAACTAAAGGCTGGCGGCATAGTAACTAAAGGCTGGGGGCATAGTAACTAAAGGCTGGGGGCATAGTAACTAAAGGCTGGGGGCATAGTAACTAAAGGCTGGGGGCATAATAACTAAAGGCTGGGGGCATAATAACTAAAGGCTGGGGGCATAGTAACTAAAGGCTGGGGGCATAGTAACTAGAGGCTGGGGACATAATAACTAAAGGCTGGGGGCATAATAACTAAAGGCTGGGGGCATAGTAACTAAAGGCTGGGGGCATAGTAACTAGAGGCTGGGGACATAATAACTAAAGGCTGGGGGCATAATAACTAAAGGCTGGGGGCATAGTAACTAGAGGCTGGGGACATAGTAACTAGAGGCTGGGGACATAATAACTAAAGGCTGGGGGCATAGTAACTAAAGGCTGGGGGCATAGTAACTAGAGGCTGGGGACATAATAACTAAAGGCTGGGGGCATAATAACTAAAGGCTGGGGGCATAATAACTACAGGATGGGGGCATAGTAACTAAAGACTGGGGGCATAGTAACTAAAGGCTGGGGGCATAGTAACTAAAGGCTGGGGGCATAATAACTAAAGGCTGGGGGCATAGTAACTAAAGGCTGCGGGCATAGTAACTAAAGGCTGGGGGCATAGTAACTAGAGGCTGGGGGCATAGTAACTAAAGGATGGGGGCATAGTAACTAAAGGCTGGGGGCATAGTAACTAAAGGCTGGGGGCATAGTAACTAAAGGCTGGGGGCATAGTAACTAGAGAATGGGGGCATAGTAACTACAGGCTGGGGGCATAGTAACTAAAGGCTGGGGGCATAGTAACTACAGGCTGGGGGCATAGTAACTAAAGGCTGGGGGCATAGTAACTAAAGGCTGGGGGCATAGTAACTAAAGGCTGGGGGCATAGTAACTAAAGGATTGGGCATAATAACTAAAGGCTGGGGGCATAGTAACTAAAGGATGGGGGCATAGTAACTACAGGCTGGGGCATAATAACTAAAGGCTGGGGGCATAGTAACTAAAGGCTGGGGGCATAGTAACTAAAGGATGGGGGCATAGTAACTAAAGGCTGGGGGCATAGTAACTAAAGGCTGGGGGCATAGTAACTACAGGCTGGGGGCATAGTAACTAAAGGCTGGGGGCATTGTAAATAAAGGCTGGGGGCATAGTAACTAAAGGCTGGGGGCATAGTAACTAAAGACTGGGGGCATAGTAACTAAAGGCTGGGGCTATAGTAACTAAAGGCTGGGGGCATAGTAACTAAAGGCTGGGGGCATAGTAACTAAAGGCTGGGGGCATAATAACTAAAGGCTGGGGGCATAGTAACTAAAGGCTGGGGGCATAGTAACTAAAGGCTGGGGGCATAGTAACTAGAGGCTGGGGGCATAGTAACTAAAGGCTGGGGGCATAGTAACTAAAGGCTGGGGGCATAGTAACTAAAGGCTGGGGGCATAGTAACTAAAGACTGGGGGCATAGTAACTAAAGGCTGGGGGTATAGTAACTAAAGGCTGGGGGCATAGTAACTAAAGGCTGGGGGCATAGTAACTAATGGCTGGGGGCATAGTAACTAAAGGCTGGGGGCATAGTAACTAAAGGCTGGGGGCATAGTAACTAAAGACTGGGGGCATAGTAACTAAAGGCTGGGGGCATAATAACTAAAGGCTGGGGGCATAGTAACTACAGGCTGGGGGCATAGTAACTAGAGGATGGGGCATAGTAACTAGAGGATGGGGCATAGTAACTAAAGGCTGGGGGCATAGTAACTAAAGGCTGGGGGCATAGTAACTAAAGGCTGGGGGCATAATAACTAAAGGCTGGGGCCATAGTAACTAAAGGATGGGGCATAATAACTAAAGACTGGGGGCATAGTAACTAAAGGCTGGGGGCATAGTAACTAAAGACTGGGGGCATAATAACTAAAGGATGGGGGCATAGTAACTAAAGGCTGGGGACATAGTAACTAAAGGCTGGGGGCATAGTGACTAGAGGCTGGGGGCATAGTAACTACAGGATGGGGGCATAGTAACTACAGGCTGGGGGCATAGTAACTACAGGCTGGGGGCATAGTAACTAAAGGCTGGGGGCATAGTAACTAAAGGCTGGGGGCATAGTAACTACGGGCTGGGGGAATAGTAACTAAAGGATGGGGGGCATAGTGACTAGAGGCTGGGGGCATAGTAACTACAGGCTGGGGGCATAGTAACTACAGGCTGGGGGCATAGTAACTACAGGCTGGGGGCATAGTAACTAAAGGCTGGGGGCATAGTAACTACAGGCTGGGGGCATAGTAACTAAAGGCTGGGGGCATAATAACTACAGGCTGGGGGCATAGTAACTAAAGGCTGGGGGCATAGTAACTAAAGGCTGGGGGCATAGTAACTACAGGCTGGGGGCATAGTAACTAAAGGCTGGGGGCATAGTAACTAAAGGCTGAGGGCATAGTAACTACAGGCTGGGGGAATAGTAACTACAGGCTGGGGGCATAGTAACTAAAGGCTGGGGGCATAGTAACTACAGGCTGGGGGCATAGTAACTAAAGGCTGGGGGCATAGTAACTAAAGGCCGGGGGCATAATAACTAAAGGCTGGGGGCATATTAACTACAGGCTGGGGGCATAGTAACTACAGGCTGGGGGCATAGTAACTAAAGGCTGGGGGCATAGTAACTAAAGGCCGGGGGCATAGTAACTAAAGGCTGGGGGCATAGTAACTAAAGGCTGGGGGCATAGTAACTAAAGGCTGGGGGCATAGTAACTAAAGGCTGGGGGCATAGTAACTACAGGCTGGGGGCATAGTAACTAAAGGCTGGGGGCATAGTAACTAAAGGCTGGGGGCATAGTAACTAAAGGATGGGGGCATAGTAACTAAAGGCTGGGGGCATAGTAACTACAGGCTGGGGGCATAGTAACTAAAGGCTGGGGGCATAGTAACTAAAGGCTGGGTGCATAGTAACTAAAGGCTGAGGGCATAGTAACTAAAGGCTGGGGGCATAGTAACTAGAGGATGGGGGCATAGTAACTAAAGGATGGGGGGCATAGTAACTAAAAGCTGGGGGCATAGTAACTAAAGGCTGGGGGCATAGTAACTACAGGCTGGGGACATAGTAACTACAGGCTGGGAGCTTAGTAACTAGAGGATGGGGCATAGTAACTAGAGGATGGGGCATAGTAACTAAAGGCTGGGGGCATAGTAACTAAAGGCTGGGGGCATAATAACTAAAGGCTGGGGGCATAGTAACTAAAGGCTGGGGGCATAGTAACTAAAGACTGGGGGCATAGTAACTAAAGGCTGGGGGCATAGTAACTAAAGGCTGGGGGCATAGTAACTAAAGGCTGGGGGCATAATAACTAAAGGCTGGGGGCATAGTAACTAAAGGCTGGGGGCATAGTAACTAAAGGCTGGGGGCATAGTAACTAAAGGCTGAGGGCATAGTAACTAAAGGCTGGGGGCATAGTAACTAAAGGCTGGGGGCATAGTAACTAAAGGCTGGGGGCATAATAACTAAAGGCTGGGGTCATAGTAACTAAAGGCTGGGGGCATAGTAACTAAAGGCTGGGGGCATAGTAACTAAAGGCTGGGGGCATAGTAACTAAAGGCTAAGGGCATAGTAACTAAAGGCTGGGGTCATAGTAACTACAGGCTAGGGGCAAAATAACTAAAGGCTGGGGGCATAGTAACTAAAGGCTGGGGGCATAGTAACTAGAGGCTGGGGGGCATAATAACTAAAGGCTGGGGTCATAGTAATTAAAGGATGGGGGGCATAGTAACTAAAGGCTGGGGGCATAGTAACTAAAGGCTGGGGGCATAGTAACTAAAGGCTGGGGGCATAGTAACTAGAGGATGGGGCATAGTAACTAGAGGCTGGGGGCATAGTAACTAAAGGCTGGGGGCATAGTAACTACAGGCTGGGGGCATAATAACTAAAGGCTGGGGGCATAGTAACTAAAGGCTGGGGGCATAGTAACTAAAGGCTGGGGGCATAGTAACTAGAGGATGGGGCATAGTAACTAGAGGCTGGGGGCATAGTAACTAAAGGCTGGGGGTATAGTAACTAGAGATTGGGGGCATAGTAACTAAAGGCTGGGGGCATAGTAACTAAAGGCTAGGGGCATAGTAACTAGAGGCTGGGGGCATAATAACTAAAGACTGGGGGCATAGTAACTAAAGGCTGGGGGCATAGTAACTAAAGACTGGGGGCATAGTAACTAAAGGCTGGGGGCATAATAACTAAAGACTGGGGGCATAGTAACTAAAGGCTGGGGGCATAGTAACTAGAGGATGGGGCATAGTAACTAGAGGCTGGGGGCATAGTAACTAAAGGCTGGGGGCATAGTAACTACAGGCTGGGGGCATAATAACTACAGGCTGGGGGCATAGTAACTAAAGGCTGGGGGCATAGTAACTAAAGGCTGAGGGCATAGTAACTACAGGCTGGGGGAATAGTAACTACAGGCTGGGGGCATAGTAACTAAAGGCTGGGGGCATAGTAACTACAGGCTGGGGGCATAGTAACTAAAGGCTGGGGGCATAGTAACTAAAGGCCGGGGGCATAATAACTAAAGGCTGGGGGCATATTAACTACAGGCTGGGGGCATAGTAACTACAGGCTGGGGGCATAGTAACTAAAGGCTGGGGGCATAGTAACTAAAGGCTGGGGGCATAGTAACTAAAGGCTGGGGGCATAGTAACTAAACGCTGGGGGCATAATAACTAAAGGCTGGGGGCATAGTAACTAAAGGCTGGGGGCATAATAACTAAAGGCTGGGGTCATAGTAACTAAAGGCTGGGGGCATAGTAACCAAAGGCTGGGGGCATAGTAACTAAAGGCTGGGGGCATAGTAACTAAAGGCTAGGGGCATAGTAACTAAAGGCTGGGGTCATAGTAACTACAGGCTAGGGGCATAATAACTAAAGGCTGGGGGCATAGTAACTAAAGGCTGGGGGCATAGTAACTAGAGGCTGGGGGCATAGTAACTAGAGGCTGGGGGGCATAATAACTAAAGGCTGGGGTCATAGTAACTAAAGGATGGGGGGCATAGTAACTAAAGGCTGGGGGCATAGTAACTAAAGGCTGGGGGCATAGTAACTAAAGGATGGGGGGCATAGTAACTACAGGCTGGGGGCATAGTAACTACAGGCTGGGGGCATAGTAACTAAAGGCTGGGGGCATAGTAACTACAGGCTGGGGGCATAATAACTAAAGGCTGGGGGCATAGTAACTAAAGGCTGGGGGCATAGTAACTAGAGGATGGGGCATAGTAACTAGAGGCTGGGGGCATAGTAACTAAAGGCTGGGGGTATAGTAACTAGAGGCTGGGGGCATAGTAACTAAAGGCTGGGGGCATAGTAACTAAAGGCTAGGGGCATAGTAACTAGAGGCTGGGGGCATAATAACTAAAGACTGGGGGCATAGTAACTAAAGGCTGGGGGCATAGTAACTAAAGACTGGGGGCATAGTAACTAAAGGCTGGGGGCATAATAACTAAAGACTGGGGGCATAGTAACTAAAGTCTGGGGGCATAGTAACTAAAGGCTGGGGGCATAATAACTAAAGACTGGGGGCATAGTAACTAAAGTCTGGGGGCATAGTAACTAAAGGCTGGGGGCATAATAACTAAAGGCTGGGGGGCACAGTAACTAAAGGCTGGGGGCATAATAACTAAAGGCTGGGGGCATAGTAACTACAGGCTGGGGGCATAATAACTAAAGGCTGGGGGCATAGTAACTAAAGGCTGGGGGCATAGTAACTAAAGGCTGGGGGCATAGTAACTAGAGGATGGGGCATAGTAACTAGAGGCTGGGGGCATAGTAACTAAAGGCTAGGGGCATAGTAACTAGAGGCTGGGGGCATAATAACTAAAGACTGGGGGCATAGTAACTAAAGGCTGGGGGCATAGTAACTAAAGACTGGGGGCATAGTAACTAAAGGCTGGGGGCATAATAACTAAAGACTGGGGGCATAGTAACTAAAGGCTGGGGGCATAGTAACTACAGGCTGGGGGCATAATAACTAAAGGCTGGGGGCATAGTAACTACAGGCTGGGGGCATAGTAACTAAAGGCTGGGGGCATAGTAACTACAGGCTGGGGGCATAATAACTAAATGCTGGGGGCATAGTAACTACAGGCTGGGGGCATAGTAACTAAAGGCTGGGGGCATAGTAACTAAAGGCTGGGGACATAGTAACTAAAGGCTGGGGGCATAATAACTAAAGACTGGGGGCATAGTAACTAGAGGCTGGGGGCATAGTAACTAAAGGCTGGGGGCATAGTAACTAAAGACTGGGGGCATAGTAACTACAGGCTGGGGGCATAGTAACTAGAGGATGGGGGCATAGTAACTAAAGGATGGGGGGCATAGTAACTACAGGCTGGGGGCATAGTAACTACAGGCTGGGGGCATAGTAACTAAAGGCTGGGGGCATAGTAACTAAAGGCTGGGGGCATAATAACTAAAGGCTGGGGGCATAGTAACTAAAGGCTGGGGGCATAGTAACTAGAGGATGGGGGCATAGTAACTACAGGCTAGGGGCATAGTAACTAAAGGCTGGGGGCATAGTAACTAAAGGCTGGGGGCATAGTAACTAAAGGCTGGGGGCATAGTAACTAAAGACTGGGGGCATAGTAACTAGAGGCTGGGGGCATAGTAACTAAAGGCTGGGGGCATAATAACTAAAGGCTGGGGGCATAGTAACTAAAGGCTGGGGGCATAGTAACTAAAGGCTGGGGGCATAGTAACTACAGGCTGGGGGCATAGTAACTAAAGGCTGGGGGCATAGTAACTAAA
This sequence comes from Salvelinus alpinus, assembly GCF_045679555.1. Lineage (NCBI taxonomy): Eukaryota > Metazoa > Chordata > Actinopteri > Salmoniformes > Salmonidae > Salvelinus > Salvelinus alpinus. The sequence continues at coordinate 2,860,783 of NC_092091.1, forward strand.
GGCTGGGGGCATAGTAACTAAAGACTGGGGGCATAGTAACTAGAGGATGGGGCATAGTAACTAAAGGTTGGGGGCATAGTAACTAAAGGCTGGGGGCATAGTAACTAAAGGCTGGGGGCATAGTAACTACAGGCTGGGGGCATAGTAACTAAAGGCTGGGGTTATAGTAACTAAAGGCTGGGGGCATAGTAACTAAAGGCTGGGGGCATAATAACTAAAGGCTGGGGGCATAGTAGCTAAAGACTGGGAGCATAGTAACTAAAGGCTGGGGGCATAGTAACTACAGGCTGGGGACATAGTAACTAAAGGCTGGGGGCATAGTAACTAGAGGATGAGGCATAGTAACTAAAGGCTGGGGGCATAGTAACTAAAGGCTGGGGGCATAGTAACTAAAGGCTGGGAGCATAGTAACTAAAGGCTGGGGGCATAATAACTAAAGGCTGGGGGCATAGTAACTAAAGGCTGGGGGCATAGTAACTAAAGGCTGGGGGCATAATAACTAAAGGCTGGGGGCATAGTAACTAAAGGCTGGGGGCATAGTAACTAAAGACTGGGGGCATAGTAACTAAAGGCTGTGGGCATAGTAACTAAAGGATGGGGGCATAATAACTAAAGGCTGGGGGCATAGTAACTAGAGGCTGGGGGCATAGTAACTAGAGGATGGGGCATAGTAACTACAGGCTGGGGGCATAGTAACTAAAGGCTGGGGGCATAGTAACTAAAGGCTGGGGACATAGTAACTAGAGGCTGGGGGCATAGTAACTAAAGGCTGGGGGCATAGTAACTAAAGGCTGGGGGCATAGTAACTAGAGGCTGGGGGCATAGTAACTAAAGGCTGGGGGCATAGTAACTAAAGGCTGGGGGAATAGTAACTAGAGGCTGGGGGCATAGTAACTAAAGGCTGGGGGCATAGTAACTAAAGGCTGGGGGCATAATAACTAAAGGCTGGGGGCATAGTAACTAAAGGCTGGGGGCATAGTAACTAAAGGCTGGGGGCATAGTAACTAAAGGATGGGGGCATAGTAACTAAAGGCTGGGGGCATAGTAACTAAAGGCTGGGGGCATAGTAACTACAGGCTGGGGGCATAGTAACTAAAGGCTGGGGGCATAGTAACTAAAGGCTGGGGGCATAGTAACTAAAGGCTGGGGGCATAGTAACTAGAGGCTGGGGGCATAGTAACTAAAGGCCGGGGCCATAGTAACTAAAGGCTGGGGGCATAGTAACTAAAGGCTGGGGGCATAGTAACTAAAGGATGGGGGCATAGTAACTAAAGGCTTGGGGCATAGTAACTAAAGGCTGGGGGCATAGTAACTAAAGGCTGGGGGCATAGTAACTAAAGGCTGGGGGCATAGCAACTAAAGGCTGGGGGCATAGTAACTAGAGGATGGGGCATAGTAACTAGAGGCTGGGGGCATAGTAACTAAAGGCTGGGGGAATAGTAACTAAAGGCTGGGGGCATAATAACTACAGGCTGGGGGCATAGTAACTAAAGGCTGGGGGCATAGTAACTAAAGGCTGGGGGCATAGTAACTAAAGGCTGGGGGCATAGTAACTAGAGGCTGGGGGCATAGTAACTAAAGGCCGGGGCCATAGTAACTAAAGGCTGGGGGCATAGTAACTAAAGGCTGGGGGCATAGTAACTAAAGGATGGGGGCATAGTAACTAAAGGCTGGGGGCATAGTAACTAAAGGCTGGGGGCATAGTAACTAAAGGCTGGGGGCATAGTAACTAAAGGATGGGGGCATAGTAACTAAAGGCTGGGGGCATAGTAACTAAAGGCTGGGGACATAGTAACTAAAGGCTGGGGGCATAGTAACTAAAGGCTGGGGGCATAGTAACTAAAGGCTGGGGACATAGTAACTAAAGGCTGGGGGCATAGTAACTAAAGGATGGGGGCATAGTAACTAAAGGCTGGGGGCATAGTAACTAAAGGCTGGGGGCATAGTAACTACAGGCTGGGGGCATAGTAACTAAAGGCTGGGGGCATAGTAACTAAAGGCTGGGGGCATAGTAACTACAGGCTGGGGGCATAGTAACTACAGGCTGGGGGCATAGTAACTAAAGACTGGGGGCATAGTAACTAAAGGCTGGGGGCATAATAACTAAAGGCTGGGGGCATAGTAATTAAAGGCTGGGGGCATAGTAACTAAAGGCTGGGGGCATAGTAACTAGAGGCTGGGGGCATAGTAACTAAAGGCCAGGGGCATAGTAACTACAGGCTGGGGGCATAGTAACTACAGGCTGGTGGCATAGTAACTAAAGGCTGGGGGCATAGTAACTAAAGGCTGGGGGCATAGCAACTAAAGGCTGGGGGCATAGTAACTAGAGGATGGGGCATAGTAACTAGAGGATGGGGGGCATAGTAACTAGAGGCTGGGGGCATAGTAACTACAGGCTGGGGGCATAGTAACTAAAGGCTGGGGGCATAGTAACTAAAGGCTGGGGGCATAGTAACTACAGGCTGGGGGCATAGTAACTAAAGGCTGGGGGCATAGTAACTAAAGGCTGGGGGCATAGTAACTAAAGGCTGGGGGCATAGTAACTACAGGCTGGGGGCATAGTAACTACAGGCTGGGGGCATAGTAACTACAGGCTGGGGGCATAGTAACTAAAGGCTGGGGGCATAGTAACTAAAGGCTGGGGGCATAGTAACTAAAGGCTGGGGGCATAGTAACTACAGGCTGGGGGCATAGTAACTACAGGCTGGGGGCATAGTAACTAAAGGCTGGGGGCATAGTAACTAAAGGCCGGGGGCATAGTAACTACAGGCTGGGGGCATAGTAACTAAAGGCTGGGGGCATAGTAACTAAAGGCCGGGGGCATAGTAACTACAGGCTGGGGGCATAGTAACTAAAGGCTGGGGGCATAATAACTAAAGGCTGGGGGCATAGTAACTACAGGCTGGGGGCATAGTAACTAAAGGCTGGGGGCATAGTAACTAAAGGCTGGGGGCATAATAACTAAAGGCTGGGGGCATAGTAACATAAGGCTGGGGGCATAGTAACTAAAGGCTGGGGGCATAATAACTAAAGGCTGGGGACATAGGCTGGGGCATAGTAACTAAAGGCTGGGGGCATAGTAACTAAAGGCTGGGGGCATAGTAACTAAAGGCTGGGGGCATAATAACTAAAGACTGGGGGCATAGTAACTAAAGGCTGGGGGCAGAGTAACTAAAGGCTGGGGGCATAATAACTAAAGGCTGGGGGCATAGTAACTACAGGCTGGGGGCATAGTAACTAAAGGCTGGGGGCATAGTAACTAAAGGCTGGGGGCATAGTAACTAAAGGCTGGGGTCATAATAACTAAAGGCTGGGGGCATAGTAACTAAAGGCTGGGGGCATAGTAACTACAGGCTGGGGGCATAGTAACTAAAGGCTGGGGGCATAGTAACTAAAGGCTGGGGGCATAGTAACTAAAGGCTGGGGGCATAGTAACTAAAGGCTGGGGGCATAATAACTAAAGGCTGGGGGCATAGTAACTAAAGGCTGGGGGCATAATAACTAAAGGCTGGGGGCATAGTAACTAAAGGCTGGGGGCATAGTAACTAAAGGCTGGGGGCATAGTAACTAAAGGCTGGGGGCATAATAACTAAAGGTTGGGGGCATAGTAACTAAAGGCTGGGGGCATAATAACTAAAGGCTGGGGGCATAATAACTAAAGGCTGGGGGCATAGTAACTAAAGGCTGGGGGCATAATAACTAAAGGCTGGGGGCATAGTAACTAAAGGCTGGGGGCATAGTAACTAAAGGCTGGGGGCATAATAACTAAAGGCTGGGGGCATAATAACTAAAGGCTGGGGGCATAGTAACTAAAGGCTGGGGGTATAGTAACTAAAGGCTGGGGGCATAGTAACTAAAGGCTGGGGGCATAATAACTAAAGGTTGGGGGCATAGTAACTAAAGGCTGGGGACATAGTAACTAAAGGCTGGGGGCATAGTAACTAAAGGCTGGGGGCATAGTAACTAAAGGCTGGGGGCATAGTAACTAAAGGCTGGGGGCATAATAACTAAAGGCTGGGGGCATAATAACTAAAGGCTGGGGGCATAGTAACTAAAGGCTGGGGGCATAGTAACTAAAGGCTGGGGGCATAGTAACTAAAGGCTGGGGGCATAGTAACTAAAGGCTGGGGGCATAATAACTAAAGACTGGGGGCATAGTAACTAAAGGCTGGGGGCATAGTAACTAAAGGCTGGGGGCATAGTAACTAAAGACTGGGGGCATAATAACTAAAGGCTGGGGGCATAGTAACTAAAGGCTGGGGGCATAGTAACTAAAGGCTGGGGGCATAGTAACTAAAGGCTGGGGGCATAGTAACTAAAGGCTGGGGCCATAGTAACTAAAGGCTGGGGGCATAGTAACTAAAGGCTGGGGGCATAATAACTAAAGACTGGGGGATTAGTAACTAAAGGCTGGGGGCATAGTAACTAAAGACTGGGGGCATAGTAACTAAAGACTGGGGGCATTGTAACTAAAGGCTGGGGGCATAGTAACTAAAGGCTGGGGTCAGAATAACTAAAGGCTGGGGGCATAATAACTAAAGGCTGGGGGCATAGTAACTAAAGGCTGGGGGCATAGTAACTAAAGGCTGGGGGCATAATAACTAAAGGCTGGGGGCATAGTAACTAAAGGCTGGGGGCATAGTAACTAAAGGCTGGGGGCATAGTAACTAAAGGCTGGGGGCATAGTAACTAAAGGCTGGGGGCATAGTAACTAAAGGCTGGGGGCATAGTAACTAAAGACTGGGGGCATAATAACTAAAGGCTGGGGGCATAATAACTAAAGGCTGGGGGCATAATAACTAAAGGCTGGGGGCATAGTAACTAAAGGCTGGGGGCAAAATAACTAAAGGCTGGGGGCATAGTAACTAAAGGCAGGGGCATAATAACTAAAGGCTGGGGGCATAATAACTAAAGGCTGGGGGCATAATAACTAAAGGCTGGGGGCATAATAACTAAAGGCTGGGGGCAAAATAACTAAAGGCTGGGGGCATAGTAACTAAAGGCTGGGGGCATAATAACTAAAGGCTGGGGGCATAATAACTAAAGGCTGGGGGCATAATAACTAAAGGCTGGGGGCATAGTAACTAAAGGCTGGGGGCATAGTAACTAAAGGCTGGGGGCATAGTAACTAAAGGCTGGGGGCATAGTAACTAAAGGCTGTGGTCAGAATAACTAAAGGCTGGGGGCATAGTAACTAGAGGCTGGGGGCATAGTAACTAAAGGATGGGGGCATAGTAACTAAAGGCTGGGGGCATATTAACTAAAGGCTGGGGGCATAGTAACTAAAGGCTGGGGGCATAGTAACTAAAGCCTGGGGGCATAGTAACTAAAGGCTGGGGGCATAGTAACTAAAGGCTGGGGGCATAATAACTAAAGGCTGGGGGCATAGTAACTAAAGGCTGGGGGCATAGTAACTAAAGGCTGGGGGCATAGTAACTAAAGGCTGGGGGTTATAATAACTAAAGGCTGGGGGCATAGTAACTATAGGCTGGGGGCATAGTAACTAAAGGCTGGGGGCATAGTAACTAAAGGCTGGGGGCATAGTAACTAAAGGCTGGGGCCATAGTAACTAAAGGCTGGGGGCATAATAACTAAAGGCTGGGGGCATAGTAACTAAAGGCTGGGGGCATAGTAACTAAAGGCTGGGGGCATAGTAACTAAAGGCTGGGGGCATAGTAACTAAAGGCTGGGGGCATAGTAACTAAAGGCTGGGGGCATAGTAACTAAAGGCTGGGGGCATAGTAACTACAGGCTGGGGGCATAGTAACTAAAGGCTGGGGGCATAGTAACTAAAGGCTGGCGGCATAGTAACTAAAGGCTGGGGGCATAGTAACTAAAGGCTGGGGGCATAGTAACTAAAGGCTGGGGCCATAGTAACTAAAGGCTGGGGGCATAGTAACTAAAGGCTGGGGGCATAGTAACTAAAGGCTGGGGGCATAATAACTAAAGGCTGGGGGCATAGTAACTACAGGCTGGGGGCATAATAACTAAAGGCTGGGGGCATAGTAACTAAAGGCTGGGGGCATATTAACTAAAGACTGGGGGCATAGTAACTAAAGGCTGGGGGCATAATAACTAAAGGCTGGGGGCATAGTAACTAAAGACTGGGGGCATAATAACTAAAGGCTGGGGGCATAGTAACTAAAGGCTGGGGGCATAGTAACTACAGGCTGGGGGCATAGTAACTAAAGGCTGGGGGCATAGTAACTACAGGCTGGGGGCATAGTAACTAAAGGCTGGGGGCATAATAACTAAAGGCTGGGGGCATAGTAACTACAGGCTGGGGGCATAGTAACTAAAGGCTGGGGGCATAGTAACTAAAGGCTGGGGGCATAATAACTAAAGGCTGGGGGCATAGTAACATAAGGCTGGGGGCATAGTAACTAAAGGCTGGGGGCATAATAACTAAAGGCTGGGGACATAGGCTGGGGCATAGTAACTAAAGGCTGGGGGCATAGTAACTAAAGGCTGGGGGCATAGTAACTAAAGGCTGGGGGCATAATAACTAAAGACTGGGGGTATAGTAACTAAAGGCTGGGGGCAGAGTAACTAAAGGCTGGGGGCATAATAACTAAAGGCTGGGGGCATAGTAACTAAAGGCTGGGGGCATAGTAACTAAAGGCTGGGGGCATAGTAACTAAAGGCTGGGGGCATAGTAACTAAAGGCTGGGGGCATAATAACTAAAGGCTGGGGGCATAGTAACTAAAGGCTGGGGGCATAGTAACTACAGGCTGGGGGCATAGTAACTAAAGGCTGGGGGCATAGTAACTAAAGGCTGGGGGCATAGTAACTAAAGGCTGGGGGCATAGTAACTAAAGGCTGGGGGCATAATAACTAAAGGCTGGGGGCATAGTAACTAAAGGCTGGGGGCATAATAACTAAAGGCTGGGGGCATAGTAACTAAAGGCTGGGGGCATAGTAACTAAAGGCTGGGGGCATAGTAACTAAAGGCTGGGGGCATAATAACTAAAGGTTGGGGGCATAGTAACTAAAGGCTGGGGGCATAATAACTAAAGGCTGGGGGCATAATAACTAAAGGCTGGGGGCATAGTAACTAAAGGCTGGGGGCATAATAACTAAAGGCTGGGGGCATAGTAACTAAAGGCTGGGGGCATAGTAACTAAAGGCTGGGGGCATAATAACTAAAGGCTGGGGGCATAATAACTAAAGGCTGGGGGCATAGTAACTAAAGGCTGGGGGTATAGTAACTAAAGGCTGGGGGCATAGTAACTAAAGGCTGGGGGCATAATAACTAAAGGTTGGGGGCATAGTAACTAAAGGCTGGGGACATAGTAACTAAAGGCTGGGGGCATAGTAACTAAAGGCTGGGGGCATAGTAACTAAAGGCTGGGGGCATAGTAACTAAAGGCTGGGGGCATAATAACTAAAGGCTGGGGGCATAATAACTAAAGGCTGGGGGCATAGTAACTAAAGGCTGGGGGCATAGTAACTAAAGGCTGGGGGCATAGTAACTAAAGGCTGGGGGCATAGTAACTAAAGGCTGGGGGCATAATAACTAAAGGCTGGGGGCATAGTAACTAAAGGCTGGGGGCATAGTAACTAAAGGCTGGGGGCATAGTAACTAAAGACTGGGGGCATAATAACTAAAGGCTGGGGGCATAGTAACTAAAGGCTGGGGGCATAGTAACTAAAGGCTGGGGGCATAGTAACTAAAGGCTGGGGGCATAGTAACTAAAGGCTGGGGGCATAGTAACTAAAGGCTGGGGCCATAGTAACTAAAGGCTGGGGGCATAGTAACTAAAGGCTGGGGGCATAATAACTAAAGACTGGGGGATTAGTAACTAAAGGCTGGGGGCATAGTAACTAAAGACTGGGGGCATAGTAACTAAAGACTGGGGGCATAGTAACTAAAGGCTGGGGGCATAGTAACTAAAGGCTGGGGTCAGAATAACTAAAGGCTGGGGGCATAATAACTAAAGGCTGGGGGCATAGTAACTAAAGGCTGGGGGCATAGTAACTACAGGCCGGGGGCATAGTAACTAAAGGCTGGGGGCATAATAACTAAAGGCTGGGGGCATAGTAACTAAAGGCTGGGGGCATAGTAACTAAAGGCTGGGGGCATAGTAACTAAAGGCTGGGGGCATAGTAACTAAAGGCTGGGGGCATAGTAACTAAAGGCTGGGGGCATAGTAACTAAAGACTGGGGGCATAATAACTAAAGGCTGGGGGCATAATAACTAAAGGCTGGGGGCATAATAACTAAAGGCTGGGGGCATAGTAACTAAAGGCTGGGGGCAAAATAACTAAAGGCTGGGGGCATAGTAACTAAAGGCAGGGGCATAATAACTAAAGGCTGGGGGCATAATAACTAAAGGCTGGGGGCATAATAACTAAAGGCTGGGGGCATAATAACTAAAGGCTGGGGGCAAAATAACTAAAGGCTGGGGGCATAGTAACTAAAGGCTGGGGGCATAATAACTAAAGGCTGGGGGCATAATAACTAAAGGCTGGGGGCATAATAACTAAAGGCTGGGGGCATAGTAACTAAAGGCTGGGGGCATAGTAACTAAAGGCTGGGGGCATAGTAACTAAAGGCTGTGGTCAGAATAACTAAAGGCTGGGGGCATAGTAACTAGAGGCTGGGGGCATAGTAACTAAAGGATGGGGGCATAGTAACTAAAGGCTGGGGGCATATTAACTAAAGGCTGGGGGCATAGTAACTAAAGGCTGGGGGCATAGTAACTAAAGCCTGGGGGCATAGTAACTAAAGGCTGGGGGCATAGTAACTAAAGGCTGGGGGCATAATAACTAAAGGCTGGGGGCATAGTAACTAAAGGCTGGGGGCATAGTAACTAAAGGCTGGGGGCATAGTAACTAAAGGCTGGGGGTTATAATAACTAAAGGCTGGGGGCATAGTAACTATAGGCTGGGGGCATAGTAACTAAAGGCTGGGGGCATAGTAACTAAAGGCTGGGGGCATAGTAACTAAAGGCTGGGGCCATAGTAACTAAAGGCTGGGGGCATAATAACTAAAGGCTGGGGGCATAGTAACTAAAGGCTGGGGGCATAGTAACTAAAGGCTGGGGGCATAGTAACTAAAGGCTGGGGGCATAGTAACTAAAGGCTGGGGGCATAGTAACTAAAGGCTGGGGGATAGTAACTAAAGGCTGGGGGCATAGTAACTACAGGCTGGGGGCATAGTAACTAAAGGCTGGGGGCATAGTAACTAAAGGCTGGCGGCATAGTAACTAAAGGCTGGGGGCATAGTAACTAAAGGCTGGGGGCATAGTAACTAAAGGCTGGGGCCATAGTAACTAAAGGCTGGGGGCATAGTAACTAAAGGCTGGGGGCATAGTAACTAAAGGCTGGGGGCATAATAACTAAAGGCTGGGGGCATAGTAACTACAGGCTGGGGGCATAATAACTAAAGGCTGGGGGCATAGTAACTAAAGGCTGGGGGCATATTAACTAAAGACTGGGGGCATAGTAACTAAAGGCTGGGGGCATAATAACTAAAGGCTGGGGGCATAGTAACTAAAGACTGGGGGCATAATAACTAAAGGCTGGGGGCATAGTAACTAAAGGCTGGGGGCATAGTAACTACAGGCTGGGGGCATAGTAACTAAAGGCTGGGGGCATAGTAACTAAAGGCTGGGGGCATAGTAACTAAAGGCTGGGGGCATAGTAACTAAAGGCTGGGGGCATAGTAACTACAGGCTGGGGGCATAGTAACTATAGGCTGGGGGGATAGTAACTAAAGGCTGGGGGCATAGTAACTAAAGGCTGGGGGCATAGTAACTAAAGGCTGGGGGCATAGTAACTAAAGGCTGGGGGCATATTAACTAAAGACTGGGGGCATAATATCTAAAGGCTGGGGGCATAATAACTAAAGGCTGGGGGCATAGTAACTAAAGGCTGGGGGCATAGTAACTAAAGGCTGGGGGCATAGTAACTAAAGGCTGGGGCCATAGTAACTAAAGGCTGGGGGCATAATAACTAAAGGCTGGGGCCATAGTAACTAAAGGCTGGGGGCATAATAACTACAGGCTGTCTCTCCATGCCTCCTGGTCCTAGGCTTTGGGATAGTTAAAAGGCTGTCTCTCCATGCCTCTTGGTCCTAGGCTTTGGGATAGTTAAAAGTCTGTCTCTCCATGCCTCTTGGTCCCAGGCTTTGGGATAGTTAAAAGGCTGTCTCTCCATGCCTCTTGGTCCTAGGCTTTGGGATAGTTAAAAGGCTGTCTCTCCATGCCTCTTGGTCCTAGGCTTTGGGATAGTTAAAAGGCTGTCTCTCCATGCCTCTTGGTCCTGGGCTTTGGGATAGTTAAAAGGCTGTCTCTCCATGCCTCTTGGTCCTGGGCTTTGGGATAGTTAAAAGGCTGTCTCCATGCCTCTTGGTCCTAGGCTTTGGGATAGTTAAAAGGCTGTCTCTCCATGCCTCTTGGTCCTAGGCTTTGGGATAGTTAAAAGGCTGTCTCTCCATGCCTCTTGGTCCTAGGCTTTGGGATAGTTAAAAGGCTGTCTCTCCATGCCTCTTGGTCCTGGGCTTTGGGATAGTTAAAAGGCTGTCTCCATGCCTCTTGGTCCTAGGCTTTGGGATAGTTAAAAGGCTGTCTCTCCATGCCTCTTGGTCCTAGGCTTTGGGATAGTTAAAAGGCTGTCTCCATGCCTCTTGGTCCTAGGCTTTGGGATAGTTAAAAGGCTGTCTCTCCATGCCTCTTGGTCCTGGGCTTTGGGATAGTTAAAAGGCTGTCTCTCCATGCCTCTTGGTCCTAGGCTTTGGGATAGTTATAAGGCTGTCTCTCCATGTCTCTTGGTCCTAGGCTTTGGGATAGTTAAAAGGCCAGAGGACCTGAGGGACCTACTGGGTACATAACTTAAAGCACGTCTGACATGTATTGGGGTGGAAAATTGTGTATTGATTTAAAAACCAATAGAAGAATCTTAAAATGTATTCTAAAACTCACAGACAGCTAGTAGAGAGGCTTTATAATGTCTGTCTGGTCTTGGTCAGCACCCGTGCTGCATCATTCTGTATGTTTTACAGTACAGAGACCTTAAAACCGGTGTAATGTGTTCTCTGTCTGGTCTTGGTCAGTACCCTGCAGTATTCTGTATGTTTTACAGTACAGAGACCTTAAAACCAGTGTAATGTGTTCTCTGTCTGGTCTTGGTCAGTACCCTGCAGCATGCTGTATGTTCTACAGTACAGAGACCTTAAAACCGGTGTAATGTGTTCTCTGTCTGGTCTTGGTCAGTACCCACCCTGCAGCATTCTGTATGTTTTACAGTACAGAGACCTTATAACCGGTGTAATGTGTCCTCTGTCTGGTCTTGGTCAGCACCCATGCTGCATCATTCTGTATGTTTTACAGTACAGAGACCTTAAAACCGGTGTAATGTGTTCTCTGTCTGGTCTTGGTCAGCACCCATGCTGCATCATTCTGTATGTTTTACAGTACAGAGACCTTAAAACCGGTGTAATGTGTCCTCTCTGTCTGGTCTTGGTCAGCACCCTGCATCATTCTGTATGTTTTACAGTACAGAGACCTTATAACCGGTGTAATGTGTCCTCTCCGTCTGGTCTTGGTCAGTACCCTGCATCATTCTGTATGTTTTACAGTTGACCAATGGCTTTCTTGGGTAGACCAGACAGGAGAGCATTACAGTAGTCAAGCCTGATTGTAATAAAAGCATGGATGAGTCTCTCTGTATCAGCCTGAGAGAGGAACGGCCGCACCTTGGCAATGTTCCTCAGGTGGTAAAAATCTTTTTTGGCCACATTCCTAATGTGGGATTAGAAATTAAGTTCAGAATCTAAAATAACACCTAGGTTTTTCACCTGGTGTTTTATCTTTATTACCCGTGAATTAAAATGTGCGGCTAGATTCTCTCTCTGTTGCTTTGGGCTCCAACAATAACTACCTTGGTTTTGTCTTGGATTTAGCTGGAGGAAGTCGTGAGCCATCCTAGTATTTAAATGACTGATACCGTCTAATAATTTATCCGCGGAGCTAAAATCATCTGGTGACACAGAAATGTAAATCGTAAGGTCACTGTATCGTCTGCAGTGAAAATCAATGATGTGCTTTCTGATTTCGCTGCCGTTGTTAGTGCAGTGGGGAAAGAGCCTGTGAACAGGGAGAGATTAACAATAGCTTGCACTTCTTCAGATATGCAATTAAAAAGTGTTTTGCAGAAGGTGTTAGGGATAGGATGGAGAAGGCAGGTAACAAGGCTTAAATTGTGATATCACTTTCCTGACCATGTCTGTGTCAACCAGGGAAAATAAATCCTTGGTGCCTTTGCGTGGTCGACAGATTGTCCTGATAGGAGTCAGGACACATACTGTCCTGATAGGGGTCAGGAGACATACTGTCCTGATAGGGGTCAGGAGACATAGTGTCCTGATAGGGGTCAGGAGACATACTGTCCTGATAGGAGTCAGGAGACATACTGTCCTGATAGGAGTCAGGAGACATACTGTCCTGATAGGGGTCAGGAGACATACTGTCCTGATAGGAGTCAGGAGACAGACTGTCCTGATAGGGGTCAGGAGACATACTGTCCTGATAGGAGTCAGGAGACATACTGTCCTGATAGGAGTCAGGAGACATACTGTCCTGACAGGAGTCAGGAGACATACTGTCCTGATAGGGGTCAGGAGACATACTGTCCTGATAGGAGTCAGGAGACATACTGTCCTGATAGGAGTCAGGAGACATACTGTCCTGATAGGAGTCAGGAGACATACTGTCCTGATAGGAGTCAGGAGACATACTGTCCTGATAGGAGTCAGGAGACATACTGTCCTGATAGGGGTCAGGAGACATACTGTCCTGATAGGAGTCAGGAGACAGACTGTCCTGATAGGGGTCAGGAGACATACTGTCCTGATAGGAGTCAGGAGACATACTGTCCTGATAGGAGTCAGGAGACATACTGTCCTGATAGGAGTCAGGAGACATACTGTCCTGATAGGGGTCAGGAGACATACTGTCCTGATAGGAGTCAGGAGACATACTGTCCTGATAGGAGTCAGGAGACATACTGTCCTGATAGGAGTCAGGAGACATACTGTCCTGATAGGAGTCAGGAGACAGACTGTTCTGATAGGAGTCAGGAGACATACTGTCCTGATAGGGGTCAGGAGACATACTGTCCTGATAGGAGTCAGGAGACATACTGTCCTGATAGGGGTCAGGAGACATACTGTCCTGATAGGAGTCAGGAGACATACTGTCCTGATAGGAGTCAGGAGACATACTGTCCTGATAGGAGTCAGGAGACATACTGTCCTGATAGGAGTCAGGAGACAGACTGTCCTGATAGGAGTCAGGAGACATACTGTCCTGATAGGGGTCAGGAGACATACTGTCCTGATAGGAGTCAGGAGACATACTGTCCTGATAGGAGTCAGGAGACATACTGTCCTGATAGGAGTCAGGAGACATACTGTCCTGATTGGAGTCAGGAGACATACTGTCCTGATAGGGGTCAGGAGACATACTGTCCTGATAGTGGTCAGGAGACATACTGTCCTGATAGTGGTCAGGAGACATACTGTCCTGATAGGAGTCAGGAGACATACTGTCCTGATAGGGGTCAGGAGACATACTGTCCTGATAGGGGTCAGGAGACATACTGTCCTGATAGGAGTCAGGAGACAGACTGTCCTGATAGGAGTCAGGAGACAGACTGTCCTGATAGGGGTCAGGAGACATACTGTCCTGATAGGAGTCAGGAGACAGACTGTCCTGATAGGGGTCAGGAGACATACTGTCCTGATAGGGGTCAGGAGACATACTGTCCTGATAGGAGTCAGGAGACATACTGTCCTGATAGGAGTCAGGAGACATACTGTCCTGATAGGAGTCAGGAGACAGACTGTCCTGATAGGAGTCAGGAGACATACTGTCCTGATAGGGGTCAGGAGACATACTGTCCTGATAGGAGTCAGGAGACATACTGTCCTGATAGGAGTCAGGAGACATACTGTCCTGATAGGAGTCAGGAGACATACTGTCCTGATAGGAGTCAGGAGACATACTGTCCTGATAGGGGTCAGGAGACATACTGTCCTGATAGGAGTCAGGAGACAGACTGTCCTGATAGGGGTCAGGAGACATACTGTCCTGATAGGGGTCAGGAGACATACTGTCCTGATAGGGGTCAGGAGACATACTGTCCTGATAGGAGTCAGGAGACAGACTGTCCTGATAGGAGTCAGGAGACAGACTGTCCTGATAGGGGTCAGGAGACATACTGTCCTGATAGGAGTCAGGAGACAGACTGTCCTGATAGGGGTCAGGAGACATACTGTCCTGATAGGAGTCAGGAGACATACTGTCCTGATAGGAGTCAGGAGACATACTGTCCTGATAGGAGTCAGGAGACAGATTGTCCTGATAGGAGTCAGGAGACAGACTGTCCTGATAGGAGTCAGGAGACATACTGTCCTGATAGGAGTCAGGAGACATACTGTCCTGATAGGAGTCAGGAGACAGATTGTCCTGATAGGGGTCAGGAGACATACTGTCCTGATAGGGGTCAGGAGACATACTGTCCTGATAGGAGTCAGGAGACAGACTGTCCTGATAGGGGTCAGGAGACATACTGTCCTGATAGGAGTCAGGAGACATACTGTCCTGATAGGAGTCAGGAGACATACTGTCCTGATAGGAGTCAGGAGACAGATTGTCCTGATAGGGGTCAGGAGACAGACTGTCCTGATAGGGGTCAGGAGACATACTGTCCTGATAGGAGTCAGGAGACATACGGTTCTGATAGGGGTCAGGAGACAGACTGTCCTGATAGGGGTCAGGAGACATACTGTCCTGATAGGGGTCAGGAGACAGACTGTCCTGATAGGGGTCAGGAGACATACTGTCCTGATAGGAGTCAGGAGACAGACTGTCCTGATAGGAGTCAGGAGACAGACTGTCCTGATAGGAGTCAGGAGACATACTGTCCTGATAGGAGTCAGGAGACATACTGTCCTGATAGGAGTCAGGAGACAGATTGTCCTGATAGGAGTCAGGAGACAGACTGTCCTGATAGGAGTCAGGAGACATACTGTCCTGATAGGAGTCAGGAGACATACTGTCCTGATAGGAGTCAGGAGACAGATTGTCCTGATAGGGGTCAGGAGACATACTGTCCTGATAGGGGTCAGGAGACATACTGTCCTGATAGGAGTCAGGAGACAGACTGTCCTGATAGGGGTCAGGAGACATACTGTCCTGATAGGAGTCAGGAGACATACTGTCCTGATAGGAGTCAGGAGACATACTGTCCTGATAGGAGTCAGGAGACAGATTGTCCTGATAGGGGTCAGGAGACAGACTGTCCTGATAGGGGTCAGGAGACATACTGTCCTGATAGGAGTCAGGAGACATACGGTTCTGATAGGGGTCAGGAGACAGACTGTCCTGATAGGGGTCAGGAGACATACTGTCCTGATAGGGGTCAGGAGACAGACTGTCCTGATAGGGGTCAGGAGTCATACTGTCCTGATAGGAGTCAGGAGACAGACTGTCCTGATAGGAGTCAGGAGACATACTGTCCTGATAGGAGTCAGGAGACATACTGTCCTGATAGGAGTCAGGAGACATACTGTCCTGATAGGAGTCAGGAGACAGACTGTCCTGATAGGAGTCAGGAGACAGACTGTCCTGATAGGAGTCAGGAGACAGACTGTCCTGATAGGAGTCAGGAGACAGACTGTCCTGATAGGAGTCAGGAGACATACTGTCCTGATAGGGGTCAGGAGACAGACTGTCCTGATAGGAGTCAGGAGACAGACTGTCCTGATAGGAGTCAGGAGACATACTGTCCTGATAGGAGTCAGGAGACATACTGTCCTGATAGGAGTCAGGAGACATACTGTCCTGATAGGAGTCAGGAGACAGACTGTCCTGATAGGAGTCAGGAGACAGACTGTCCTGATAGGAGTCAGGAGACAGACTGTCCTGATAGGAGTCAGGAGACATACTGTCCTGATAGGAGTCAGGAGACATACTGTCCTGATAGGAGTCAGGAGACATACTGTCCTGATAGGAGTCAGGAGACAGACTGTCCTGATAGGAGTCAGGAGACAGACTGTCCTGATAGGAGTCAGGAGACAGACTGTCCTGATAGGAGTCAGGAGACATACTGTCCTGATAGGAGTCAGGAGACATACTGTCCTGATAGGAGTCAGAAGACATACTGTCCTGATAGGAGTCAGGAGACATACTGTCCTGATAGGAGTCAGGAGACATACTGTCCTGATAGGAGTCAGGAGACATACTGTCCTGATAGTGGTCAGGAGACATACTGTCCTGATAGGAGTCAGGAGACAGACTGTCCTGATAGGGGTCAGGAGACATACTGTCCTGATAGGGGTCAGGAGACAGACTGTCCTGATAGGAGTCAGGAGACAGACTGTCCTGATAGGAGTCAGGAGACAGACTGTCCTGATAGGAGTCAGGAGACATACTGTCCTGATAGGAGTCAGGAGACAGACTGTCCTGATAGGAGTCAGGAGACAGACTGTCCTGATAGGAGCTAGGGTACATATCATCAAACTTCTCATCAGGTCTTGACTGACACCCAGACCAATGTTGGTCATCTTATCTATGAAATACGCCGCAAACTCATCACATTTAGATGTAGAGGAGAGTTCTCATGGGTTTGCAGCGAGGTCGGATTTATCAGGCCGTCAATGGTGGAGAAGAACACTCTCTAATTATTCTGATTATTAGTGATCAAGATAGTTAAATAAGCCCATCTGGCATTTAGAATGACCCGGTTAAATACTGAACAAAAATATAAACCCAACCATTTCTATGATTTTGCCGAGTTACAGTTCATATCAGGAAATCAGTCAATTGAAATCAATTCATTGGGCCCTAATCTATGGATTTCACATGACTGGGAATACAGATATGCATCTGTTGGTCACAGATACCTTAAAAAGGGTAGGGGCGTGGATCAGAAAACCAGTCAATATCTGGTGTGACCACCATTTTCCTCATGCAACGTGACACATCTCCTTCACATAGAGTTGATCAGGCTGTTGATTGTGGCCTGTGGAATGTTGTCCCACTGCTCTTCAATGGCTGTGTGAAGTTGTTGGATATTGGTGGGAACTGGAACACGCTGTTGTACACATCAATCCAGAGCATCCCAAACATGCTCAATGGGTGACATGTCTGGTGAGTATGCAGGCCAAGAACTGGGAGATTTTCAGCTTCCAGGAATTGTGTACAGATCCTTGTGACATGGGGCCGTACATTATCATGCTGAAACATGAGGTGATGGTGGCGGAGGAATGGCACGACAACGGGCCTCAGGATCTCGTCAAGGTATCTCTGGGCATTCAAATTGACATCAATAAAATGCAATTGTGTTCATTGTCCGTAGCATATGCCTGCCCATACAATAACCCCACCACCACCATGGGGCACTCTGTTCACAACGTTGACATCAACAAACCGCTCGCCCACACCACACAATGCTCGTGATCTGCGGTTGTGAGGCCGGTGGGACGTACTGTCAAATTCTCTAAAATGACATTGGAGACACCATATGATACAGAAATTAACATTGATTTCTCTGGCAACAGCTCTGGTGGACATTCCTGCAGTCAGCATTCCAATTACACGCTCCCTCTAAACTTCAGACATCTGTGGCATTGTGTTGTGTTGTGTGACAAAACTGCACATTTAAGAGTGGCCTTTCATTGTCCCTAGCACAAGGTGCACCTGTGTAATGATCATGCTGTTTAATCAGCTTCTTGATATGCCACACCTTTCAGATGGATGGATTGTCTTATCTTAACAGGGATGTAAACAGATTTGTGAGATGAGAGAAATACCCTTTTTGCTGCTTATGAAACATTTCTGGGCTCCTGTTCCGCTCTGTATCTTCAATTGATTCGTTTCCTCACTCATCCAAGGAGTTCTCGGTTTGGATGCGACCTTTTTCAATGTTACTGGAGCTATGGCATCAATGGTCCCCCTTCATTTGGTATTAAAGTTATTAACTAACTCATCACAAGAGGAAGGCAGAATAGGTGGTGGAGTATTGTTCAGACACTCAGTAAAATCTGTAGCAACTTCAGAGGTAAGATAGTGTTTCTTAATAATGTGTTCAGTATTACCCTGTGCTGTGGGCAACAAGGTAGTATGAAATACATAGAGGTGATCAGATAAAACAACATCAACAATAGATGTCAGTAGAAAGCCCCTTGGTAATAACCAGGTCCAGAGTATGGCTGTAGTTATGGGTGGGCCCAGTAGAAAGCCCCTTGGTAATAACCAGGTCCAGAGTATGGCTGTAGTTATGGGTGGGCCCAGTAGAAAGCCCCTTGGTAATAACCAGGTCCAGAGTATGTCTGTGGTTATGGGTGGGCCCAATAGAAAGCCCCTTGGTAATAACCAGGTCCAGAGCATGGCCGCGGTTATGGGTGGGCCCAGTAGAAAGCCCCTTGGTAATAACCAGGTCCAGAGTATGGCTGTAGTTATGGGTGGGCCCAGTAGAAAGCCCCTTGGTAATAACCAGGTCCAGAGTATGTCTGTGGTTATGGGTGGGCCCAGTAGAAAGCCCCTTGGTAATAACCAGGCCCAGAGTATGGCTGTGGTTATGGGTGGGCCCAGTAGAAAGCCCCTTGGTAATAACCAGGTCCAGAGTATGCTGTGGTTATGGGTGGGCCCAGTAGAAAGCCCCTTGGTAATAACCAGGTCCAGAGTATGTCTGTGGTTATGGGTGGGCCCAGTAGAAAGCCCCTTGGTAATAACCAGGCCCAGAGTATGGCTGTGGTTATGGGTGGGCCCAGTAGAAAGCCCCTTGGTAATAACCAGGTCCAGAGTATGGCTGTGGTTATGGGTGGGCCCAGTAGAAAGCCCCTTGGTAATAACCAGGTCCAGAGTATGGCTGTGGTTATGGGTGGGCCCAGTAGAAAGCCCCTTGGTAATAACCAGGTCCAGAGTATGGCTGTGGTTATGGGTGGGCCCAGTAGAAAGCCCCTTGGTAATAACCAGGTCCAGAGTATGGCTGTGGTTATGGGTGGGCCCAGTAGAAAGCCCCTTGGTAATAACCAGGTCCAGAGTATGTCTGTGGTTATGGGTGGGCCCAATAGAAAGCCCCTTGGTAATAACCAGGTCCAGAGCATGGCCGCGGTTATGGGTGGGCCCAGTAACATGTTGAATGAAGTCCGTAGAGCTCGAAAGATTCAAAAATCCAATGGCCTCGGAGCTAGTCTCTTTGTCAACGTGAATATTAAAATCTCCCAACACAATGATGTTATGATAGTTCTCAAGGACAGTAGACAATAGATCAGAGAAATCAGTAAAGAAAGTGGGGCAGTGCTTTAGTGGCCTATACAGGGTTATGGCCAGCACTGGTGGCTGACATTTAAACAGTACATCATGATGCTCAAAAGACCCAATGTCACCAAATAAAACGTCCTTACAGCTGAGAGCATTAGTAAAAATAGAGGCTGTCCCCCGACCCTTTGTTCTTTTTCTGATAGAGAATGAAAAGCTGTAGTCCGGGGGGGGGGGGGGGGGCTTCAACAATGAGAGGCACTAAAGTCTGAAGACAGCCTTATTTCAATGAGAAACATAATGAGTTCATTCACAGGGAAGGTTTTTATTAGTAATTGCTCTGACATTTTAAAAGTGCCAATTCAATGAGTGTGGGCCACTCTGCCCCTTGGGGCATCTGCCTCGACGTAACCAATGGAATAACAATCACAATTATGAATGTTATAACCAGGTTTTATGATGATCTCTATCAGAATTGTAGATGGTTATTTTTACTTGTTCTGATAGGGAATGAGAAGCTGTAGTCCAGGGGGCCTAATACGAAGGTCATTAAAACCAACGTGAGGGGTGCCTCCCGAGTAGCGCAGCGAGACGGTGCACAATTGGCCCAGCGTCATCCGGGTTAGGGGAGGGATTGGACGGCTGGGATGTCCTTGTCCCATCGCACTCTAGCGACTCCTTGTGGCGGGCCCGGGCGAATGCACGCTGACTCCGGTCGCCAGTTGTACGGCGTTTCCTCCGACACATTGGTGCGGCTGGCTTCCGGGTTAAGCGAGCACTGGGTCAGGAAGCAGTGCGGTTTGGCAGGGTTGTATTTTGGAGAATGTATGGCTCTCGACCTTCGCCTCTCCCGAGTCGGTACGGGAGTTGCAGCGATGGGACAAGACTGTAACTACCAAGTGGATATCACCCAGGATACGTGCTGGTAGGTCCGTCTCAAGCGAGGCAAAGCTGTTTAATAGCTGGATTGGGTCTTCTCGGATAGGTGAAGGGTGGCCAGACTGCCTCCCCAATCTCCAACACCTTGCGAGTGTCCATTATCCCATGGAATTGAGCTCAACCCCCATAGAGTCGATTGATCCCCAAGTGCATCAATCTAAGTAAAAAAAAATCCCCATCAAAGTCTGTCTATTTAAGCTAGAGATATGTCTCAATCCAACCGCCAGTGTCTCAATCCAACCGCCAGTGTCTCAATCCAACCGCCAGTGTCTCAATCCATCCGCCAGTGTCTCAATCCATCCGCCAGTGTCTCAATCCATCCGCCAGTGTCTCAATCTATCCGCCAGTGTCTCAATCCATCCGCCAGTGTCTCAATCCATCCGCCAGTGTCTCAATCCATCCGCCAGTGTCTCAATCCATCCGCCAGTGTCTCAATCCATCCGCCAGTGTCTCAATCCATCCGCCAGTGTCTCAATCTATCCGCCAGTGTCTCAATCCATCCGCCAGTGTCTCAATCCATCCTCCAGTGTCTCAATCCATCCGCCAGTGTCTCAATCCATCCTCCAGTGTCTCAATCCATATGCCAGTGTCTCAATCCATCCTCCAGTGTCTCAATCCATCCGCCAGTGTCTCAATCCATCCTCCAGTGTCTCAATCCATCCGCCAGTGTCTCAATCC
The DNA here is from genome assembly GCF_045679555.1 of Salvelinus alpinus. NCBI lineage: Eukaryota > Metazoa > Chordata > Actinopteri > Salmoniformes > Salmonidae > Salvelinus > Salvelinus alpinus. Next base: position 2,881,669 of record NC_092091.1, read on the forward strand.
ATCCTCCAGTGTCTCAATCCATACGCCAGTGTCTCAATCCATCCTCCAGTGTCTCAATCCATACGCCAGTGTCGCACTTCTGCATCTGCGGAGAAATGTGGCAGAGCTAGAGCGATGTTTGTCAGACCATGAGTCATCCCGAAAATGTGTCTTCTCTTGACCCACAAGTGTCAGGAGACTCGTCTAAAGTCGGTACTGTTGATAAACCAACTTCTGTTTGGTAGCGTCCGAACCGTATGGGTCAGAACCCAACTAATGAGACCTCACTGTGGACGGTGTTCTCAGTTTTGCATCTATGACCCCCAAAAGTTTCATGGGACTTGTCTGAAGGTAACCGAAGTATAAACGTAGTTTTGTGCCAAAGAAAAGGGGTTAAATATGTTTAAAAAAATAGACCCAGTGTGGAAAGTATTCAGACCCCTTGACTTTTTTCACATTTTGTTACATTGAAGCTTTATTCCAAAATGGATTCAATTGTTTTTCCCTCATCAATCTACACACAGTGTATAATGACAAAGCAAAAAAAATAAAAAAAATAAACTGAAATACCACATTTACATAAGTATTCAGACCCTTTACTCAGTACTTTGTTGAAGCACCATTCGGTATGACGCTACAAGCATGGCACACCTGTTTCTCACATTCTTCTCTGCAGATCCTCTCAAGCTCTGTCAGGTTGGATTGGGAGCATCGCTGCACAGCTATTTTCAGGTCTCTCCAGAGATGTTCGTTCGGGTTCAAGTCCAGGCTCTGGCTGGCTGGCACCACTCAAGGACATTCAGAGACCTGTTCCGAAGACACTCCTGCTTTGTCTTGACTGTGTGCTTAGGGTCGTTGTCCTGTTGGAAGGTGAACCTTCACCCCAGTCTGAGGTCCTCAACACTCTGGAGCCAGTTTTCGTCAAGGATCTCTCTGTACTTTGCTCCATTAATCTTTCCCTCAATCCTGACTAGTCTCCCATCCCCTGCCACTGAGAAACATCCCCACAGCATGATGCTGCCACCACCATGCTTCGCCGTAGGGATGGTGCCAGGTTTCCTCCAGACGTGACGCTTGGCATTCAAGACAAATAATTAAATCTTGGTTTCATCAGACCAGAGAATCTTGTTTCTCATGATCTGAGAGTCCTTTAGGTGCCTTTTGGCAAACTCCAAGCGGACTGTCATGTACCTTTTAAAGAGGAGTGGCTTCAGTCTGGCCACTCTACCATAAAGGCCTGATTGGTGGAGTTTTTCAGAGATGGTTGTCCTTCTGGAAGTTTCTCCCATCTTCACAGAGGAACTCTGGAGCTCTGTCAGAGTGACCATTAGGTTCTTGGTTACCTCCCTGACCTATGACCTTCTCCCCCGATTGCTCAGTTTGGCCGGGCGGCCAGCTCTAGGAAGAGTCTTCGTGGTTCCAATCTTCTTCCATTTAAGAATGATGGAGGCCACTGTGTTTTTGGGGACCTTCAATGCTGCAAATAAAAATTGGTAGCCTTCCTCAGATCTGTGCCTTGAGACAATCCTGTCTCGGAGCTCTACGGACAATTCCTTTGACCTCATGGCTTGGTTTCTGCTCTGACATGAACTGTCAACTGTAGGATGTTATATAGACAGGTCTGTGCCTTTCCAAGTAATTTCCAATGAAGTTGTAGAAACATTTCAAGGATGATCTATGGAAACAGGATGCACCTGAGCTCAATTTCAAGGTAAGGTATTTCAGTATTTCAGTTTATTAATGCATTTGCATTTGCAAAAAAACGACAACAACAAAAATGCTTTGCCATTATGGAGTATTGTGTTTAGATTGATGACGAAAAATAAATATTGAATAAATGTTCCACCGGGGATCTAGACAGGGTTGTCCCCTCTCCCACTTGTTGTTTGCTTTGGCAGTCGAGCCCCTTGCCATCGCACTAACGATGCTTTCCGAGGTCAGGGCTTAGAGCAGAAAGGCTCGCTATGTGCTGAACACCTCCTCTAGTTTTTCTCCCTGATACCTCATTACCAAATGCCGTATCTATTCTGAAGCAGTTTGAGATACCCCATTACCACATGCCTTATCTATTCTGAAGCAGTTTGAGATAGCTCATTACCAAATGCCTTATCTATTCTGAAGCAGTTTGAGATACCTCATTACCACATGCCTTATCTATTCTGAACAGTTTGAGATACCTCATTACCACATGCCTTATCTATTCTGAACAGTTTGAGATACCTCATTACCACATGCCTTATCTATTCTGAAGCAGTTTGAGATACCTCATTACCACATGCCTTATCTATTCTGAAGCAGTTTGATATACCTCATTACCACATGCCTTATCTATTCTGAACAGTTTGAGATACCTCATTACCACATGCCTTATCTATTCAGAAGCAGTTTGAGATACCTCATTACCACATGCCTTATCTATTCTGAAGCAGTTTGAGATACCTCATTACCACATGCCTTATCTATTCTGAAGCAGTTTGAGATACCTCATTACCACATGCCTTATCTATTCTGAAGCAGTTTGAGATACCTCATTACCACATGCCTTATCTATTCAGAAGCAGTTTGAGATACCTCATTACCACATGCCTTATCTATTCTGAAGCAGTTTGAAATACCTCATTACCACATGCCTTATCTATTCTGAAGCAGTTTGAGATACCTCATTACCACATGCCTTATCTATTCTGAAGCAGTTTGAGATACCTCATTAACACATGCCTTATCTATTCTGAAGCAGTTTGAGATACCTCATTACCACAAGCCTTATCTATTCTGAAGCAGTTTGAGATACCTCATTAACACATGCCTTGTCTATTCTGAAGCAGTTTGAGATACCTCATTACCACATGCCTTATCTATTCTGAAGCTGTTTGAGATACCTCATTACCAAATGCCTTATCTATTCTGAAGCAGTTTGAGATACCTCATTACCAAATGCCTTATCTATTCTGAAGCAGTTTGAGATACCTCATTACCACATGCCTTATCTATTCTGAAGCAGTTTGAGTACCTCATTACCAAATGCCTTATCTATTCTGAAGCAGTTTGAGATACCTCATTACCACATGCCTTATCTATTCTGAAGCAGTTTGAGATACCTCATTACCACATGCCTTATCTATTCTGAAGCAGTTTGAGATACCTCATTACCACATACCTTATCTATTCTGAAGCAGTTTGAGATACCTCATTACCACATGCCTTATCTATTCTGAAGCAGTTTGAGATACCTCATTACCACATGCCTTATCTATTCTGAAGCAGTTTGAGATACCTCATTACCACATGCCTTATCTATTCTGAAGCAGTTTGAGATACCTCATTACCACATGCCTAATCTATTCTGAAGCAGTTTGAGATACCTCATTACCACATGCCTTATCTATTCTGAAGCAGTTTGAGATACCTCATTAACACATGCCTTGTCTATTCTGAAGCAGTTTGAGATACCTCATTACCACAAGCCTTATCTATTCTGAAGCAGTTTGAGATACCTCATTAACACATGCCTTGTCTATTCTGAAGCAGTTTGAGATACCTCATTACCACATGCCTTATCTATTCTGAAGCTGTTTGAGATACCTCATTACCAAATGCCTTATCTATTCTGAAGCAGTTTGAGATACTTCATTACCAAATGCCTTATCTATTCTGAAGCAGTTTGAGATACCTCATTAACACATGCCTTGTCTATTCTGAAGCAGTTTGAGATACCTCATTACCACAAGCCTTATCTATTCTGAAGCAGTTTGAGATACCTCATTACCAAATGCCTTATCTATTCTGAAGCAGTTTGAGATACCTCATTACCACATGCCTTATCTATTCTGAAGCAGTTTGAGATACCTCATTAACACATGCCTTGTCTATTCTGAAGCAGTTTGAGATACCTCATTACCACAAGCCTTATCTATTCTGAAGCAGTTTGAGATACCTCATTAACACATGCCTTGTCTATTCTGAAGCAGTTTGAGATACCTCATTACCACATGCCTTATCTATTCTGAAGCTGTTTGAGATACCTCATTACCAAATGCCTTATCTATTCTGAAGCAGTTTGAGATACCTCATTACCAAATGCCTTATCTATTCTGAAGCAGTTTGAGATACCTCATTACCACATGCCTTATCTATTCTGAAGCAGTTTGAGATACCGCATTACCACATGCCTTATCTATTCTGAAGCAGTTTGAGATACCTCATTACCACATACCTTATCTATTCTGAAGCAGTTTGAGATACCTCATTACCACATGCCTTATCTATTCTGAAGCAGTTTGAGATACCTCATTACCACATGCCTTATCTATTCTGAAGCAGTTTGAGATACCTCATTACCACATGCCTTATCTATTCTGAAGCAGTTTGAGATACCTCATTACCACATGCCTAATCTATTCTGAAGCAGTTTGAGATACCTCATTACCACATGCCTTATCTATTCTGAAGCAGTTTGAGATACCTCATTACCACATGCCTTATCTATTCTGAAGCAGTTTGAGATACCTCATTACCACATACCTTATCTATTCTGAAGCAGTTTGAGATACCTCATTACCACATGCCTAATCTATTCTGAAGCAGTTTGAGATACCTCATTACCTCATGCCTTATCTATTCTGAAGCAGTTTGAGATACCTCATTACCACTTGCCTTGTCTATTCTGAAGCAGTTTGAGATACCTCATTAACACATGCCTTATCTATTCTGAAGCAGTTTGAGATACCTCATTACCACAAGCCTTATCTATTCTGAAGCAGTTTGAGATACCTCATTAACACATGCCTTGTCTATTCTGAAGCAGTTTGAGATACCTCATTACCACATGCCTTATCTATTCTGAAGCTGTTTGAGATACCTCATTACCAAATGCCTTATCTATTCTGAAGCAGTTTGAGATACCTCATTACCAAATGCCTTATCTATTCTGAAGCAGTTTGAGATACCTCATTACCACATGCCTTATCTATTCTGAAGCAGTTTGAGATAGCTCATTACCAAATGCCTTATCTATTCTGAAGCAGTTTGAGATACCTCATTACCACATGCCTTATCTATTCTGAACAGTTTGAGATACCTCATTACCACATGCCTTATCTATTCTGAACAGTTTGAGATACCTCATTACCACATGCCTTATCTATTCTGAAGCAGTTTGAGATACCTCATTACCACATGCCTTATCTATTCTGAAGCAGTTTGATATACCTCATTACCACATGCCTTATCTATTCTGAACAGTTTGAGATACCTCATTACCACATGCCTTATCTATTCAGAAGCAGTTTGAGATACCTCATTACCACATGCCTTATCTATTCTGAAGCAGTTTGAGATACCTCATTACCACATGCCTTATCTATTCTGAAGCAGTTTGAGATACCTCATTACCACATGCCTTATCTATTCTGAAGCAGTTTGAGATACCTCATTACCACATGCCTTATCTATTCAGAAGCAGTTTGAGATACCTCATTACCACATGCCTTATCTATTCTGAAGCAGTTTGAAATACCTCATTACCACATGCCTTATCTATTCTGAAGCAGTTTGAGATACCTCATTACCACATGCCTTATCTATTCTGAAGCAGTTTGAGATACCTCATTAACACATGCCTTATCTATTCTGAAGCAGTTTGAGATACCTCATTACCACAAGCCTTGTCTATTCTGAAGCAGTTTGAGATACCTCATTAACACATGCCTTGTCTATTCTGAAGCAGTTTGAGATACCTCATTACCACATGCCTTATCTATTCTGAAGCTGTTTGAGATACCTCATTACCAAATGCCTTATCTATTCTGAAGCAGTTTGAGATACCTCATTACCAAATGCCTTATCTATTCTGAAGCAGTTTGAGATACCTCATTACCACATGCCTTATCTATTCTGAAGCAGTTTGAGTACCTCATTACCAAATGCCTTATCTATTCTGAAGCAGTTTGAGATACCTCATTACCACATGCCTTATCTATTCTGAAGCAGTTTGAGATACCTCATTACCAAATGCCTTATCTATTCTGAAGCAGTTTGAGATACCTCATTACCACAAGCCTTATCTATTCTGAAGCAGTTTGAGATACCTCATTACCAAATGCCTTATCTATTCTGAAGCAGTTTGAGATACCTCATTACCACATGCCTTATCTATTCTGAAGCAGTTTGAGATACCTCATTAACACATGCCTTGTCTATTCTGAAGCAGTTTGAGATACCTCATTACCACAAGCCTTATCTATTCTGAAGCAGTTTGAGATACCTCATTAACACATGCCTTGTCTATTCTGAAGCAGTTTGAGATACCTCATTACCACATGCCTTATCTATTCTGAAGCTGTTTGAGATACCTCATTACCAAATGCCTTATCTATTCTGAAGCAGTTTGAGATACCTCATTACCAAATGCCTTATCTATTCTGAAGCAGTTTGAGATACCTCATTACCACATGCCTTATCTATTCTGAAGCAGTTTGAGATACCTCATTACCACATGCCTTATCTATTCTGAAGCAGTTTGAGATACCTCATTACCACATACCTTATCTATTCTGAAGCAGTTTGAGATACCTCATTACCACATGCCTTATCTATTCTGAAGCAGTTTGAGATACCTCATTACCACATGCCTTATCTATTCTGAAGCAGTTTGAGATACCTCATTACCACATGCCTTATCTATTCTGAAGCAGTTTGAGATACCTCATTACCACATGCCTAATCTATTCTGAAGCAGTTTGAGATACCTCATTACCACATGCCTTATCTATTCTGAAGCAGTTTGAGATACCTCATTACCACATGCCTTATCTATTCTGAAGCAGTTTGAGATACCTCATTACCACATACCTTATCTATTCTGAAGCAGTTTGAGATACCTCATTACCACATGCCTAATCTATTCTGAAGCAGTTTGAGATACCTCATTACCTCATGCCTTATCTATTCTGAAGCAGTTTGAGATACCTCATTACCACATGCCTTATCTATTCTGAAGCAGTTTGAGATACCTCATTAACACATGCCTTATCTATTCTGAAGCAGTTTGAGATACCTCATTACCACAAGCCTTATCTATTCTGAAGCAGTTTGAGATACCTCATTAACACATGCCTTGTCTATTCTGAAGCAGTTTGAGATACCTCATTACCACATGCCTTATCTATTCTGAAGCTGTTTGAGATACCTCATTACCAAATGCCTTATCTATTCTGAAGCAGTTTGAGATACCTCATTACCAAATGCCTTATCTATTCTGAAGCAGTTTGAGATACCTCATTACCACTTGCCTTATCTATTCTGAACAGTTTGAGATACCTCATTACCACATGCCTTATCTATTCTGAACAGTTTGAGATACCTCATTACCACATGCCTTATCTATTCTGAAGCAGTTTGAGATACCTCATTACCACATGCCTTATCTATTCTGAAGCAGTTTGATATACCTCATTACCACATGCCTTATCTATTCTGAACAGTTTGAGATACCTCATTACCACATGCCTTATCTATTCAGAAGCAGTTTGAGATACCTCATTACCACATGCCTTATCTATTCTGAAGCAGTTTGAGATACCTCATTACCACATGCCTTATCTATTCTGAAGCAGTTTGAGATACCTCATTACCACATGCCTTATCTATTCTGAAGCAGTTTGAGATACCTCATTACCACATGCCTTATCTATTCAGAAGCAGTTTGAGATACCTCATTACCACATGCCTTATCTATTCTGAACAGTTTGAGATACCTCATTACCACATGCCTTATCTATTCAGAAGCAGTTTGAGATACCTCATTACCACATGCCTTATCTATTCTGAAGCAGTTTGAGATACCTCATTACCACATGCCTTATCTATTCTGAAGCAGTTTGAGATACCTCATTACCACATGCCTTATCTATTCTGAAGCAGTTTGAGATACCTCATTACCACATGCCTTATCTATTCTGAAGCAGTTTGAGATACCTCATTACCACATGCCTTATCTATTCAGAAGCAGTTTGAGATACCTCATTACCACATGCCTTATCTATTCTGAAGCAGTTTGAAATACCTCATTACCACATGCCTTATCTATTCTGAAGCAGTTTGAGATACCTCATTACCACATGCCTTATCTATTCTGAAGCAGTTTGAGATACCTCATTAACACATGCCTTATCTATTCTGAAGCAGTTTGAGATACCTCATTACCACAAGCCTTATCTATTCTGAAGCAGTTTGAGATACCTCATTAACACATGCCTTGTCTATTCTGAAGCAGTTTGAGATACCTCATTACCACATGCCTTATCTATTCTGAAGCTGTTTGAGATACCTCATTACCAAATGCCTTATCTATTCTGAAGCAGTTTGAGATACCTCATTACCAAATGCCTTATCTATTCTGAAGCAGTTTGAGATACCTCATTACCACATGCCTTATCTATTCTGAAGCAGTTTGAGTACCTCATTACCAAATGCCTTATCTATTCTGAAGCAGTTTGAGATACCTCATTACCACATGCCTTATCTATTCTGAAGCAGTTTGAGATACCTCATTACCACATGCCTTATCTATTCTGAAGCAGTTTGAGATACCTCATTACCACATGCCTTATCTATTCTGAAGCAGTTTGAGATACCTCATTACCACATGCCTTATCTATTCTGAAGCAGTTTGAGATACCTCATTACCACATGCCTTATCTATTCTGAAGCAGTTTGAGATACCTCATTACCACATGCCTAATCTATTCTGAAGCAGTTTGAGATACCTCATTACCACATGCCTTATCTATTCTGAAGCAGTTTGAGATACCTCATTAACACATGCCTTGTCTATTCTGAAGCAGTTTGAGATACCTCATTACCACAAGCCTTATCTATTCTGAAGCAGTTTGAGATACCTCATTAACACATGCCTTGTCTATTCTGAAGCAGTTTGAGATACCTCATTACCACATGCCTTATCTATTCTGAAGCTGTTTGAGATACCTCATTACCAAATGCCTTATCTATTCTGAAGCAGTTTGAGATACCTCATTACCAAATGCCTTATCTATTCTGAAGCAGTTTGAGATACCTCATTAACACATGCCTTGTCTATTCTGAAGCAGTTTGAGATACCTCATTACCACAAGCCTTATCTATTCTGAAGCAGTTTGAGATACCTCATTACCAAATGCCTTATCTATTCTGAAGCAGTTTGAGATACCTCATTACCACATGCCTTATCTATTCTGAAGCAGTTTGAGATACCTCATTAACACATGCCTTGTCTATTCTGAAGCAGTTTGAGATACCTCATTACCACAAGCCTTATCTATTCTGAAGCAGTTTGAGATACCTCATTAACACATGCCTTGTCTATTCTGAAGCAGTTTGAGATACCTCATTACCACATGCCTTATCTATTCTGAAGCAGTTTGAGATACCTCATTAACACATGCCTTATCTATTCTGAAGCAGTTTGAGATACCTCATTACCACAAGCCTTATCTATTCTGAAGCAGTTTGAGATACCTCATTAACACATGCCTTGTCTATTCTGAAGCAGTTTGAGATACCTCATTACCACATGCCTTATCTATTCTGAAGCTGTTTGAGATACCTCATTACCAAATGCCTTATCTATTCTGAAGCAGTTTGAGATACCTCATTACCAAATGCCTTATCTATTCTGAAGCAGTTTGAGATACCTCATTACCACATGCCTTATCTATTCTGAAGCAGTTTGAGTACCTCATTACCAAATGCCTTATCTATTCTGAAGCAGTTTGAGATACCTCATTACCACATGCCTTATCTATTCTGAAGCAGTTTGAGATACCTCATTACCACATGCCTTATCTATTCTGAAGCAGTTTGAGATACCTCATTACCACATGCCTTATCTATTCTGAAGCAGTTTGAGATACCTCATTACCACATGCCTTATCTATTCTGAAGCAGTTTGAGATACCTCATTACCACATGCCTTATCTATTCTGAAGCAGTTTGAGATACCTCATTACCACATGCCTAATCTATTCTGAAGCAGTTTGAGATACCTCATTACCACATGCCTTATCTATTCTGAAGCAGTTTGAGATACCTCATTAACACATGCCTTGTCTATTCTGAAGCAGTTTGAGATACCTCATTACCACAAGCCTTATCTATTCTGAAGCAGTTTGAGATACCTCATTAACACATGCCTTGTCTATTCTGAAGCAGTTTGAGATACCTCATTACCACATGCCTTATCTATTCTGAAGCTGTTTGAGATACCTCATTACCAAATGCCTTATCTATTCTGAAGCAGTTTGAGATACCTCATTACCAAATGCCTTATCTATTCTGAAGCAGTTTGAGATACCTCATTAACACATGCCTTGTCTATTCTGAAGCAGTTTGAGATACCTCATTACCACACGCCTTATCTATTCTGAAGCAGTTTGAGATACCTCATTACCAAATGCCTTATCTATTCTGAAGCAGTTTGAGATACCTCATTACCACATGCCTTATCTATTCTGAAGCAGTTTGAGATACCTCATTAACACATGCCTTGTCTATTCTGAAGCAGTTTGAGATACCTCATTACCACAAGCCTTATCTATTCTGAAGCAGTTTGAGATACCTCATTAACACATGCCTTGTCTATTCTGAAGCAGTTTGAGATACCTCATTACCACATGCCTTATCTATTCTGAAGCTGTTTGAGATACCTCATTACCAAATGCCTTATCTATTCTGAAGCAGTTTGAGATACCTCATTACCAAATGCCTTATCTATTCTGAAGCAGTTTGAGATACCTCATTACCACATGCCTTATCTATTCTGAAGCAGTTTGAGATACCTCATTACCACATGCCTTATCTATTCTGAAGCAGTTTGAGATACCTCATTACCACATACCTTATCTATTCTGAAGCAGTTTGAGATACCTCATTACCACATGCCTTATCTATTCTGAAGCAGTTTGAGATACCTCATTACCACATGCCTTATCTATTCTGAAGCAGTTTGAGATACCTCATTACCACATGCCTTATCTATTCTGAAGCAGTTTGAGATACCTCATTACCACATGCCTAATCTATTCTGAAGCAGTTTGAGATACCTCATTACCACATGCCTTATCTATTCTGAAGCAGTTTGAGATACCTCATTACCACATGCCTTATCTATTCTGAAGCAGTTTGAGATACCTCATTACCACATACCTTATCTATTCTGAAGCAGTTTGAGATACCTCATTACCACATGCCTAATCTATTCTGAAGCAGTTTGAGATACCTCATTACCTCATGCCTTATCTATTCTGAAGCAGTTTGAGATACCTCATTACCACATGCCTTATCTATTCTGAAGCAGTTTGAGATACCTCATTAACACATGCCTTATCTATTCTGAAGCAGTTTGAGATACCTCATTACCACAAGCCTTATCTATTCTGAAGCAGTTTGAGATACCTCATTAACACATGCCTTGTCTATTCTGAAGCAGTTTGAGATACCTCATTACCACATGCCTTATCTATTCTGAAGCTGTTTGAGATACCTCATTACCAAATGCCTTATCTATTCTGAAGCAGTTTGAGATACCTCATTACCAAATGCCTTATCTATTCTGAAGCAGTTTGAGATACCTCATTACCACATGCCTTATCTATTCTGAAGCAGTTTGAGATACCTCATTACCACATGCCTTATCTATTCTGAAGCAGTTTGAGATACCTCATTACCACATGCCTTATCTATTCTGAAGCAGTTTGAGATACCTCATTACCACATGCCTTATCTATTCTGAAGCAGTTTGAGATACCTCATTACCAAATGCCTTATCTATTCTGAAGCAGTTTGAGATACCTCATTACCACATGCCTTATCTATTCTGAAGCAGTTTGAGATACCTCATTACCACATGCCTTATCTATTCTGAAGCAGTTTGAGATACCTCATTACCAAATGCCTTATCTATTCTGAAGCAGTTTGAGATACCTCATTACCACATCCCTTATCTATTCTGAAGCAGTTTGAGATACCTCATTACCACATGCCTTATCTATTCTGAAGCAGTTTGAGATACCTCATTACCACATGCCTTATCTATTCTGAAGCAGTTTGAGATACCTCATTACCACATGCCTTATCTATTCTGAAGCAGTTTGAGATACCTCATTACCACATGCCTAATCTATTCTGAAGCAGTTTGAGATACCTCATTACCTCATGCCTTATCTATTCTGAAGCAGTTTGAGATACCTCATTACCACATGCCTTATCTATTCTGAAGCAGTTTGAGATACCTCATTACCACATGCCTTATCTATTCTGAAGCAGTTTGAGATACCTCATTACCAAATGCCTTATCTATTCTGAAGCAGTTTGAGATACCTCATTACCACATGCCTTATCTATTCTGAAGCAGTTTGAGATACCTCATTACCACATGCCTTATCTATTCTGAAGCAGTTTGAGATACCTCATTACCACATACCTTATCTATTCTGAAGCAGTTTGAGATACCTCATTACCACATGCCTTATCTATTCTGAAGCAGTTTGAGATACCTCATTACCACATGCCTTATCTATTCTGAAGCAGTTTGAGATACCTCATTACCACATACCTTATCTATTCTGAAGCAGTTTGAGATACCTCATTACCACATGCCTAATCTATTCTGAAGCAGTTTGAGATACCTCATTACCACATGCCTTATCTATTCTGAAGCAGTTTGAGATACCTCATTACCACATGCCTTATCTATTCTGAAGCAGTTTGAGATACCTCATTCCCACATGCCTAATCTATTCTGAAGCAGTTTGAGATACCTCATTACCACATACCTTATCTATTCTGAAGCAGTTTGAGATACCTGATACCTCATTACCACATGCCTTATCTATTCTGAAGCAGTTTGAGATACCTCATTACCACATGCCTTATCTATTCTGAAGCAGTTTGAGATACCTCATTACCACATGCCTTATCTATTCTGAAGCAGTTTGAGATACCTCATTACCACATGCCTTATCTATTCTGAAGCAGTTTGAGATACCTCATTACCACATACCTTATCTATTCTGAAGCAGTTTGAGATACCTCATTACCACATGCCTTATCTATTCTGAAGCAGTTTGAGATACCTCATTACCACATGCCTTATCTATTCTGAAGCAGTTTGAGATACCTCATTACCACATGCCTTATCTATTCTGAAGCAGTTTGAGATACCTCATTACCACATACCTTATCTATTCTGAAGCAGTTTGAGATACCTCATTACCACATGCCTAATCTATTCTGAAGCAGTTTGAGATACCTCATTACCACATGCCTTATCTATTCTGAAGCAGTTTGAGATACCTCATTACCACATGCCTTATCTATTCTGAAGCAGTTTGAGATACCTCATTCCCACATGCCTAATCTATTCTGAAGCAGTTTGAGATACCTCATTACCACATACCTTATCTATTCTGAAGCAGTTTGAGATACCTGATACCTCATTACCACATGCCTTATCTATTCTGAAGCAGTTTGAGATACCTCATTACCACATGCCTTATCTATTCTGAAGCAGTTTGAGATACCTCATTACCACATGCCTTATCTATTCAGAAGCAGTTTGAGATACCTCATTACCACATGCCTTATCTATTCTGAAGCAGTTTGAAATACCTCATTACCACATGCCTTATCTATTCTGAAGCAGTTTGAGATACCTCATTACCACATGCCTTATCTATTCTGAAGCAGTTTGAGATACCTCATTAACACATGCCTTATCTATTCTGAAGCAGTTTGAGATACCTCATTACCACAAGCCTTATCTATTCTGAAGCAGTTTGAGATACCTCATTAACACATGCCTTGTCTATTCTGAAGCAGTTTGAGATACCTCATTACCACATGCCTTATCTATTCTGAAGCTGTTTGAGATACCTCATTACCAAATGCCTTATCTATTCTGAAGCAGTTTGAGATACCTCATTACCAAATGCCTTATCTATTCTGAAGCAGTTTGAGATACCTCATTACCACATGCCTTATCTATTCTGAAGCAGTTTGAGTACCTCATTACCAAATGCCTTATCTATTCTGAAGCAGTTTGAGATACCTCATTACCACATGCCTTATCTATTCTGAAGCAGTTTGAGATACCTCATTACCACATGCCTTATCTATTCTGAAGCAGTTTGAGATACCTCATTACCACATACCTTATCTATTCTGAAGCAGTTTGAGATACCTCATTACCACATGCCTTATCTATTCTGAAGCAGTTTGAGATACCTCATTACCACATGCCTTATCTATTCTGAAGCAGTTTGAGATACCTCATTACCACATGCCTTATCTATTCTGAAGCAGTTTGAGATACCTCATTACCACATGCCTAATCTATTCTGAAGCAGTTTGAGATACCTCATTACCTCATGCCTTATCTATTCTGAAGCAGTTTGAGATACCTCATTACCACATGCCTTATCTATTCTGAAGCAGTTTGAGATACCTCATTACCACATGCCTTATCTATTCTGAAGCAGTTTGAGATACCTCATTACCAAATGCCTTATCTATTCTGAAGCAGTTTGAGATACCTCATTACCACATGCCTTATCTATTCTGAAGCAGTTTGAGATACCTCATTACCACATGCCTTATCTATTCTGAAGCAGTTTGAGATACCTCATTACCACATACCTTATCTATTCTGAAGCAGTTTGAGATACCTCATTACCACATGCCTTATCTATTCTGAAGCAGTTTGAGATACCTCATTACCACATGCCTTATCTATTCTGAAGCAGTTTGAGATACCTCATTACCACATACCTTATCTATTCTGAAGCAGTTTGAGATACCTCATTACCACATGCCTAATCTATTCTGAAGCAGTTTGAGATACCTCATTACCACATGCCTTATCTATTCTGAAGCAGTTTGAGATACCTCATTACCACATGCCTTATCTATTCTGAAGCAGTTTGAGATACCTCATTCCCACATGCCTAATCTATTCTGAAGCAGTTTGAGATACCTCATTACCACATACCTTATCTATTCTGAAGCAGTTTGAGATACCTGATACCTCATTACCACATGCCTTATCTATTCTGAAGCAGTTTGAGATACCTCATTACCACATGCCTTATCTATTCTGAAGCAGTTTGAGATACCTCATTACCACATGCCTTATCTATTCTGAAGCAGTTTGAGATACCTCATTACCACATGCCTTATCTATTCTGAAGCAGTTTGAGATACCTCATTACCACATACCTTATCTATTCTGAAGCAGTTTGAGATACCTCATTACCACATGCCTTATCTATTCTGAAGCAGTTTGAGATACCTCATTACCACATGCCTTATCTATTCTGAAGCAGTTTGAGATACCTCATTACCACATGCCTTATCTATTCTGAAGCAGTTTGAGATACCTCATTACCACATACCTTATCTATTCTGAAGCAGTTTGAGATACCTCATTACCACATGCCTAATCTATTCTGAAGCAGTTTGAGATACCTCATTACCACATGCCTTATCTATTCTGAAGCAGTTTGAGATACCTCATTACCACATGCCTTATCTATTCTGAAGCAGTTTGAGATACCTCATTCCCACATGCCTAATCTATTCTGAAGCAGTTTGAGATACCTCATTACCACATACCTTATCTATTCTGAAGCAGTTTGAGATACCTGATACCTCATTACCACATGCCTTATCTATTCTGAAGCAGTTTGAGATACCTCATTACCACATGCCTTATCTATTCTGAAGCAGTTTGAGATACCTCATTACCACATGCCTTATCTATTCAGAAGCAGTTTGAGATACCTCATTACCACATGCCTTATCTATTCTGAAGCAGTTTGAAATACCTCATTACCACATGCCTTATCTATTCTGAAGCAGTTTGAGATACCTCATTACCACATGCCTTATCTATTCTGAAGCAGTTTGAGATACCTCATTAACACATGCCTTATCTATTCTGAAGCAGTTTGAGATACCTCATTACCACAAGCCTTATCTATTCTGAAGCAGTTTGAGATACCTCATTAACACATGCCTTGTCTATTCTGAAGCAGTTTGAGATACCTCATTACCACATGCCTTATCTATTCTGAAGCTGTTTGAGATACCTCATTACCAAATGCCTTATCTATTCTGAAGCAGTTTGAGATACCTCATTACCAAATGCCTTATCTATTCTGAAGCAGTTTGAGATACCTCATTACCACATGCCTTATCTATTCTGAAGCAGTTTGAGTACCTCATTACCAAATGCCTTATCTATTCTGAAGCAGTTTGAGATACCTCATTACCACATGCCTTATCTATTCTGAAGCAGTTTGAGATACCTCATTACCACATGCCTTATCTATTCTGAAGCAGTTTGAGATACCTCATTACCACATACCTTATCTATTCTGAAGCAGTTTGAGATACCTCATTACCACATGCCTTATCTATTCTGAAGCAGTTTGAGATACCTCATTACCACATGCCTTATCTATTCTGAAGCAGTTTGAGATACCTCATTACCACATGCCTTATCTATTCTGAAGCAGTTTGAGATACCTCATTACCACATGCCTAATCTATTCTGAAGCAGTTTGAGATACCTCATTACCACATGCCTTATCTATTCTGAAGCAGTTTGAGATACCTCATTAACACATGCCTTGTCTATTCTGAAGCAGTTTGAGATACCTCATTACCACAAGCCTTATCTATTCTGAAGCAGTTTGAGATACCTCATTAACACATGCCTTGTCTATTCTGAAGCAGTTTGAGATACCTCATTACCACATGCCTTATCTATTCTGAAGCTGTTTGAGATACCTCATTACCAAATGCCTTATCTATTCTGAAGCAGTTTGAGATACCTCATTACCAAATGCCTTATCTATTCTGAAGCAGTTTGAAATACCTCATTAACACATGCCTTGTCTATTCTGAAGCAGTTTGAGATACCTCATTACCACAAGCCTTATCTATTCTGAAGCAGTTTGAGATACCTCATTACCAAATGCCTTATCTATTCTGAAGCAGTTTGAGATACCTCATTACCACATGCCTTATCTATTCTGAAGCAGTTTGAGATACCTCATTAACACATGCCTTGTCTATTCTGAAGCAGTTTGAGATACCTCATTACCACAAGCCTTATCTATTCTGAAGCAGTTTGAGATACCTCATTAACACATGCCTTGTCTATTCTGAAGCAGTTTGAGATACCTCATTACCACATGCCTTATCTATTCTGAAGCTGTTTGAGATACCTCATTACCAAATGCCTTATCTATTCTGAAGCAGTTTGAGATACCTCATTACCAAATGCCTTATCTATTCTGAAGCAGTTTGAGATACCTCATTACCACATGCCTTATCTATTCTGAAGCAGTTTGAGATACCTCATTACCACATGCCTTATCTATTCTGAAGCAGTTTGAGATACCTCATTACCACATACCTTATCTATTCTGAAGCAGTTTGAGATACCTCATTACCACATGCCTTATCTATTCTGAAGCAGTTTGAGATACCTCATTACCACATGCCTTATCTATTCTGAAGCAGTTTGAGATACCTCATTACCACATGCCTTATCTATTCTGAAGCAGTTTGAGATACCTCATTACCACATGCCTAATCTATTCTGAAGCAGTTTGAGATACCTCATTACCACATGCCTTATCTATTCTGAAGCAGTTTGAGATACCTCATTACCACATGCCTTATCTATTCTGAAGCAGTTTGAGATACCTCATTACCACATACCTTATCTATTCTGAAGCAGTTTGAGATACCTCATTACCACATGCCTAATCTATTCTGAAGCAGTTTGAGATACCTCATTACCTCATGCCTTATCTATTCTGAAGCAGTTTGAGATACCTCATTACCACATGCCTTATCTATTCTGAAGCAGTTTGAGATACCTCATTAACACATGCCTTATCTATTCTGAAGCCGTTTGAGATACCTCATTACCACAAGCCTTATCTATTCTGAAGCAGTTTGAGATACCTCATTAACACATGCCTTGTCTATTCTGAAGCAGTTTGAGATACCTCATTACCACATGCCTTATCTATTCTGAAGCAGTTTGAGATACCTCATTACCACATACCTTATCTATTCTGAAGCAGTTTGAGATACCTCATTACCACATGCCTTATCTATTCTGAAGCAGTTTGAGATACCTCATTACCACATGCCTTATCTATTCTGAAGCAGTTTGAGATACCTCATTACCACATGCCTTATCTATTCTGAAGCAGTTTGAGATACCTCATTACCACATGCCTAATCTATTCTGAAGCAGTTTGAGATACCTCATTACCACATGCCTTATCTATTCTGAAGCAGTTTGAGATACCTCATTACCACATGCCTTATCTATTCTGAAGCAGTTTGAGATACCTCATTACCACATACCTTATCTATTCTGAAGCAGTTTGAGATACCTCATTACCACATGCCTAATCTATTCTGAAGCAGTTTGAGATACCTCATTACCTCATGCCTTATCTATTCTGAAGCAGTTTGAGATACCTCATTACCACATGCCTTATCTATTCTGAAGCAGTTTGAGATACCTCATTAACACATGCCTTATCTATTCTGAAGCAGTTTGAGATACCTCATTACCACAAGCCTTATCTATTCTGAAGCAGTTTGAGATACCTCATTAACACATGCCTTGTCTATTCTGAAGCAGTTTGAGATACCTCATTACCACATGCCTTATCTATTCTGAAGCTGTTTGAGATACCTCATTACCAAATGCCTTATCTATTCTGAAGCAGTTTGAGATACCTCATTACCAAATGCCTTATCTATTCTGAAGCAGTTTGAGATACCTCATTACCACATGCCTTATCTATTCTGAAGCAGTTTGAGATACCTCATTACCACATGCCTTATCTATTCTGAAGCAGTTTGAGATACCTCATTACCACATGCCTTATCTATTCTGAAGCAGTTTGAGATACCTCATTACCACATGCCTTATCTATTCTGAAGCAGTTTGAGATACCTCATTACCAAATGCCTTATCTATTCTGAAGCAGTTTGAGATACCTCATTACCACATGCCTTATCTATTCTGAAGCAGTTTGAGATACCTCATTACCACATGCCTTATCTATTCTGAAGCAGTTTGAGATACCTCATTACCACATGCCTTATCTATTCTGAAGCAGTTTGAGATACCTCATTACCACATGCCTTATCTATTCTGAAGCAGTTTGAGATACCTCATTACCACATGCCTAATCTATTCTGAAGCAGTTTGAGATACCTCATTACCTCATGCCTTATCTATTCTGAAGCAGTTTGAGATACCTCATTACCACATGCCTTATCTATTCTGAAGCAGTTTGAGATACCTCATTAACACATGCCTTATCTATTCTGAAGCAGTTTGAGATACCTCATTACCACAAGCCTTATCTATTCTGAAGCAGTTTGAGATACCTCATTAACACATGCCTTGTCTATTCTGAAGCAGTTTGAGATACCTCATTACCACATGCCTTATCTATTCTGAAGCTGTTTGAGATACCTCATTACCAAATGCCTTATCTATTCTGAAGCAGTTTGAGATACCTCATTACCAAATGCCTTATCTATTCTGAAGCAGTTTGAGATACCTCATTACCACATGCCTTATCTATTCTGAAGCAGTTTGAGATACCTCATTACCACATGCCTTATCTATTCTGAAGCAGTTTGAGATACCTCATTACCACATGCCTTATCTATTCTGAAGCAGTTTGAGATACCTCATTACCACATGCCTTATCTATTCTGAAGCAGTTTGAGATACCTCATTACCAAATGCCTTATCTATTCTGAAGCAGTTTGAGATACCTCATTACCACATGCCTTATCTATTCTGAAGCAGTTTGAGATACCTCATTACCACATGCCTTATCTATTCTGAAGCAGTTTGAGATACCTCATTACCACATACCTTATCTATTCTGAAGCAGTTTGAGATACCTCATTACCACATGCCTTATCTATTCTGAAGCAGTTTGAGATACCTCATTACCACATGCCTTATCTATTCTGAAGCAGTTTGAGATACCTCATTACCACATACCTTATCTATTCTGAAGCAGTTTGAGATACCTCATTACCACATGCCTAATCTATTCTGAAGCAGTTTGAGATACCTCATTACCACATGCCTTATCTATTCTGAAGCAGTTTGAGATACCTCATTACCACATGCCTTATCTATTCTGAAGCAGTTTGAGATACCTCATTCCCACATGCCTAATCTATTCTGAAGCAGTTTGAGATACCTCATTACCACATACCTTATCTATTCTGAAGCAGTTTGAGATACCTGATACCTCATTACCACATGCCTTATCTATTCTGAAGCAGTTTGAGATACCTCATTACCACATGCCTTATCTATTCTGAAGCAGTTTGAGATACCTCATTACCACATGCCTTATCTATTCTGAAGCAGTTTGAGATACCTCATTACCACATGCCTTATCTATTCTGAAGCAGTTTGAGATACCTCATTACCACATACCTTATCTATTCTGAAGCAGTTTGAGATACCTCATTACCACATGCCTTATCTATTCTGAAGCAGTTTGAGATACCTCATTACCACATGCCTTATCTATTCTGAAGCAGTTTGAGATACCTCATTACCACATGCCTTATCTATTCTGAAGCAGTTTGAGATACCTCATTACCACATACCTTATCTATTCTGAAGCAGTTTGAGATACCTCATTACCACATGCCTAATCTATTCTGAAGCAGTTTGAGATACCTCATTACCACATGCCTTATCTATTCTGAAGCAGTTTGAGATACCTCATTACCACATGCCTTATCTATTCTGAAGCAGTTTGAGATACCTCATTCCCACATGCCTAATCTATTCTGAAGCAGTTTGATATACCTCATTACCACATACCTTATCTATTCTGAAGCAGTTTGAGATACCTGATACCTCATTACCACATGCCTTATCTATTCTGAAGCAGTTTGAGATACCTCATTACCACATGCCTTATCTATTCTGAAGCAGTTTGAGATACCTCATTACCACATGCCTTATCTATTCTGAAGCAGTTTGAGATACCTCATTACCACATGCCTTATCTATTCTGAAGCAGTTTGAGATACCTCATTACCACATGCCTTATCTATTCTGAAGCAGTTTGATATACCTCATTACCACATGCCTTATCTATTCTGAAGCAGTTTGATATACCTCATTACCACATGCCTTATCTATTCTGAAGCAGTTTGAGATACCTCATTACCACATGCCTTATCTATTCTGAAGCAGTTTGATATACCTCATTACCACATGCCTTCTCTATTCTGAAGCAGTTTAGATACCTCATTACCACATGCCTTATCTATTCT
>NC_092091.1:2903161-2910661 GCF_045679555.1 Salvelinus alpinus
GAAGCAGTTCTTGATCCATCTCAGGGTACAAGCTGAATCTAGGAAAGAGTGAGCGTTTATCCTGTAAATCAGGCTGTTTTAACATGCTCTTTTACAAGCTTTCATTTCCTGGATCGGCGACAAGGAAGTGACGAGGAAATATTCCCAAAACAAATGTGAGACATCGTTGATCTAGTAGATCGTCTTTCAGGTTTTATACTTCTGTCTCTTATTTGAAGGGTGTTTTGCCACTTTTATTACAAAATATTTACTTAATTCACTGGACCAAACATGTATTTTATTTGGGATTGCAAGGTACCATGGATTGGTAGAAAACATTTACAGAAGCCTAGGGCATTGGGTGGTTTAGCTCTACCAACTTTTCAGACATACTATTTAGCCGCAAATCACAGAGCCCTTTTGTACTGGCTACAGACTGATCCGACTCGACCAAGACCACTCTGGGTTCAGATGGAGTCTCAGTCATGTCCACCTGCTGCACTTTCCTCCGTGTTTGTGCTCCTCTCTCTCAGTGTTCGTGGGCAAAAGGTGGATCGACCCAATTGGAATGTGGAATCGGTTCCATTTAGCCTTAGAGGCTGTTCTCTGTCAGGTTCAACCACCCGGGAATTTTCTATCAGCATGACTCCATCCTGTTGCATCCAAATTCACCTCAGAGGTTCATGACATCAATTAACACAAACTACGGAGAATCACAAACTATACCACAAACTCTCCCCCCCCTCTCTTCCCTCTCTCCCCCCTCTCTCCCCTCTCACTCCCTCTCTCCCCCTCTCTCCCTTCTCACTCCCTCTCTCCCCCTCTCTCTCTCTCTCTCTCTCTCTCTCTCTCTCTCTCTCTCTCTCTCTCTCTCTCTCCCCTCTCTCCCCTCTCTCCCCTCTCACTCTCTCTCTCTCTCTCTCTCTCTCTCTTTCTCTCCCTCCCTCCCACCCTCCCTCCCGCCCTCCCCTCTCTCTATATCTCTCTCTCAGTGGCGCGCTGTCACCGTATGCTGCATCAAACATACTCCCTCATGCATCTTTCTCCTGGACCAGCGACTCTAACAGGAAATTACATACACACGCCCTCATGCATCTTTCTCCTGGACCAGCGACTCTAACAGGAAGTGTGTCATCCTTCCCTGCATCTTTCCCTCCATCCTTCCCTCCTCCATCCCTCCATATTTCTCTCTCTCCCTCCCTCCCATTGAGTGGTAAAATGTTTTTCTCCCCGGGGGACCTGCTCTGCCTCACTGATCAATCTGTTGAGATGCTCTGTTTCGTTCTCCTACCTATCCATCTATCTGTCTTCCTGTCTTTATACATCTCTTTATCTCCTGTCTTCTTTCTTCAATCTCTTCCTCCATCCCTCCTTCTCTCCCTCCCTGCTCTCTCTCTCCTCCATCCCCCCTTCTCTCCCTCCCTGCTCTCTCTCTCCCTCCATCCCCCCTTCTCTCCCTCCCTGCTCTCTCTCCATCCAACCCTGTTTCTCTCCCTCCCTGCTCTCTCTCCATCCAACCCTGTTTCTCTCCCTCTCTGCTCTCTCTCTCCCTCCATCCCCCCTTCTCTCCCTCCCTGCTCTCTCTCCATCCAACCCTGTTTCTCTCCCTCCCTGCTCTCTCTCCATCCAACCCTGTTTCTCTCCCTCTCTGGTCTCTCTCTCCCTCCATCCCCCCTTCTCTCCCTCCCTGCTCTCTCTCTTCCCCCATCCCCCCTTCTCTCCCTCCCTGTTCTCTCTCTTCCCCATCCCCCCTTCTCTCCCTCCCTGCTCTCTCTCTTCCTCCATCCGTCTTTCTCTCCCTCCCTTCTCTCCCTCCCTGCTCGCTCTCCATCCATCCCTCTTTCTCCACCTCCCTTCTCTCTCTCTCCCTCCATCCCTCTTTCTCTCCCTCCCTTCTCTCCCTATATCCCCCTTCTCTCCCTCCCTGCTCTCTCTCCATCCATCCATCTTTCTCTCCCTCCCTTCTCTCTCTCCCCCACCCCTCTTTCTATCTCTCCCTTCTGTCCCTCCATCCCTCTTTCTCCCCCTCCCTTCTCTCTCTCTCCCTACATCCCTCTTTCTACCCCTCCCTTCTCTCTCTCCCTCCATCCCTCTTTCTACCCCTCCCTTCTCTCTCTCTCCATCCATCCCTCTTTCTCTCCCTCCCTTCTCTCCCTCTATCCCCCTTCTCTCCCTCCCTGCTCTCTCTCCCTCCATCCCTCTTTCTCCCCCTCCCTTCTCTCTCTCTCCCTCCATCCCTCTTTCTCTCCCTCCCTTCTCTCCCTATATCCCCCTTCTCTCCCTCCCTGCTCTCTCTCCATCCATCCCTCTTTCTCCCCCTCCCTTCTCTCTCTCTCCCTCCATCCCTCTTTCTCCCCCTCCCTTCTCTCTCTCTCCCTCCATCCCTCTTTCTCCCCCTCCCTATTCTCTCCCTCCATCCCCCTTCTCCCCTCCCTGCTTTCTCTCTCCCTACATCCCCCTTCTCTCCCTCCCTGCTCTCTCTCATCTCAGAGAGAGAGATGGAACAGAGAGGGTTGGAACAGAGAGAGAAATGGAACAGAGAGAGAGAGATGGAACAGAGAGAGAGATGGAACAGAGAGAGAGATGGAACAGAGAGAGAGATGGAACAGAGAGAGAGAGATGGAACAGAGAGAGAGATGGAACAGAGAGAGAGAGATGGAACAGAGAGAGAGATGGAACAGAGAGAGAGAGATGGAACAGAGAGAGAAGGAACAGAGAGAGAGATGGAACAGAGAGAGAGAGATGGAACAGAGAGAAAAGGAACAGAGAGAGAGATGGAACAGAGAGAGAAGGAACAGAGAGAGAGATGGAACAGAGAGAGATGGAACAGAGAGAGAGATGGAACAGAGAGAGAGATGGAACAGAGAGAGAGATGGAACAGAGAGAGAGATGGAACAGAGAGAGAGAAGGAACAGAGAGAGAGATGGAACAGAGAGAGAGGTGGAACAGAGAGAGAGATGGAACAGAGAGAGAGATGGAACAGAGAGAGAAGGAACAGAGAGAGAGATGGAACAGAGAGAGATGGAACAGAGAGAGAGATGGAACAGAGAGAGAGATGGAACAGAGAGAGAGATGGAACAGAGAGAGAGATGGAACAGAGAGAGAGATGGAACAGAGAGAGAGATGGAACAGAGAGAGAGATGGAACAGAGAGAGAGGTGGAACAGAGAGAGAGATGGAACAGAGAGAGAGATGGAACAGAGAGAGAGATGGAACAGAGAGAGATGGAACAGAGAGAGAGATGGAACAGAGAGAGAGGTGGAACAGAGAGAGAGATGGAACAGAGAGAGAGATGGAACAGAGAGAGAGAAGGAACAGAGAGAGAGATGGAACAGAGAGAGAGATGGAACAGAGAGAGAGGTGGAACAGAGAGAGAGGTGGAACAGAGAGAGAGATGGAACAGAGAGAGAGATGGAACAGAGAGAGAGGTGGAACAGAGAGAGAGATGGAACAGAGAGAGAGGTGGAACAGAGAGAGAGATGGAACAGAGAGAGAGATGGAACAGAGAGAGATGGAACAGAGAGAGAGATGGAACAGAGAGAGAGATGGAACAGAGAGAGAGATGGAACAGAGAGAGAGATGGAACAGAGAGAGAGGTGGAACAGAGAGAGAAATGGAACAGAGAGAGAGATGGAACAGAGAGAGAGGTGGAACAGAGAATTATAGAGAATCACTAATTATAGAGAATCACTAATTATAGAGAATCACAAACTATAGAGAATCACTAATTATAGAGAATCACAAACTATAGAGAATCACAACTATAGAGAATCACAACGATAGAGAATCACTAATTATAGAGAATCATAATTATAGAGAATCACAACTATAGAGAATCACTAATTATAGAGAATCACAAACTATAGAGAATCACAACTATAGAGAATCACAACTATAGAGAATCACTAATTATAGAGAATCACAACTATAGAGAATCACTAATTATAGAGAATCACAAACTATAGAGAATCACAACTATAGAGAATCACTAATTATAGAGAATCACAAACTATAGAGAATCACAACTATAGAGAATCACTAATTTTAGAGAATCACAACTATAGAGAATCACTAATTATAGAGAATCACAAACTATAGAGAATCACAACTATAGAGAATCACTAATTATAGAGAAACACAACTATAGAGAATCACTAATTATAGAGAATCACAACTATAGAGAATCACTAATTATAGAGAATCACTAATTATAGAGAATCACTAATTATAGAGAATCACTAACTATAGAGAATCACAACTATAGAGAATCACTAATTATAGAGAATCACAAACTATAGAGAATCACTAATTATAGAGAATCACAAACTATAGAGAATCACAACTATAGAGAATCACTAATTATAGAGAATCACTAATTATAGAGAATCACAACTATAGAGAATCACTAATTATAGAGAATCACTAATTATAGAGAATCACAAACTATAGAGAATCACAACTATAGAGAATCACTAATTATAGAGAATCACAAACTATAGAGAATCACAAACTATAGAGAATCACAAACTATAGAGAATCACTAATTATAGAGAATCACAACTATAGAGAATCACAACTATAGAGAATCACTAATTATAGAGAATCACAACTATAGAGAATCACTAATTATAGAGAATCACAACTATAGAGAATCACTAACTATAGAGAATCACTAATTATAGAGAATCACAACCTATAGAGAATCACAACCTATAGAGAATCACTAATTATAGAGAATCACTAACTATAGAGAATCACAAACTATAGAGAATCACTAATTATAGAGAATCACAACTATAGAGAATCACAACTATAGAGAATCACAACTATAGAGAATCACTAATTATAGAGAATCACAACTATAGAGAATCACAACCTATAGAGAATCACTAATTATAGAGAATCACTAATTATAGAGATTCACAACTATAGAGAATCACTAATTATAGAGAATCACTAACTATAGAGAATCACTAACTATAGAGAATCACTAATTACAGAGAATCACAACTATAGAGAATCACAAACTATAGAGAATCACAACTATAGAGAATCACTAATTATAGAGAATCACTAACTATAGAGAATCACTAACTATAGAGAATTACTAATTATAGAGAATCACAACTATAGAGAATCACTAATTATAGAGAATCACAACCTATAGAGAATCACAACCTATAGAGAATCACTAATTATAGAGAATCACTAATTATAGAGAATCACAACTATAGAGAACCACTAATTATAGAGAATCACAACTATAGAGAATCACTAACTATAGAGAATCACTAACTATAGAGAATCACAAACTATAGAGAATCACAACTATAGAGAATCACAAATATAGAGAATCACTAACTATAGAGAATCACAACCTATAGAGAATCACTAATTATAGAGAATCACAAACTATAGAGAATCACTAATTATAGAGAATCACAAACTATAGAGAATCACAACTATAGAGAATCACTAATTATAGAGAATCACTAACTATAGAGAATCACAACTATAGAGAATCACAACTATAGAGAATCACTAATTATAGAGAATCACTAACTATAGAGAATCACAAACTATAGAGAATCACAAACTATAGAGAATCACTAACATTAGAGAATCACAAACTATAGAGAATCACAACTATAGAGAATCACTAATTTTAGAGAATCACAACTATAGAGAATCACTAATTATAGAGAATCACAAACTATAGAGAATCACAACTATAGAGAATCACTAATTATAGAGAATCACAACTATAGAGAATCACAACTATAGAGAATCACTAATTATAGAGAATCACAACTATAGAGAATCACTAATTATAGAGAATCACTAATTATAGAGAATCACTAATTATAGAGAATCACAACTATAGAGAATCACTAATTATAGAGAATCACAAACTATAGAGAATCACTAATTATAGAGAATCACAAACTATAGAGAATCACAACTATAGAGAATCACAAACTATAGAGAATCACAAACTATAGAGAATCACTAATTATAGAGAATCACAAACTATAGAGAATCACAACTATAGAGAATCACTAATTTTAGAGAATCACAACTATAGAGAATCACTAATTATAGAGAATCACAAACTATAGAGAATCACAACTATAGAGAATCACTAATTATAGAGAATCACAACTATAGAGAATCACAACTATAGAGAATCACTAATTTTAGAGAATCACTAATTATAGAGAATCACTAATTATAGAGAATCACTAATTATAGAGAATCACTAACTATAGAGAATCACAACTATAGAGAATCACTAATTATAGAGAATCACAAACTATAGAGAATCACTAATTATAGAGAATCACAAACTATAGAGAATCACAACTATAGAGAATCACTAATTATAGAGAATCACTAATTATAGAGAATCACAACTATAGAGAATCACTAATTATAGAGAATCACTAATTATAGAGAATCACTAACTATAGAGAATCACAACTATAGAGAATCACAACTATAGAGAATCACTAATTATAGAGAATCACTAATTATAGAGAATCACTAACTATAGAGAATCACAACTATAGAGAATCACAACTATAGAGAATCACTAATTATAGAGAATCACAACTATAGAGAATCACTAATTATAGAGAATCACTAATTATAGAGAATCACTAATTATAGAGAATCACAACTATAGAGAATCACTAACTATAGAGAATCACTAATTATAGAGAATCACAACTATAGAGAATCACTAATTATAGAGAATCACTAATTATAGAGAATCACTAATTATAGAGAATCACTAATTATAGAGAATCACAACTATAGAGAATCACTAATTATAGAGAATCACTAATTATAGAGAATCACTAACTATAGAGAATCACAACTATAGAGAATCACTAATTATAGAGAATCACAAACTATAGAGAATCACTAATTATAGAGAATCACTAATTATAGAGAATCACTAATTATAGAGAATCACTAATTATAGAGAATCACTAATTATAGAGAATCACTAATTATAGAGAATCACTAATTATAGAGAATCACAACTATAGAGAATCACTAATTATAGAGAATCACTAACTATAGAGAATCACAACTATAGAGAATCACAAACTATAGAGAATCACAAACTATAGAGAATCACAAACTATAGAGAATCACTAATTATAGAGAATCACAACTATAGAGAATCACTAATTATAGAGAATCACAAACTATAGAGAATCACTAATTATAGAGAATCACTAATTATAGAGAATCACTAATTATAGAGAATCACTAATTATAGAGAATCACTAATTATAGAGAATCACTAATTATAGAGAATCACAACTATAGAGAATCACTAATTATAGAGAATCACTAACTATAGAGAATCACAACTATAGAGAATCACAAACTATAGAGAATCACAAACTATAGAGAATCACAAACTATAGAGAATCACTAATTATAGAGAATCACAACTATAGAGAATCACAACTATAGAGAATCACAACTATAGAGAATCACTAACTAT
>NC_092091.1:2913161-2967933 GCF_045679555.1 Salvelinus alpinus
ATCCCCACCCCCCTCTCTCTCTCTCCATCCCCACCCCCCTCTCTCTCTCTCCATCCCCACCCCCCTCTCTCTCTCCATCCCCACCCCCCTCTCTCTCTCCATCCCCACCCCCCTCTCTCTCTCTCCATCCCCACCCCCCTCTCTCTCTCTCCATCCCCACCCCCTTCTCTCTCTCCATCCCCACCCCCCTCTCTCTCTCTCCATCCCCACCCCCCTCTCTCTCTCCATCCCCACCCCCCTCTCTCTCTATCCATCCCCACCCCCCTCTCTCTCTCTCCATCCCCACCCCCCTCTCTCTCTCTCCATCCCCACCCCCCTCTCTCTCTCTCCATCCCCACCCCCCTCTCTCTCTCTCCATCCCCACCCCCCTCTCTCTCTCTCCATCCCCACCCCCCTCTCTCTCTCTCCATCCCCACCCCCCTCTCTCTCTCTCCATCCCCACCCCCCTCTCTCTCTCTCCATCCCCACCCCCCTCTCTCTCTCCATCCCCACCCCCCTCTCTCTCTCTCCATCCCCACCCCCCTCTCTCTCTCTCCATCCCCACCCCCCTCTCTCTCTCTCCATCCCCACCCCCCTCTCTCTCTCTCCATCCTCCCCCCCTCTCTCTCTCTCTCTCGACACCCTGTCACCCCCTCATGTTTTGATTTATGTCTTCTGTGAAAAGGAATAACTAACATATTTCCATTAATCTGGGAATGGAAGGAGTGACCCACTTCCACCATGGTTATGTTTCCATCAATCAGTCGGAGATCGATAGACTATTTAGACCAGAACATTTCAAGGATTTTCCCTAAACGATATACTGTATATTCATCAGTAACTACGTTTCCATCCACAGTTTTTATGCGAGTAGGGGTTAGATCTTTGGGCCAGGAACCGAAAGGTCTCTGGTTCGAATCCCCGAGCCGTCAAGATGGCAAAATCTGTCGATGTGCTCTTTAGCAAGGCACTTAACCCTAATTGCTTAATTGCTAAATGACTCACTACTGTAGTGGCTCTGGATCAGAGAGTCTGCTAAATGACTCACTACTGTAGTGACTCTGGATCAGAGAGTCTGCTAAATGACTCACTACTGTAGTGGCTCTGGATCAGAGAGTCTGCTAAATGACTCACTACTGTAGTGGCTCTGGATCAGAGAGTCTGCTAAATGACTCACTACTGTAGTGGCTCTGGATAAGAGAGTCTGCTAAATGACTCACTACTGTAGTGACTCTGGATCAGAGAGTCTGCTAAATGACTCACTACTGTAGTGGCTCTGGATCAGAGAGTCTGCTAAATGACTCACTACTGTAGTGTCTCTGGATAAGAGAGTCTGCTAAATGACTCCCTACTGTAGTGGCTCTGGATCAGAGAGTCTGTTAAATGACTCACTACTGTAGTGGCTCTGGATCAGAGAGTCTGCTAAATGACTCACTACTGTAGTGGCTCTGGATCAGAGAGTCTGCTAAATGACTCACTACTGTAGTGGCTCTGGATCAGAGAGTCTGCTAAATGACTCCCTACTGTAGTGGCTCTGGATCAGAGAGTCTGCTAAATGACTCACTACTGTAGTGGCTCTGGATCAGAGAGTCTGTTAAATGACTCACTACTGTAGTGGCTCTGGATCAGAGAGTCTGTTAAATGACTCACTACTGTAGTATCTCTGGATCAGAGAGTCTGCTAAATGACTCACTACTGTAGTGGCTCTGGATCAGAGAGTCTGCTAAATGACTCACTACTGTAGTGGTTCTGGATCAGAGAGTCTGCTAAATGACTCACTACTGTAGTGGCTCTGGATCAGAGAGTCTGTTAAATGACTCCCTACTGTAGTGGCTCTGGATCAGAGAGTCTGCTAAATGACTCACTACTGTAGTGACTCTGGATCAGAGAGTCTGCTAAATGACTCCCTACTGTAGTGTCTCTGGATCAGAGCGTCTGCTAAATGACTCACTACTGTAGTGGCTCTGGATCAGAGAGTCTGCTAAATGACTCACTACTGTAGTGGCTCTGAATCAGAGAGTCTGCTAAATGACTCACTACTGTAGTGACTCTGGATCAGAGAGTCTGTTAAATGACTCACTACTGTAGTGACTCTGGATCAGAGAGTCTGCTAAATGACTCACTACTGTAGTGACTCTGGATCAGAGAGTCTACTAAATGACTCACTACTGTAGTGACTCTGGATCAGAGAGTCTGTTAAATGACTCACTACTGTAGTGACTCTGGATCAGAGAGTCTGCTAAATGACTCACTACTGTAGTGACTCTGGATCAGAGAGTCTACTAAATGATGTGTAAATGTTTGTTTGTTCGACACGGTGGGATCTTTTTGTTCTCGTTAAAATGATTTATGCGAGGAAACAGAGGTGGAAAATGCCGTTATGCACAAATATTGATATAAAAACCATCATATTGAAGTAAACTTGGAGTCAGGAGAAGATATGGCGTGTGATCCTCCCACTACGACTCAGGAAACGATACCGTTTATCAGGCGACAGATGAAATGAGTTATGAGGAACTTGACAGGGTGGTGAAAGTGCCTGGTGATGAGCTTGATGCTGCTTCTCATTAAATATCGAGGGTTTTATACTGGTGACATGATGATCGATGCTTGACTGCTATTTGACAAATATAAATGATTTTGCTCTTCTCCATAATAATCTCATCATTTAGACTGACCTACCGGTACTTTATCTGGGAGCTGTTGGCTTGTCACGTTCTGACCTGAGGTCCTTTGTTATGTCTTTATTTTAGTTTGGTCAGGGCGTGAGTTGGGGTGGGCATTCTATGTTGTTTTTCTATGTTTTGTTCTGTATGTTATATTTCTATGTGTTTGGCCTAGTATGGTTCTCAATCAGAGGTCGTTGTCTCTGATTGGGAGCCATATTTAGGTAGCCTGTTTTCTTTTGTGTTTTGTGGGTGATTGTTTCCTGTGTTAGTACCATACGGGACTGTTTCGGTTTTCATTTATTCTCTTGTTCTTTTGTATTTTCTATTCATTCTCGATTAAATGATATTATGGATACGTACCACGCTGCATTTTGGTCCTCCTCTTCTTCCACCAACGAAAGCCGTTACATGGCTAGACCAGAGTAGGCACATCTCTCAAACTATACATTAAAATGTGGATTATATTTCATAAACTATACATTAAAATGTGGATTATATTTCATAAACTATATATTAAAATCTGGATTATATTTCATAAACTATACATTCTGATGTGGATTATATTTCATAAACTATACATTAAAATCTGGATTATATTTCATAAACTATACATTAAAATGTGGATTATATTTCATAAACTATACATTAAAATCTGGATTATATTTCATAAACTATACATTCTGATGTGGATTATATTTCATAAACTATACATTAAAATGTGGATTATATTTCATAAACTAATAAAGTGTTACCAATACATTTTAACAAAACCTCAATTCCGATTCAGCAGTTAAAATGCCAGATTCATTCTATTTTTCAAGATACTAGTTTGGTTAATTGGTTTCCATCCAATTGGCGACACATTTTAACGTGAATATTTAAAATGCTGCATAAAGAAAACACCAGTTGAGTTTCCACCAAACAGCTGCAGATATCAGCGCGTCGTGACACAGTGAACATAAAATGTCATTTTTGTTTTGTTTTCATGTACTGAATAAAAATGTAAAGGTCGATGTGTTTCCATCACATTTTACACTGTACACATCATTCTTTTAACAAAAACTGTTGCGTTTCAATAGCAAATGTTCCCATTATTTGTGTAAATTGATGTCATGAACCTCTGGGGCGCATTAGGATGTAACAGGATGGACTCATGCTGATAGCTCTCTAACCTCTCTGTGTGTGGAGCGTCTCTCTGTTCCATCTCTCTTTCTGTTCCATCTCTCTCTGTTCCATCTCTCTCTGTTCCACCTCTCTCTCTGTTCCACCTCTCTCTGTTCCTTCTCTCTCTCTGTTCCATCTCTCTCTCTGTTCAATCTCTCTGTTCCATCTCTCTCTGTTCCACCTCTCTCTCTGTTCCACCTCTCTCTGTTCCACCTCTCTCTCTGTTTCACCTCTCTCTGTTCCACCTCTCTCTCTGTTCCACCTCTCTCTGTTCCACCTCTCTCTCTGTTCCACCTCTCTCTGTTCCACCTCTCTCTGTTCCATCTCTCTCTCTGTTCCATCTCTCTCTGTTCCACCTCTCTCTCTGTTCCACCTCTCTCTCTGTTCCACCTCTCTCTGTTCCTTCTCTCTCTCTGTTCCATCTCTCTCTCTGTTCCATCTCTCTCTGTTCCATCTCTCTCTCTGTTCCATCTCTCTCTCTGTTCCTTCTCTCTCTCTGTTCCTTCTCTCTCTCTGTTCCTTCTCTCTCTCTGTTCCATCTCCCTCTCTGTTCCTTCTCTCTCTCTGTTCTACCTCTCTCTGTTCCTTCTCTCTCTCTGTTCCATCTCTCTCTGTTCCTTCTCTCTCTCTGTTCCATCTCTCTCTCTGTTCCACCTCTCTCTGTTCCACCTCTCTCTCTGTTCCATCTCCCTCTCTGTTCCTTCTCTCTCTCTGTTCCACCTCTCTCTCTGTTCCACCTCTCTCTCTGTTCCATCTCTCTCTCTGTTCCATCTCTCTCTCTGTTCCATCTCTCTCTCTGTTCCACCTCTCTCTCTGTTCCACCTCTCTCTCTGTTCCACCTCTCTCTCTGTTCCATCTCTCTCTCTGTTCCATCTCTCTCTGTTCCTTCTCTCTCTCTGTTCCACCTCTCTCTCTGTTCCACCTCTCTCTCTGTTCCACCTCTCTCTCTGTTCCATCTCTCTCTGTTCCATCTCTCTCTCTGTTCCTTCTCTCTCTCTGTTCCTTCTCTCTCTCTGTTCCACCTCTCTCTCTGTTCCATCTCTCTCTCTGTTCCACCTCTCTCTGTTCCACCTCTCTCTCTGTTCCATCTCTCTCTCTGTTCCACCTCTCTCTCTGTTCCACCTCTCTCTCTGTTCCATCTCTCTCTGTTCCACCTTTCTCTCTGTTCCATCTCTCTCTCTGTTCCATCTCTCTCTCTGTTCCACCTCTCTCTCTGTTCCATCTCTCTCTCTGTTACTTCTCTCTCTCTGTTCCATCTCTCTCTCTGTTCCATCTCTCTCTCTGTTACTTCTCTCTCTCTGTTCCATCTCTCTCTCTGTTACTTCTCTCTCTCTGTTCCACCTCTCTCTCTGTTCCATCTCTCTCAATTCAATTTCAATTCAGGGGGCTTTATTTGCATTGGAAACATGTGTTCACTTTGCCAAAGGAAGTGAAATGGACGAACTAAAGTGAAATATACAATAAACAATCAAGACATTTCACATGTCATGTTATGTCTATATACAGTGTCTCTCTCTTTCTCTCTCTCCCTCCCACCCTCCCTCCCTCCCCTCTCTCTATATCTCTATCTCTCTCTCTAAGTGCTCTGCTGTCACTGTATGCTGCGTTAAACACACTCCCTCATGCATGTTTCTCCTGGACCAGCGACTCTAACAGGAAATGTGTCATCCTTCCCTCCATCTTTCCCTCCTCCATCCCTCCATCTTTCTCTCTCTCTCCCTCCCTCTCTCCCCCTCCCTCTCTCCCTCCCTCTCTCCCTCCCTCTCTCCCTCTCTCTCTCCCTCCCTCTCTCCCTCCCTCCATCCTTCCCTCCTCCATCCCTCCATCCTTCCCTCCTCCATCCCTCCATCCTTCCCTCCTCCATCCCTCCATCTTTCTCTCTCTCTCCCTCCCTCTCTCCCTCCCTCCATCCTTCCCTCCTCCATCCCTCCATCCTTCCCTCCTCCATCCCTCCATATTTCTCTCTCTCCCTCCCTCCCATTGAGTGGTAAAATGTTTCTCTCCCCAGGGGACCTGCTCTGCCTCACTGATCAATCTGTTGAGATGCTCTCTTTCGTTCTCCTACCTATCCATCTATCCGTCTATCCGTCTCCTGTCCTCTCTCTCTCCTCCATCCCTCTTTCTCTCCTTCTCTCTCTCCCTCCATCCCCCCCTCTCTCCCTCCCTGCTCTCTCTCTCCTCCATCCCTCTTTCTCTCCCTCCCTGCTCTCTCTGCTGTATGTATGATCCCACTCCACATCCTCTGATAGAAAACCAGTCATTATTTATATACCCTACCCTAATCATATATACACCACCGTTCAAATGTTTGGGGTCAGTTAGAAATGTCCTTGTTTTTGAAAGAAAAGCACATTTTTGGTCCATTAAAATAACATCAAATTGATCAGAAATACAGTGTAGACATTGTTAATGTTATAAATGACTATTGTAGCTGGAAACGGCAGTTTTTTAATGGAATATCTACATAGGCGTACAGAGGCCCATTATCAGCAACCATCACTCCTGTGTTCCAATGGCTCGTTGTGTTAGCTAATCCAAGTTTATCATTTTAAAAGGCTAATTGATCATTAGAAAACTCTTTTGCAATTATGTTAGCACAGCTGAAAACTGTTGTCCTGATTAAAGAAGGAATAAAACTGTCCTTCTTTAGACTAGTTGAGTATCTGGAGAATCAGCATTTGTAGGTTCGTTTACAGGCTCAAAATGTCCAGAAACAAAGAACTTTCTTCTGAAACACGTCAGTCTATTCTTGTTCTGAGAAACAAAGGCTATTCCATGCGAGAAATTGCCAATGAACTAAAGATCTCGTACAACGCTGTGTACTACTCCCTTCACAGAACAGCGCAAACTGGATCTAACCAGAATAGAAAGAGGAGTGGGAGGCCCCGGTGCACAACTGAGCAAGAGGAGTAATTTACAACATTAACAATGTCTACACTGTATTTCTGATCAGTTTGATGTTATTTTAATGGACAAAACATTTAGATTTTCTTTAAAAATACAAGGATATTACTAAGTGACCCTATACTTTTGAACGGTAGTGTATGTATTAGACTAAGGTACAGTGGGCAAAGTAAAGAATAGTAAAGAATAGTAAAGAACATATGACATGGGTGATGCAATATTTACAAACAATTAAAGGGACTAAGATACAGTAGAATAGTGTGGAGCGCAGTTTATATTTTGAGATCAGTAATACTAGATACGGAACATTATTACAGTGGGTAGGGATCCATTTCTAAAAGTGGCCAGTGATTGGTCGTGGTCAGTCGAGAGTTTGGTCGTGATTGGTCGAGAGTTTACAAACCACACACAAGTAATTTCCTGTATTACTAAAAAGAGAGAAGAGAGGAGAGTTTACAAACCACACACAAGTCAGAGTTATATTTTTTGAAGTCCATCTTTAATTATATGAGCTTCACCATATAGCCCTTTTGACTCTCAGATCAATTCAGTGTCTATAAATGAATTCTCTGAGAGTCCTTCCAAAACAATTCTTAGTATCTTTTATAGCCAAGATACACCCCTCTCAACTCACATGACGAAACACAGATCTCAGAATCTTCACAAAGGGCCTTTTACACGAAAGAGGAGTATCCCATAGCCAGATAGCATTAGCTATAAATTATCGTTCAGTTTGGTCTCCTAAGACGAGGTTTCAATCTCATGCCAAAACATTACCTCATCCAATGGCATATATCAATTGTCAATTGAGATACTCCCATCTCAAATACAACCCCCTCCTGGACAAGCTCACGGAGGGGAGTGAGCCTCTAGGTCATATACTAGGTCAAGATTCATGCGACATCAGAGGGGTAATACAATGGTTCCAGACACTGCCATACTCCTCCCCCCAATGGGAAAAGGAGGGAATGACTGGAGTACAGACATTGTGGAGATAACTAACTGGTTCCCCATTAATCACGCCATCCCTTCACATGGTTTAGGAATAGTTACAGACACATTCACATATGAAGACAATGTTCAAACCTGACTTCTCCCTTTCTGATATTCTGCATATTACCAGACATGTAAAAGACAAGCCTGACCTCTCCCCTCTCTGGGCCCCAAGTGACTTTCCCCTCTCTGATAGGAAAATGCAACTGCCAACAGTATAGTCCAAAAGAAGACATTCTAATGACAAGTATAAAGTAAATAAAACATCTTATTTATCTATCAAAAAGAAAGGAGGACCAAGGCACTCTTCATATAATTAATTAAAATGCCTTTATTAGTATGGCATGTTCAATAGAAACACAGTTGTTTAAAAACCGACGCGTTTCGGCTGCATGGCCTTCGTCTGCATGGCGTCGGTTTTTAAACAACTTTGTTGTTGACCAATTTACACCTTTTACCAAAGAGCACCTTCTATCTACCAAAATATACTATAGTGTACCTTAGTAGCGCTTCCCTTCCTCCTCTTTCTATCTTATTTATATAAAGTAAATAAAACATCTTATTTATCTATGTTACCTAACTAATTCTGATTCAGCTACGACAGATTTCCTAATCTATGTCTATCGGCAGCCACCTCTGATGTGTTAGTGATGGCTGTTTAGAAGTCTGAAGGCCTTGAGATTGAAGCTGTTTTTCAGCCTTTCTGTCCCATCTTTGATGCATTCTAGATGATAGCGGTGTGAACAGGCAGTGGCTCGGGTGGTTGATGTCCTTTTCGGCCTTCCTATAGCATCGGGTGCTGTAGGTGTCCAGGAGGGCTGGAAGTTTGACCCCGGTAATGCGTTGGGCAGACCGCACCACCCTCTGGAGAGCTTTGCGGTTGTGGGCGGTGCAGTTGCCGTACCAGGCGGTGATACAGCCCGACAGGATGCTCTCTATTGTGCATCTGTAAAAGTTTGTGAGGGTTTTAGGTGACAAGCCACATTTCTTTTGCCTCATGAGGTTGAAGAAGCGCTCTCGCTGTTGTGTCTTCTTCACCACAGTGTCTGTGTGGACCATTTCAATATATCGTTGGTGTGTACGCCAAGGATCTTAAAACTTTCCACCTTCTCCACTACTGTCCCGTCGATGTGGATAGGGGGGTGCTCCCGCTGCTGTTTCCTGAAGTCCATGATCATCTCCTTTGTTTTGTTGACGTTGAGTGTGAGGTTATTTTCCTGACACCACACTCCGAGGGCCCTCACCTCCTCCCTGTAGGCCGTCTCGTCGTTGTTGGTAATCAAGCCTACCACTGTAGTGTCATCCGCAAACTTGATGATTGAGTTGGAGGCGTGCATGGCCACGCAGTCGTGGGTGAACAGGGAGTACAGGAGAGGGCTCAGAACGCACCCTTGTGGGGCCCCAGTGTTGAGGATCAGCGGGGTGGAGATGTTGTTACCTACCCTCACCACCTGGGGGTGGCCCGTCAGGAAGTCCAGGACCCAGTTGCACAGGGCGGGGTTCAGACCCAGGGCCCCCGAGCTTAATGATGAGCTTGGAGGGTACTATGGTG
This sequence comes from Salvelinus alpinus, assembly GCF_045679555.1. Lineage (NCBI taxonomy): Eukaryota > Metazoa > Chordata > Actinopteri > Salmoniformes > Salmonidae > Salvelinus > Salvelinus alpinus. Next base: position 2,922,423 of record NC_092091.1, read on the forward strand.
TTGAATGCTGAGCTGTAGTCGATGAACAGCATTCTCACATAGGTATTCCTCTTGTCCAGATGGGTTAGGGCAGTGTGCAGTGTGATGGCGATTGCATCATCTCGAGACCTATTGGGGCGGTAAGCAAATTGGAGTGGGTCTAAGGTGTCAGGTAGGGTGGAGGTGATATGCTCCTTGACTAGTCTCTCAAAGCACTTCATGATGACAGAGGTGGGTGCTATTGGGCGACAGTAATTTAGTTCAGTTTCCTTTGCTTTCTTAGATAAAGTTACAGTTCATATAAGTAAATCAGTCAATTTAAATAGACCCTAATCTATGGATTTCACATGAGTGGGCAGGGATGCAGCCATGGGTGGGCCTGGGAGGGCATAGGCCCACCCACTTGGCAGCCAGGCCCAGCCAATCAGAACGAGTTTCTCCTCACAAAAGGGCCTCATTACAGACACAAATACTCCTCAGAATATCTTGCTGGTGAAGAAGCCGGATGTGGAGGTCCTGGGCTGGCGTGGTTACACGTGGTCTGCGGTTGTTCGGCCCTTTAAAATTACATTGAAGTTAGTTTATGGTAGAGAAATGAACATTTAATTCTCTGGCAACAACCAATTACACGCTCCCTCAAAACTTGAGACATCTGTGGCATTGTGTTGTGTGACAAAACTTCCCATTTTAGAGTGGCTTTTTATTGTCCCCAGCACAAGGTGCACCTGTGCAATGATCATGCAAATTAATGAGCTTCTTGATATACCACACCTGTCAGGTGGACACATTTGTGCACAACTTTTTTGAGAGAAAATACCGTTATTGTGTTTAAAACTCATGAAACATGTGCATTTGTTCAGTGTAGCAGGAACACAACACCACCCACTGATGGAAATCTTTGTAGATTTGTTATGCACTTAAATCTGCTGACCGTCGCAGTTCTCTCTCATTCCTTAGATTGGTTTCCCCTCTCTTTTCCCATTCCCTCCCTCCATCCTTCAACCCCACCAGGTGTATTGATTGTACAGCTGCACTAATTATCTGGCCTTACATGTCTCTCTCTCTCTCTGCATGTCTCTCTGGGCCTCAATCAGCACTTTTGATCACAATGTCCCACATCACAGAATTAAAGGATCTCAATGGTACTAATGACCTGGTCCCAATGTTATTTTCATCTGACCAGTACCAGCCAACAACCGGTCCTATGCCTTGGAATGTGTGCCTCAGCTGGCATTACTGGCCAGCTTCTGTGTGTGTGTGTGCACCATGCCAGTCTGCCAGTGTGCCAGTGTGCGTGGGCGAGAGGAGAGGTCTGTGCGTCCTGCTCTGTTACCATCTGTGCCCGAGCAACAGGCCTGGGTTCAGATACTATTTGAAATCTTTCAAATCTCTTTGAGCGTTTGCTTTAAGCCTGCCTGGAAAGCCAGATGGGCGGGGTTTGTCCTGTTGAGACTTTTCTATTGGTTCCACTGCAACAGGCTCAATCAGGCACCCCCCCTGAATGATTTCAAATAGTATTTGAACCCAAGTCTGCCAGGCAGGCAGGGAGGCCACTGAGTCTCTCTGAATCCTATAGAGGCATAACACCTTGGAAATGTCTTTCATAACATCTTGTTCATGTTATTACCGTTAGTTAAGTGTTAGTCATAAAATAAGACTTGTATATGTATCTATGTGTGTGTATGTATATACAGTGGGGAGAACAAGTATTTGACACACTGCCGATTTTGCAGGTTTTCCTACTTACAAAGCATGTAGAGGTCTGTAATTTTTATCATAGGTACAAAAATATAGAAAATCACATTGTATGATTTTTAAGAAATTAATTTGCATTTTATTTATTTATTTGCACGTTTATTTGTGTAATTTCTTTCCTTCTTAATGTGTTTGAACCAATCAGTTGTGTTGTGACAAGGTAGAGGTGGTATACAGAAGATAGCCCTATTTGGTAAAATACCAAGAACAGTTCAAATAAGCGAAGAGAAACGACAGTCCATCATTACTTTAAGACATGACGGTCAGTCGCAAAAAACCATCAAGCATTATGATGAAACTGTCTCTCATGAGGACCGCCACAGGAAAGGAAGACCCAGAGTTACCTCTGCTGCAGAGGATAAGTTCATTAGAGTTACCAGCCTCAGAAAATGCAGCCCAAATAAATGCTTCACAGAGTTCAAGTAACAGACACATCTCAACATCAACTGTTCAGAGGAGACTGTGTAATTCAGGTCTTCATGGTCGAATTGTTGCACAGAAACCACTACTAAAGGACACCAATAATAAGAAGAGATTTTCTTGGGCCAAGAAACACGAGCTATGGACATTAGACTGGTGGAAATCTGTCCTTTGGTCTGATGAGCCCAAATTTGAGATTTTTAGTTCCAACCGCCGTGTCTGTGTGAGACACAGAGTAGGTGAACGGATGATCTCGGCATGTGTGGTTCCCATGAAGCATGGAGGAGGAGGTGTGATGGTGCTTTGCTGGTGACACTGTCTGATATATTTAGAATTCAAGGCACACTTAACCAACATGGCTACCACAGAATTCTGCACTGATACTCCATCCCATCTGGTTTGCGCTTAGTGGCACTATAATTTGTTTTTCAACAGGGCAATGACCCAACACACCTCCAGGCTCTGTAAGGGCTATTTGACCAAGAACGAGAGTGATGGAGTGCTGCATCAGATGACCTGGCCTCCACAATCACCCAACCTCAACCCAATTGAGATGGTTTGGGATGAGTTGTACCGCAGAGTGAAGGAAAAGCAGCTGACAAGTGCTCAGCATTTGTGGGAACTCCATCAAGACTGTTGGAAAAGCATTCCAGGTGAAGCTGGTTGAGAGAATGCCAAGAGTGTGCAAAGCTGTCATCAAGGCAAAGGGTGGCTACTTTGAAGAATCTAAAATTATGTTTTGATTTGTTTAACACTTTTTTCGTTACTACATGATTCCATATGTGTTATTTCATAGTTTTGATGTCTTCACTATTATTCTAAAATGTAGAAAATAGCAAAAATAAAGAAAAACCCTTGAATGAGCTATGGACTGGTACTGTATATATATATATATACAAAAAAACATGTGGGGGATTGGAAATGATGCAGACATTTACACTGATGGAAGCTACAATCTATCTGCTATTTTAAATCTGATCTACTCCACCCACTCACCCCCCCAAAAAAAATATTAGCCAATATCAGATTATTTTAAATGTTTTGCTAATTGCAAGTACTGTTTGAATGTGATGTGTTCCTATATTGTTACATATGACATTTTGGAGCTCTTTAATTGAAAATAATATATTTTCAAATGGCCATTGCATGCCTGACCATCTCTGTGTAAGGCCGGGATTCAATCATTGTATATAATGGCTCAATCCGAAATTGCCGTTAAAACCATATAACCCGAGATAGGATTGAATACTGGCCTTAGTTGAGTCACACCCTCTGACCTTACATCAAACGAATGCTTATTGACTGTCCTATCTCCTAGAATTTACATTAAAAATACAATCCTTTACAATCTGAATTAATTTCCATAATGAGAATCTCATCTATGTAATTGCCCTGTATAATGACATACCAGTGGACTGGGGACCTGCCTAATAACAGGCGATTGGTAATCAATAACTAGCTGAGGAGTCTGTCACTACTGACCTTTGTCTGTCACAGTGGAACCTAGACCAATGACGTTTCAGGACCACAGATCTCCGGGGAGGATTGTTGTAAATGAGACTCCTGACAATCCCTGGCTCTTTCTTTCTCTAAATATCATGTACAACATGTAAAGTGTTGGTCCCATGTTTCACCAGCTGAAATATAACATGTAACGTGTTGGTCCCATGTTTCACCATCTGAAATATAACATGTAACGTGTTGGTCCCATGTTTTACCATCTGAAATATAACATGTAACGTGTTGGTCCCATGTTTCAACAGCTGAAATATAACATGTAACGTGTTGGTCCCATGTTTCACCATCTGAAATATAACATGTAACGTGTTGGTCCCATGTTTCACCAGCTGAAATATAACATGTAAAGTGTTGGTCCCATGTTTCAACAGCTGAAATATAACATGTAACGTGTTGGTCCCATGTTTTACCAGCTGAAATATAACATGTAACGTGTTGGTCCCATGTTTCACCAGCTGAAATATAACATGTAACGTGTTGGTCCCATGTTTCACCAGCTGAAATATAACATGTAAAGTGTTGGTCCCATGTTTCAACAGCTGAAATATAACATGTAACGTGTTGGTCCCATGTTTTACCAGCTGAAATATAACATGTAACGTGTTGGTCCCATGTTTCACCAGCTGAAATATACATGTAACGTGTTGGTCCCATGTTTCACCAGCTGAAATATACATGTAAAGTGTTGGTCCCATGTTTCACCATCTGAAATATAACATGTAAAGTGTTGGTCCCATGTTTCAACAGCTGAAATATAACATGTAACGTGTTGGTCCCATGTTTCACCAGCTGAAATACAACATGTAAAGTGTTGGTCCCATGTTTCAACAGCTGAAATATAACATGTAACGTGTTGGTCCCATGTTTTACCAGCTGAAATATAACATGTAAAGTGTTGGTCCCATGTTTCACCAGCTGAAATATACATGTAACGTGTTGGTCCCATGTTTCACCATCTGAAATATAACATGTAACGTGTTGGTCCCATGTTTCACCATCTGAAATATAACATGTAAAGTGTTGGTCCCATGTTTCACCATCTGAAATATAAAATGTAAAGTGTTGGTCCCATGTTTCACCATCTGAAATATAACATGTAACGTGTTGGTCCCATGTTTCACCAGCTGAAATATAACATGTAACGTGTTGGTCCCATGTTTCACCAGCTGAAATATAACATGTAACGTGTTGGTCCCATGTTTCACCAGCTGAAATATACATGTAACGTGTTGGTCCCATGTTTCAACAGCTGAAATATAACATGTAACGTGTTGGTCCCATGTTTCACCAGCTGAAATATACATGTAACGTGTTGGTCCCATGTTTTACCAGCTGAAATATAACATGTAAAGTGTTGGTCCCATGTTTCACCAGCTGAAATATAACATGTAACGTGTTGGTCCCATGTTTCACCAGCTGAAATATACATGTAACGTGTTGGTCCCATGTTTCACCATCTGAAATATAACATGTAAAGTGTTGGTCCCATGTTTCACCAGCTGAAATATAACATGTAACGTGTTGGTCCCATGTTTCACCAGCTGAAATATAACATGTAACGTGTTGGTCCCATGTTTCACCAGCTGAAATATAACATGTAAAGTGTTGGTCCCATGTTTCACCAGCTGAAATATAACATGTAACGTGTTGGTCCCATGTTTCAACAGCTGAAATATAACATGTAACGTGTTGGTCCCATGTTTTACCAGCTGAAATATAACATGTAACGTGTTGGTCCCATGTTTTACCAGCTGAAATATAACATGTAACGTGTTGGTCCCATGTTTCACCATCTGAAATATAACATGTAAAGTGTTGGTCCCATGTTTCAACAGCTGAAATATAACATGTAAAGTGTTGGTCCCATGTTTTACCAGCTGAAATATAACATGTAACGTGTTGGTCCCATGTTTCACCATCTGAAATATAACATGTAAAGTGTTGGTCCCATGTTTTACCAGCTGAAATATAACATGTAACGTGTTGGTCCCATGTTTTACCAGCTGAAATATAACATGTAACGTGTTGGTCCCATGTTTCACCAGCTGAAATATAACATGTAACGTGTTGGTCCCATGTTTCACCAGCTGAAATATAACATGTAAAGTGTTGGTCCCATGTTTCACCATCTGAAATATAACATGTAACGTGTTGGTCCCATGTTTCACCATCTGAAATATAACATGTAAAGTGTTGGTCCCATGTTTTACCAGCTGAAATATAACATGTAACGTGTTGGTCCCATGTTTCACCAGCTGAAATATAACATGTAAAGTGTTGGTCCCATGTTTCAACAGCTGAAATATAGCATGTAAAGTGTTGGTCCCATGTTTTACCATCTGAAATATAACATGTAAAGTGTTGGTCCCATGTTTCAACAGCTGAAATATAACATGTAACGTGTTGGTCCCATGTTTCAACAGCTGAAATATAGCATGTAAAGTGTTGGTCCCATGTTTTACCATCTGAAATATAACATGTAAAGTGTTGGTCCCATGTTTCAACAGCTGAAATATAACATGTAAAGTGTTGGTCCCATGTTTTACCAGCTGAAATATAACATGTAACGTGTTGGTCCCATGTTTCACCAGCTGAAATATAACATGTAACGTGTTGGTCCCATGTTTCAACAGCTGAAATATAACATGTAAAGTGTTGGTCCCATGTTTCACCATCTGAAATATAACATGTAAAGTGTTGGTCCCATGTTTCACCATCTGAAATATAACATGTAACGTGTTGGTCCCATGTTTTACCAGCTGAAATATAACATGTAACGTGTTGGTCCCATGTTTTACCAGCTGAAATATAACATGTAACGTGTTGGTCCCATGTTTTACCAGCTGAAATATAACATGTAACGTGTTGGTCCCATGTTTTAACAGCTGAAATATAACATGTAAAGTGTTGGTCCCATGTTTCAACAGCTGAAATATAACATGTAACGTGTTGGTCCCATGTTTCACCATCTGAAATATAACATGTAAAGTGTTGGTCCCATGTTTCACCATCTGAAATATAACATGTAACGTGTTGGTCCCATGTTTTACCAGCTGAAATATAACATGTAACGTGTTGGTCCCATGTTTTAACAGCTGAAATATAACATGTAAAGTGTTGGTCCCATGTTTCAACAGCTGAAATATAACATGTAAAGTGTTGGTCCCATGTTTCAACAGCTGAAATATAACATGTAACGTGTTGGTCCCATGTTTCAACAGCTGAAATATAACATGTAACGTGTTGGTCCCATGTTTTACCAGCTGAAATATAACATGTAACGTGTTGGTCCCATGTTTTACCAGCTGAAATATAACATGTAACGTGTTGGTCCCATGTTTCACCATCTGAAATATAACATGTAAAGTGTTGGTCCCATGTTTTACCAGCTGAAATATAACATGTAACGTGTTGGTCCCATGTTTTACCAGCTGAAATATAACATGTAAAGTGTTGGTCCCATGTTTCACCATCTGAAATATAACATGTAACGTGTTGGTCCCATGTTTCACCAGCTGAAATATAACATGTAAAGTGTTGGTCCCATGTTTCAACAGCTGAAATATAACATGTAACGTGTTGGTCCCATGTTTTACCAGCTGAAATATAACATGTAAAGTGTTGGTCCCATGTTTCACCATCTGAAATATAACATGTAACGTGTTGGTCCCATGTTTCAACAGCTGAAATATAACATGTAACGTGTTGGTCCCATGTTTTACCATCTGAAATATAACATGTAACGTGTTGGTCCCATGTTTTACCAGCTGAAATATAACATGTAACGTGTTGGTCCCATGTTTCACCAGCTGAAATATAACATGTAACGTGTTGGTCCCATGTTTTACCAGCTGAAATATAACATGTAAAGTGTTGGTCCCATGTTTTACCAGCTGAAATATAACATGTAACGTGTTGGTCCCATGTTTCACCAGCTGAAATATAACATGTAAAGTGTTGGTCCCATGTTTCACCAGCTGAAATATAACATGTAAAGTGTTGGTCCCATGTTTCACCATCTGAAATATAACATGTAACGTGTTGGTCCCATGTTTCACCAGCTGAAATATAACATGTAAAGTGTTGGTCCCATGTTTCAACAGCTGAAATATAACATGTAAAGTGTTGGTCCCATGTTTTACCAGCTGAAATATAACATGTAACGTGTTGGTCCCATGTTTCACCAGCTGAAATATAACATGTAACGTGTTGGTCCCATGTTTCAACAGCTGAAATATAACATGTAAAGTGTTGGTCCCATGTTTTACCAGCTGAAATATAACATGTAACGTGTTGGTCCCATGTTTCACCAGCTGAAATATAACATGTAAAGTGTTGGTCCCATGTTTCAACAGCTGAAATATAACATGTAAAGTGTTGGTCCCATGTTTCACCAGCTGAAATATAACATGTAACGTGTTGGTCCCATGTTTCACCAGCTGAAATATAACATGTAACGTGTTGGTCCCATGTTTCAACAGCTGAAATATAACATGTAACGTGTTGGTCCCATGTTTCACCAGCTGAAATATAACATGTAACGTGTTGGTCCCATGTTTTACCAGCTGAAATATAACATGTAACGTGTTGGTCCCATGTTTTACCAGCTGAAATATAACATGTAACGTGTTGGTCCCATGTTTTACCAGCTGAAATATAACATGTAACGTGTTGGTCCCATGTTTTAACAGCTGAAATATAACATGTAAAGTGTTGGTCCCATGTTTCAACAGCTGAAATATAACATGTAACGTGTTGGTCCCATGTTTCAACAGCTGAAATATAACATGTAAAGTGTTGGTCCCATGTTTCAACAGCTGAAATATAACATGTAAAGTGTTGGTCCCATGTTTCAACAGCTGAAATATAACATGTAACGTGTTGGTCCCATGTTTCAACAGCTGAAATATAACATGTAACGTGTTGGTCCCATGTTTTACCAGCTGAAATATAACATGTAACGTGTTGGTCCCATGTTTTACCAGCTGAAATATAACATGTAAAGTGTTGGTCCCATGTTTTACCATCTGAAATATAACATGTAAAGTGTTGGTCCCATGTTTTACCAGCTGAAATATAACATGTAACGTGTTGGTCCCATGTTTTACCAGCTGAAATATAACATGTAACGTGTTGGTCCCATGTTTTACCATCTGAAATATAACATGTAAAGTGTTGGTCCCATGTTTCACCAGCTGAAATATAACATGTAAAGTGTTGGTCCCATGTTTCAACAGCTGAAATATAACATGTAACGTGTTGGTCCCATGTTTTACCAGCTGAAATATAACATGTAAAGTGTTGGTCCCATGTTTCACCATCTGAAATATAACATGTAACGTGTTGGTCCCATGTTTTACCAGCTGAAATATAACATGTAAAGTGTTGGTCCCATGTTTCACCAGCTGAAATATAACATGTAACGTGTTGGTCCCATGTTTTACCAGCTGAAATATAACATGTAAAGTGTTGGTCCCATGTTTTACCAGCTGAAATATAACATGTAAAGTGTTGGTCCCATGTTTCACCAGCTGAAATATAACATGTAACGTGTTGGTCCCATGTTTTACCAGCTGAAATATAACATGTAAAGTGTTGGTCCCATGTTTTACCAGCTGAAATATAACATGTAACGTGTTGGTCCCATGTTTCACCAGCTGAAATATAACATGTAAAGTGTTGGTCCCATGTTTCACCAGCTGAAATATAACATGTAACGTGTTGGTCCCATGTTTCACCAGCTGAAATATAACATGTAAAGTGTTGGTCCCATGTTTTACCATCTGAAATATAACATGTAACGTGTTGGTCCCATGTTTCACCATCTGAAATATAACATGTAAAGTGTTGGTCCCATGTTTCAACAGCTGAAATATAACATGTAACGTGTTGGTCCCATGTTTTACCAGCTGAAATATAACATGTAACGTGTTGGTCCCATGTTTCACCAGCTGAAATATAACATGTAACGTGTTGGTCCCATGTTTCACCAGCTGAAATATAACATGTAAAGTGTTGGTCCCATGTTTTACCAGCTGAAATATAACATGTAAAGTGTTGGTCCCATGTTTTACCAGCTGAAATATAACATGTAACGTGTTGGTCCCATGTTTCACCAGCTGAAATATAACATGTAACGTGTTGGTCCCATGTTTTACCAGCTGAAATATAACATGTAAAGTGTTGGTCCCATGTTTCACCAGCTGAAATATAACATGTAACGTGTTGGTCCCATGTTTCACCAGCTGAAATATAACATGTAAAGTGTTGGTCCCATGTTTCAACAGCTGAAATATAACATGTAAAGTGTTGGTCCCATGTTTTACCAGCTGAAATATAACATGTAACGTGTTGGTCCCATGTTTCACCAGCTGAAATATAACATGTAAAGTGTTGGTCCCATGTTTCAACAGCTGAAATATAACATGTAAAGTGTTGGTCCCATGTTTTACCAGCTGAAATATAACATGTAACGTGTTGGTCCCATGTTTCACCAGCTGAAATATAACATGTAAAGTGTTGGTCCCATGTTTCACCATCTGAAATATAACATGTAACGTGTTGGTCCCATGTTTTACCAGCTGAAATATAACATGTAAAGTGTTGGTCCCATGTTTTACCAGCTGAAATATAACATGTAAAGTGTTGGTCCCATGTTTTACCAGCTGAAATATAACATGTAAAGTGTTGGTCCCATGTTTTACCAGCTGAAATATAACATGTAAAGTGTTGGTCCCATGTTTTACCATCTGAAATATAACATGTAACGTGTTGGTCCCATGTTTTACCAGCTGAAATATAACATGTAAAGTGTTGGTCCCATGTTTTACCAGCTGAAATATAACATGTAACGTGTTGGTCCCATGTTTTACCAGCTGAAATATAACATGTAACGTGTTGGTCCCATGTTTTACCAGCTGAAATATAACATGTAACGTGTTGGTCCCATGTTTTACCAGCTGAAATATAACATGTAAAGTGTTGGTCCCATGTTTCACCATCTGAAATATAACATGTAACGTGTTGGTCCCATGTTTTACCAGCTGAAATATAACATGTAAAGTGTTGGTCCCATGTTTCACCAGCTGAAATATAACATGTAACGTGTTGGTCCCATGTTTCACCAGCTGAAATATAACATGTAAAGTGTTGGTCCCATGTTTCAACAGCTGAAATATAACATGTAAAGTGTTGGTCCCATGTTTTACCAGCTGAAATATAACATGTAACGTGTTGGTCCCATGTTTCACCATCTGAAATATAACATGTAAAGTGTTGGTCCCATGTTTCAACAGCTGAAATATAACATGTAACGTGTTGGTCCCATGTTTCACCATCTGAAATACAACATGTAAAGTGTTGGTCCCATGTTTCAACAGCTGAAATATAACATGTAAAGTGTTGGTCCCATGTTTCACCATCTGAAATACAACATGTAAAGTGTTGGTCCCATGTTTCACCATCTGAAATATAACATGTAACGTGTTGGTCCCATGTTTTACCAGCTGAAATATAACATGTAAAGTGTTGGTCCCATGTTTCAACAGCTGAAATATAACATGTAACGTGTTGGTCCCATGTTTTACCAGCTGAAATATAACATGTAAAGTGTTGGTCCCATGTTTTACCAGCTGAAATATAACATGTAAAGTGTTGGTCCCATGTTTCACCAGCTGAAATATAACATGTAACGTGTTGGTCCCATGTTTTACCAGCTGAAATATAACATGTAAAGTGTTGGTCCCATGTTTTACCAGCTGAAATATAACATGTAACGTGTTGGTCCCATGTTTCACCATCTGAAATATAACATGTAAAGTGTTGGTCCCATGTTTCACCAGCTGAAATATAACATGTAACGTGTTGGTCCCATGTTTCACCATCTGAAATATAACATGTAAAGTGTTGGTCCCATGTTTTACCATCTGAAATATAACATGTAACGTGTTGGTCCCATGTTTCACCATCTGAAATATAACATGTAAAGTGTTGGTCCCATGTTTCAACAGCTGAAATATAACATGTAACGTGTTGGTCCCATGTTTTACCAGCTGAAATATAACATGTAACGTGTTGGTCCCATGTTTCAACAGCTGAAATATAACATGTAACGTGTTGGTCCCATGTTTCACCATCTGAAATATAACATGTAAAGTGTTGGTCCCATGTTTTACCAGCTGAAATATAACATGTAAAGTGTTGGTCCCATGTTTTACCAGCTGAAATATAACATGTAACGTGTTGGTCCCATGTTTCACCATCTGAAATATAACATGTAACGTGTTGGTCCCATGTTTTACCAGCTGAAATATAACATGTAAAGTGTTGGTCCCATGTTTTACCAGCTGAAATATAACATGTAACGTGTTGGTCCCATGTTTCACCATCTGAAATATAACATGTAAAGTGTTGGTCCCATGTTTCACCATCTGAAATATAACATGTAACGTGTTGGTCCCATGTTTTACCAGCTGAAATATAACATGTAAAGTGTTGGTCCCATGTTTTACCAGCTGAAATATAACATGTAAAGTGTTGGTCCCATGTTTTACCAGCTGAAATATAACATGTAACGTGTTGGTCCCATGTTTTACCATCTGAAATATAACATGTAACGTGTTGGTCCCATGTTTTACCATCTGAAATATAACATGTAAAGTGTTGGTCCCATGTTTTACCAGCTGAAATATAACATGTAAAGTGTTGGTCCCATGTTTCAACAGCTGAAATATAACATGTAACGTGTTGGTCCCATGTTTCAACAGCTGAAATATAACATGTAAAGTGTTGGTCCCATGTTTCAACAGCTGAAATATAACATGTAACGTGTTGGTCCCATGTTTTACCAGCTGAAATATAACATGTAAAGTGTTGGTCCCATGTTTCACCATCTGAAATATAACATGTAACGTGTTGGTCCCATGTTTTACCAGCTGAAATATAACATGTAAAGTGTTGGTCCCATGTTTTACCAGCTGAAATATAACATGTAAAGTGTTGGTCCCATGTTTTACCAGCTGAAATATAACATGTAAAGTGTTGGTCCCATGTTTTACCAGCTGAAATATAACATGTAAAGTGTTGGTCCCATGTTTCACCATCTGAAATATAACATGTAACGTGTTGGTCCCATGTTTTACCAGCTGAAATATAACATGTAAAGTGTTGGTCCCATGTTTTACCAGCTGAAATATAACATGTAACGTGTTGGTCCCATGTTTCACCATCTGAAATATAACATGTAACGTGTTGGTCCCATGTTTCACCATCTGAAATACAACATGTAAAGTGTTGGTCCCATGTTTCACCATCTGAAATACAACATGTAAAGTGTTGGTCCCATGTTTTACCAGATGAAATATAACATGTAACGTGTTGGTCCCATGTTTCACCATCTGAAATATAACATGTAAAGTGTTGGTCCCATGTTTTACCAGCTGAAATATAACATGTAAAGTGTTGGTCCCATGTTTCACCAGCTGAAATATAACATGTAACGTGTTGGTCCCATGTTTTACCAGCTGAAATATAACATGTAAAGTGTTGGTCCCATGTTTCACCATCTGAAATATAACATGTAACGTGTTGGTCCCATGTTTCACCAGCTGAAATATAACATGTAACGTGTTGGTCCCATGTTTTACCAGCTGAAATATAACATGTAAAGTGTTGGTCCCATGTTTCACCAGCTGAAATATAACATGTAACGTGTTGGTCCCATGTTTCACCAGCTGAAATATAACATGTAAAGTGTTGGTCCCATGTTTCAACAGCTGAAATATAACATGTAACGTGTTGGTCCCATGTTTTACCAGCTGAAATATAACATGTAACGTGTTGGTCCCATGTTTCACCATCTGAAATATAACATGTAAAGTGTTGGTCCCATGTTTCACCATCTGAAATATAACATGTAACGTGTTGGTCCCATGTTTCACCAGCTGAAATATAACATGTAAAGTGTTGGTCCCATGTTTCAACAGCTGAAATATAACATGTAAAGTGTTGGTCCCATGTTTTACCAGCTGAAATATAACATGTAACAAGTTGGTCCCATGTTTCACCAGCTGAAATATAACATGTAACGTGTTGGTCCCATGTTTCAACAGCTGAAATATAACATGTAAAGTGTTGGTCCCATGTTTCACCATCTGAAATATAACATGTAACGTGTTGGTCCCATGTTTTACCAGCTGAAATATAACATGTAACGTGTTGGTCCCATGTTTTACCAGCTGAAATATAACATGTAACGTGTTGGTCCCATGTTTTACCAGCTGAAATATAACATGTAACGTGTTGGTCCCATGTTTTAACAGCTGAAATATAACATGTAAAGTGTTGGTCCCATGTTTCAACAGCTGAAATATAACATGTAACGTGTTGGTCCCATGTTTTAACAGCTGAAATATAACATGTAAAGTGTTGGTCCCATGTTTCAACAGCTGAAATATAACATGTAAAGTGTTGGTCCCATGTTTCAACAGCTGAAATATAACATGTAACGTGTTGGTCCCATGTTTCAACAGCTGAAATATAACATGTAACGTGTTGGTCCCATGTTTTACCAGCTGAAATATAACATGTAACGTGTTGGTCCCATGTTTTACCAGCTGAAATATAACATGTAACGTGTTGGTCCCATGTTTCACCATCTGAAATATAACATGTAAAGTGTTGGTCCCATGTTTTACCAGCTGAAATATAACATGTAACGTGTTGGTCCCATGTTTTACCAGCTGAAATATAACATGTAAAGTGTTGGTCCCATGTTTCACCATCTGAAATATAACATGTAACGTGTTGGTCCCATGTTTCACCAGCTGAAATATAACATGTAAAGTGTTGGTCCCATGTTTCAACAGCTGAAATATAACATGTAACGTGTTGGTCCCATGTTTTACCAGCTGAAATATAACATGTAAAGTGTTGGTCCCATGTTTCACCATCTGAAATATAACATGTAACGTGTTGGTCCCATGTTTCACCAGCTGAAATATAACATGTAAAGTGTTGGTCCCATGTTTCAACAGCTGAAATATAACATGTAACGTGTTGGTCCCATGTTTTACCATCTGAAATATAACATGTAAAGTGTTGGTCCCATGTTTCACCATCTGAAATATAACATGTAACGTGTTGGTCCCATGTTTCACCATCTGAAATATAACATGTAACGTGTTGGTCCCATGTTTTACCAGCTGAAATATAACATGTAACGTGTTGGTCCCATGTTTTACCAGCTGAAATATAACATGTAAAGTGTTGGTCCCATGTTTCACCATCTGAAATATAACATGTAACGTGTTGGTCCCATGTTTTACCAGCTGAAATATAACATGTAAAGTGTTGGTCCCATGTTTTACCAGCTGAAATATAACATGTAAAGTGTTGGTCCCATGTTTTACCAGCTGAAATATAACATGTAACGTGTTGGTCCCATGTTTTACCAGCTGAAATATAACATGTAAAGTGTTGGTCCCATGTTTCACCATCTGAAATATAACATGTAACGTGTTGGTCCCATGTTTTACCAGCTGAAATATAACATGTAAAGTGTTGGTCCCATGTTTTACCAGCTGAAATATAACATGTAACGTGTTGGTCCCATGTTTTACCAGCTGAAATATAACATGTAACGTGTTGGTCCCATGTTTCACCATCTGAAATATAACATGTAACGTGTTGGTCCCATGTTTTACCTGCTGAAATATAACATGTAAAGTGTTGGTCCCATGTTTTACCATCTGAAATATAACATGTAAAGTGTTGGTCCCATGTTTCACCATCTGAAATATAACATGTAACGTGTTGGTCCCATGTTTCACCATCTGAAATATAACATGTAAAGTGTTGGTCCCATGTTTTACCAGCTGAAATATAACATGTAACGTGTTGGTCCCATGTTTCAACAGCTGAAATATAACATGTAACGTGTTGGTCCCATGTTTTACCAGCTGAAATATAACATGTAAAGTGTTGGTCCCATGTTTCACCATCTGAAATATAACATGTAACGTGTTGGTCCCATGTTTCACCAGCTGAAATATAACATGTAAAGTGTTGGTCCCATGTTTCAACAGCTGAAATATAACATGTAACGTGTTGGTCCCATGTTTTACCAGCTGAAATATAACATGTAACGTGTTGGTCCCATGTTTCACCATCTGAAATATAACATGTAAAGTGTTGGTCCCATGTTTCACCATCTGAAATATAACATGTAAAGTGTTGGTCCCATGTTTCACCAGCTGAAATATAACATGTAAAGTGTTGGTCCCATGTTTCAACAGCTGAAATATAACATGTAAAGTGTTGGTCCCATGTTTTACCAGCTGAAATATAACATGTAACGTGTTGGTCCCATGTTTCACCAGCTGAAATATAACATGTAACGTGTTGGTCCCATGTTTCAACAGCTGAAATATAACATGTAAAGTGTTGGTCCCATGTTTCACCATCTGAAATATAACATGTAACGTGTTGGTCCCATGTTTTACCAGCTGAAATATAACATGTAACGTGTTGGTCCCATGTTTTACCAGCTGAAATATAACATGTAACGTGTTGGTCCCATGTTTTACCAGCTGAAATATAACATGTAACGTGTTGGTCCCATGTTTTAACAGCTGAAATATAACATGTAAAGTGTTGGTCCCATGTTTCAACAGCTGAAATATAACATGTAACGTGTTGGTCCCATGTTTTAACAGCTGAAATATAACATGTAAAGTGTTGGTCCCATGTTTCAACAGCTGAAATATAACATGTAAAGTGTTGGTCCCATGTTTCAACAGCTGAAATATAACATGTAACGTGTTGGTCCCATGTTTCAACAGCTGAAATATAACATGTAACGTGTTGGTCCCATGTTTTACCAGCTGAAATATAACATGTAACGTGTTGGTCCCATGTTTTACCAGCTGAAATATAACATGTAACGTGTTGGTCCCATGTTTCACCATCTGAAATATAACATGTAAAGTGTTGGTCCCATGTTTTACCAGCTGAAATATAACATGTAACGTGTTGGTCCCATGTTTTACCAGCTGAAATATAACATGTAAAGTGTTGGTCCCATGTTTCACCATCTGAAATATAACATGTAACGTGTTGGTCCCATGTTTCACCAGCTGAAATATAACATGTAAAGTGTTGGTCCCATGTTTCAACAGCTGAAATATAACATGTAACGTGTTGGTCCCATGTTTTACCAGCTGAAATATAACATGTAAAGTGTTGGTCCCATGTTTCACCATCTGAAATATAACATGTAACGTGTTGGTCCCATGTTTCACCAGCTGAAATATAACATGTAAAGTTTTGGTCCCATGTTTCAACAGCTGAAATATAACATGTAACGTGTTGGTCCCATGTTTTACCATCTGAAATATAACATGTAAAGTGTTGGTCCCATGTTTCACCATCTGAAATATAACATGTAACGTGTTGGTCCCATGTTTCACCATCTGAAATATAACATGTAACGTGTTGGTCCCATGTTTTACCAGCTGAAATATAACATGTAACGTGTTGGTCCCATGTTTTACCAGCTGAAATATAACATGTAACGTGTTGGTCCCATGTTTTACCAGCTGAAATATAACATGTAACGTGTTGGTCCCATGTTTTAACAGCTGAAATATAACATGTAAAGTGTGGGTCCCATGTTTCAACAGCTGAAATATAACATGTAACGTGTTGGTCCCATGTTTTAACAGCTGAAATATAACATGTAAAGTGTTGGTCCCATGTTTCAACAGCTGAAATATAACATGTAAAGTGTTGGTCCCATGTTTCAACAGCTGAAATATAACATGTAACGTGTTGGTCCCATGTTTCAACAGCTGAAATATAACATGTAACGTGTTGGTCCCATGTTTTACCAGCTGAAATATAACATGTAACGTGTTGGTCCCATGTTTTACCAGCTGAAATATAACATGTAACGTGTTGGTCCCATGTTTCACCATCTGAAATATAACATGTAAAGTGTTGGTCCCATGTTTTACCAGCTGAAATATAACATGTAACGTGTTGGTCCCATGTTTTACCAGCTGAAATATAACATGTAAAGTGTTGGTCCCATGTTTCACCATCTGAAATATAACATGTAACGTGTTGGTCCCATGTTTCACCAGCTGAAATATAACATGTAAAGTGTTGGTCCCATGTTTCAACAGCTGAAATATAACATGTAACGTGTTGGTCCCATGTTTTACCAGCTGAAATATAACATGTAAAGTGTTGGTCCCATGTTTCACCATCTGAAATATAACATGTAACGTGTTGGTCCCATGTTTCACCAGCTGAAATATAACATGTAAAGTGTTGGTCCCATGTTTCAACAGCTGAAATATAACATGTAACGTGTTGGTCCCATGTTTTACCATCTGAAATATAACATGTAAAGTGTTGGTCCCATGTTTCACCATCTGAAATATAACATGTAACGTGTTGGTCCCATGTTTTACCTGCTGAAATATAACATGTAAAGTGTTGGTCCCATGTTTTACCTGCTGAAATATAACATGTAAAGTGTTGGTCCCATGTTTCACCATCTGAAATATAACATGTAACGTGTTGGTCCCATGTTTCACCAGCTGAAATATAACATGTAAAGTGTTGGTCCCATGTTTCAACAGCTGAAATATAACATGTAAAGTGTTGGTCCCATGTTTTACCAGCTGAAATATAACATGTAACGTGTTGGTCCCATGTTTCACCAGCTGAAATATAACATGTAACGTGTTGGTCCCATGTTTCAACAGCTGAAATATAACATGTAAAGTGTTGGTCCCATGTTTTACCAGCTGAAATATAACATGTAACGTGTTGGTCCCATGTTTCACCAGCTGAAATATAACATGTAAAGTGTTGGTCCCATGTTTCAACAGCTGAAATATAACATGTAAAGTGTTGGTCCCATGTTTTACCAGCTGAAATATAACATGTAACGTGTTGGTCCCATGTTTCACCAGCTGAAATATAACATGTAACGTGTTGGTCCCATGTTTCAACAGCTGAAATATAACATGTAAAGTGTTGGTCCCATGTTTCACCATCTGAAATATAACATGTAACGTGTTGGTCCCATGTTTTACCAGCTGAAATATAACATGTAACGTGTTGGTCCCATGTTTTACCAGCTGAAATATAACATGTAACGTGTTGGTCCCATGTTTTACCAGCTGAAATATAACATGTAACGTGTTGGTCCCATGTTTTAACAGCTGAAATATAACATGTAAAGTGTTGGTCCCATGTTTCAACAGCTGAAATATAACATGTAACGTGTTGGTCCCATGTTTTACCAGCTGAAATATAACATGTAAAGTGTTGGTCCCATGTTTCACCATCTGAAATATAACATGTAACGTGTTGGTCCCATGTTTTACCAGCTGAAATATAACATGTAACGTGTTGGTCCCATGTTTTACCAGCTGAAATATAACATGTAAAGTGTTGGTCCCATGTTTCACCATCTGAAATATAACATGTAACGTGTTGGTCCCATGTTTCACCAGCTGAAATATAACATGTAAAGTGTTGGTCCCATGTTTCAACAGCTGAAATATAACATGTAACGTGTTGGTCCCATGTTTCACCAGCTGAAATATAACATGTAACGTGTTGGTCCCATGTTTCCGCTGAAATATAACATGTAAGTGTTGGTCCCATGTTTCACCAGCTGAAATATAACATGTAACGTGTTGGTCCCATGTTTCACCAGCTGAAATATAACATGTAAAGTGTTGGTCCCATGTTTCACCAGCTGAAATATAACATGTAACGTGTTGGTCCCATGTTTCACCAGCTGAAATATAACATGTAAAGTGTTGGTCCCATGTTTCAACAGCTGAAATATAACATGTAAAGTGTTGGTCCCATGTTTTACCAGCTGAAATATAACATGTAACGTGTTGGTCCCATGTTTCACCAGCTGAAATATAACATGTAACGTGTTGGTCCCATGTTTCAACAGCTGAAATATAACATGTAAAGTGTTGGTCCCATGTTTCACCATCTGAAATATAACATGTAACGTGTTGGTCCCATGTTTTACCAGCTGAAATATAACATGTAACGTGTTGCCCATGTTTACCAGCTGAAATATAACATGTAAGGTTGGTCCCATGTTTCACAGCTGAAATATAACATGTAAAGTGTTGGTCCCATGTTTTACCAGCTGAAATATAACATGTAACGTGTTGGTCCCATGTTTCACCAGCTGAAATATAACATGTAACGTGTTGGTCCCATGTTTCAACAGCTGAAATATAACATGTAAAGTGTTGGTCCCATGTTTCACCATCTGAAATATAACATGTAACGTGTTGGTCCCATGTTTTACCAGCTGAAATATAACATGTAACGTGTTGGTCCCATGTTTTACCAGCTGAAATATAACATGTAACGTGTTGGTCCCATGTTTTACCAGCTGAAATATAACATGTAACGTGTTGGTCCCATGTTTTAACAGCTGAAATATAACATGTAAAGTGTTGGTCCCATGTTTCAACAGCTGAAATATAACATGTAACGTGTTGGTCCCATGTTTTAACAGCTGAAATATAACATGTAAAGTGTTGGTCCCATGTTTCAACAGCTGAAATATAACATGTAAAGTGTTGGTCCCATGTTTCAACAGCTGAAATATAACATGTAACGTGTTGGTCCCATGTTTCAACAGCTGAAATATAACATGTAACGTGTTGGTCCCATGTTTTACCAGCTGAAATATAACATGTAACGTGTTGGTCCCATGTTTTACCAGCTGAAATATAACATGTAACGTGTTGGTCCCATGTTTCACCATCTGAAATATAACATGTAAAGTGTTGGTCCCATGTTTTACCAGCTGAAATATAACATGTAACGTGTTGGTCCCATGTTTTACCAGCTGAAATATAACATGTAAAGTGTTGGTCCCATGTTTCACCATCTGAAATATAACATGTAACGTGTTGGTCCCATGTTTCACCAGCTGAAATATAACATGTAAAGTGTTGGTCCCATGTTTCAACAGCTGAAATATAACATGTAACGTGTTGGTCCCATGTTTTACCAGCTGAAATATAACATGTAAAGTGTTGGTCCCATGTTTCACCATCTGAAATATAACATGTAACGTGTTGGTCCCATGTTTCACCAGCTGAAATATAACATGTAAAGTGTTGGTCCCATGTTTCAACAGCTGAAATATAACATGTAACGTGTTGGTCCCATGTTTTACCATCTGAAATATAACATGTAAAGTGTTGGTCCCATGTTTCACCATCTGAAATATAACATGTAACGTGTTGGTCCCATGTTTCACCATCTGAAATATAACATGTAACGTGTTGGTCCCATGTTTTACCAGCTGAAATATAACATGTAACGTGTTGGTCCCATGTTTTACCAGCTGAAATATAACATGTAAAGTGTTGGTCCCATGTTTCACCATCTGAAATATAACATGTAACGTGTTGGTCCCATGTTTTACCAGCTGAAATATAACATGTAAAGTGTTGGTCCCATGTTTTACCAGCTGAAATATAACATGTAAAGTGTTGGTCCCATGTTTTACCAGCTGAAATATAACATGTAACGTGTTGGTCCCATGTTTTACCAGCTGAAATATAACATGTAAAGTGTTGGTCCCATGTTTCACCATCTGAAATATAACATGTAACGTGTTGGTCCCATGTTTTACCAGCTGAAATATAACATGTAAAGTGTTGGTCCCATGTTTACCAGCTGTAAACATGTACGTGAAATATAACATGTAACGTGTTGGTCCCATGTTTCACCATCTGAAATATAACATGTAACGTGTTGGTCCCATGTTTTACCAGCTGAAATATAACATGTAAAGTGTTGGTCCCATGTTTTACCATCTGAAATATAACATGTAACGTGTTGGTCCCATGTTTCACCAGCTGAAATATAACATGTAACGTGTTGGTCCCATGTTTCACCAGCTGAAATATAACATGTAAAGTGTTGGTCCCATGTTTTACCAGCTGAAATATAACATGTAACGTGTTGGTCCCATGTTTCACCAGCTGAAATATAACATGTAACGTGTTGGTCCCATGTTTCACCATCTGAAATATAACATGTAAAGTGTTGGTCCCATGTTTTACCAGCTGAAATATAACATGTAACGTGTTGGTCCCATGTTTCACCAGCTGAAATATAACATGTAAAGTGTTGGTCCCATGTTTCAACAGCTGAAATATAACATGTAAAGTGTTGGTCCCATGTTTTACCAGCTGAAATATAACATGTAACGTGTTGGTCCCATGTTTCACCAGCTGAAATATAACATGTAACGTGTTGGTCCCATGTTTCAACAGCTGAAATATAACATGTAAAGTGTTGGTCCCATGTTTCACCATCTGAAATATAACATGTAACGTGTTGGTCCCATGTTTTACCAGCTGAAATATAACATGTAACGTGTTGGTCCCATGTTTTACCAGCTGAAATATAACATGTAACGTGTTGGTCCCATGTTTTACCAGCTGAAATATAACATGTAACGTGTTGGTCCCATGTTTTAACAGCTGAAATATAACATGTAAAGTGTTGGTCCCATGTTTCAACAGCTGAAATATAACATGTAACGTGTTGGTCCCATGTTTTAACAGCTGAAATATAACATGTAAAGTGTTGGTCCCATGTTTCAACAGCTGAAATATAACATGTAAAGTGTTGGTCCCATGTTTCAACAGCTGAAATATAACATGTAACGTGTTGGTCCCATGTTTCAACAGCTGAAATATAACATGTAACGTGTTGGTCCCATGTTTTACCAGCTGAAATATAACATGTAACGTGTTGGTCCCATGTTTTACCAGCTGAAATATAACATGTAACGTGTTGGTCCCATGTTTCACCATCTGAAATATAACATGTAAAGTGTTGGTCCCATGTTTTACCAGCTGAAATATAACATGTAACGTGTTGGTCCCATGTTTTACCAGCTGAAATATAACATGTAAAGTGTTGGTCCCATGTTTCACCATCTGAAATATAACATGTAACGTGTTGGTCCCATGTTTCACCAGCTGAAATATAACATGTAAAGTGTTGGTCCCATGTTTCAACAGCTGAAATATAACATGTAACGTGTTGGTCCCATGTTTTACCAGCTGAAATATAACATGTAAAGTGTTGGTCCCATGTTTCACCATCTGAAATATAACATGTAACGTGTTGGTCCCATGTTTCACCAGCTGAAATATAACATGTAAAGTGTTGGTCCCATGTTTCAACAGCTGAAATATAACATGTAACGTGTTGGTCCCATGTTTTACCATCTGAAATATAACATGTAAAGTGTTGGTCCCATGTTTCACCATCTGAAATATAACATGTAACGTGTTGGTCCCATGTTTCACCATCTGAAATATAACATGTAACGTGTTGGTCCCATGTTTTACCAGCTGAAATATAACATGTAACGTGTTGGTCCCATGTTTTACCAGCTGAAATATAACATGTAACGTGTTGGTCCCATGTTTTACCAGCTGAAATATAACATGTAACGTGTTGGTCCCATGTTTTAACAGCTGAAATATAACATGTAAAGTGTGGGTCCCATGTTTCAACAGCTGAAATATAACATGTAACGTGTTGGTCCCATGTTTTAACAGCTGAAATATAACATGTAAAGTGTTGGTCCCATGTTTCAACAGCTGAAATATAACATGTAAAGTGTTGGTCCCATGTTTCAACAGCTGAAATATAACATGTAACGTGTTGGTCCCATGTTTCAACAGCTGAAATATAACATGTAACGTGTTGGTCCCATGTTTTACCAGCTGAAATATAACATGTAACGTGTTGGTCCCATGTTTTACCAGCTGAAATATAACATGTAACGTGTTGGTCCCATGTTTCACCATCTGAAATATAACATGTAAAGTGTTGGTCCCATGTTTTACCAGCTGAAATATAACATGTAACGTGTTGGTCCCATGTTTTACCAGCTGAAATATAACATGTAAAGTGTTGGTCCCATGTTTCACCATCTGAAATATAACATGTAACGTGTTGGTCCCATGTTTCACCAGCTGAAATATAACATGTAAAGTGTTGGTCCCATGTTTCAACAGCTGAAATATAACATGTAACGTGTTGGTCCCATGTTTTACCAGCTGAAATATAACATGTAAAGTGTTGGTCCCATGTTTCACCATCTGAAATATAACATGTAACGTGTTGGTCCCATGTTTCACCAGCTGAAATATAACATGTAAAGTGTTGGTCCCATGTTTCAACAGCTGAAATATAACATGTAACGTGTTGGTCCCATGTTTTACCATCTGAAATATAACATGTAAAGTGTTGGTCCCATGTTTCACCATCTGAAATATAACATGTAACGTGTTGGTCCCATGTTTTACCTGCTGAAATATAACATGTAAAGTGTTGGTCCCATGTTTTACCTGCTGAAATATAACATGTAAAGTGTTGGTCCCATGTTTCACCATCTGAAATATAACATGTAACGTGTTGGTCCCATGTTTCACCAGCTGAAATATAACATGTAAAGTGTTGGTCCCATGTTTCAACAGCTGAAATATAACATGTAAAGTGTTGGTCCCATGTTTTACCAGCTGAAATATAACATGTAACGTGTTGGTCCCATGTTTCACCAGCTGAAATATAACATGTAACGTGTTGGTCCCATGTTTCAACAGCTGAAATATAACATGTAAAGTGTTGGTCCCATGTTTTACCAGCTGAAATATAACATGTAACGTGTTGGTCCCATGTTTCACCAGCTGAAATATAACATGTAAAGTGTTGGTCCCATGTTTCAACAGCTGAAATATAACATGTAAAGTGTTGGTCCCATGTTTTACCAGCTGAAATATAACATGTAACGTGTTGGTCCCATGTTTCACCAGCTGAAATATAACATGTAACGTGTTGGTCCCATGTTTCAACAGCTGAAATATAACATGTAAAGTGTTGGTCCCATGTTTCACCATCTGAAATATAACATGTAACGTGTTGGTCCCATGTTTTACCAGCTGAAATATAACATGTAACGTGTTGGTCCCATGTTTTACCAGCTGAAATATAACATGTAACGTGTTGGTCCCATGTTTTACCAGCTGAAATATAACATGTAACGTGTTGGTCCCATGTTTTAACAGCTGAAATATAACATGTAAAGTGTTGGTCCCATGTTTCAACAGCTGAAATATAACATGTAACGTGTTGGTCCCATGTTTTAACAGCTGAAATATAACATGTAAAGTGTTGGTCCCATGTTTCAACAGCTGAAATATAACATGTAAAGTGTTGGTCCCATGTTTCAACAGCTGAAATATAACATGTAACGTGTTGGTCCCATGTTTCAACAGCTGAAATATAACATGTAACGTGTTGGTCCCATGTTTTACCAGCTGAAATATAACATGTAACGTGTTGGTCCCATGTTTTACCAGCTGAAATATAACATGTAACGTGTTGGTCCCATGTTTCACCATCTGAAATATAACATGTAAAGTGTTGGTCCCATGTTTTACCAGCTGAAATATAACATGTAACGTGTTGGTCCCATGTTTTACCAGCTGAAATATAACATGTAAAGTGTTGGTCCCATGTTTCACCATCTGAAATATAACATGTAACGTGTTGGTCCCATGTTTCACCAGCTGAAATATAACATGTAAAGTGTTGGTCCCATGTTTCAACAGCTGAAATATAACATGTAACGTGTTGGTCCCATGTTTTACCAGCTGAAATATAACATGTAAAGTGTTGGTCCCATGTTTCACCATCTGAAATATAACATGTAACGTGTTGGTCCCATGTTTCACCAGCTGAAATATAACATGTAAAGTGTTGGTCCCATGTTTCAACAGCTGAAATATAACATGTAACGTGTTGGTCCCATGTTTTACCAGCTGAAATATAACATGTAAAGTGTTGGTCCCATGTTTTACCAGCTGAAATATAACATGTAAAGTGTTGGTCCCATGTTTCACCAGCTGAAATATAACATGTAACGTGTTGGTCCCATGTTTTACCAGCTGAAATATAACATGAAAAGTGTTGGTCCCATGTTTTACCAGCTGAAATATAACATGTAACGTGTTGGTCCCATGTTTCACCATCTGAAATATAACATGTAAAGTGTTGGTCCCATGTTTCACCAGCTGAAATATAACATGCAACGTGTTGGTCCCATGTTTCACCATCTGAAATATAACATGTAAAGTGTTGGTCCCATGTTTTACCATCTGAAATATAACATGTAACGTGTTGGTCCCATGTTTCACCATCTGAAATATAACATGTAAAGTGTTGGTCCCATGTTTCAACAGCTGAAATATAACATGTAACGTGTTGGTCCCATGTTTTACCAGCTGAAATATAACATGTAACGTGTTGGTCCCATGTTTCAACAGCTGAAATATAACATGTAACGTGTTGGTCCCATGTTTCACCATCTGAAATATAACATGTAAAGTGTTGGTCCCATGTTTTACCATCTGAAATATAACATGTAAAGTGTTGGTCCCATGTTTTACCAGCTGAAATATAACATGTAACGTGTTGGTCCCATGTTTTACCAGCTGAAATATAACATGTAAAGTGTTGGTCCCATGTTTTACCAGCTGAAATATAACATGTAACGTGTTGGTCCCATGTTTCACCATCTGAAATATAACATGTAACGTGTTGGTCCCATGTTTTACCTGCTGAAATATAACATGTAAAGTGTTGGTCCCATGTTTTACCAGCTGAAATATAACATGTAACGTGTTGGTCCCATGTTTTACCTGCTGAAATATAACATGTAAAGTGTTGGTCCCATGTTTTACCATCTGAAATATAACATGTAACGTGTTGGTCCCATGTTTCACCATCTGAAATATAACATGTAAAGTGTTGGTCCCATGTTTCACCAGCTGAAATATAACATGCAACGTGTTGGTCCCATGTTTCACCATCTGAAATATAACATGTAAAGTGTTGGTCCCATGTTTTACCATCTGAAATATAACATGTAACGTGTTGGTCCCATGTTTCACCATCTGAAATATAACATGTAAAGTGTTGGTCCCATGTTTCAACAGCTGAAATATAACATGTAACGTGTTGGTCCCATGTTTTACCAGCTGAAATATAACATGTAACGTGTTGGTCCCATGTTTCAACAGCTGAAATATAACATGTAACGTGTTGGTCCCATGTTTCACCATCTGAAATATAACATGTAAAGTGTTGGTCCCATGTTTTACCATCTGAAATATAACATGTAAAGTGTTGGTCCCATGTTTTACCAGCTGAAATATAACATGTAACGTGTTGGTCCCATGTTTCACCATCTGAAATATAACATGTAACGTGTTGGTCCCATGTTTTACCAGCTGAAATATAACATGTAAAGTGTTGGTCCCATGTTTTACCAGCTGAAATATAACATGTAACGTGTTGGTCCCATGTTTCACCATCTGAAATATAACATGTAACGTGTTGGTCCCATGTTTTACCTGCTGAAATATAACATGTAAAGTGTTGGTCCCATGTTTTACCAGCTGAAATATAACATGTAACGTGTTGGTCCCATGTTTTACCTGCTGAAATATAACATGTAAAGTGTTGGTCCCATGTTTTACCATCTGAAATATAACATGTAACGTGTTGGTCCCATGTTTTACCAGCTGAAATATAACATGTAAAGTGTTGGTCCCATGTTTTACCAGCTGAAATATAACATGTAACGTGTTGGTCCCATGTTTCAACAGCTGAAATATAACATGTAACGTGTTGGTCCCATGTTTCAACAGCTGAAATATAACATGTAAAGTGTTGGTCCCATGTTTCAACAGCTGAAATATAACATGTAACGTGTTGGTCCCATGTTTTACCAGCTGAAATATAACATGTAAAGTGTTGGTCCCATGTTTCACCATCTGAAATATAACATGTAACGTGTTGGTCCCATGTTTTACCAGCTGAAATATAACATGTAAAGTGTTGGTCCCATGTTTTACCAGCTGAAATATAACATGTAAAGTGTTGGTCCCATGTTTTACCAGCTGAAATATAACATGTAACGTGTTGGTCCCATGTTTTACCAGCTGAAATATAACATGTAAAGTGTTGGTCCCATGTTTCACCATCTGAAATATAACATGTAACGTGTTGGTCCCATGTTTTACCAGCTGAAATATAACATGTAAAGTGTTGGTCCCATGTTTTACCAGCTGAAATATAACATGTAACGTGTTGGTCCCATGTTTTACCAGCTGAAATATAACATGTAACGTGTTGGTCCCATGTTTCACCATCTGAAATATAACATGTAACGTGTTGGTCCCATGTTTTACCTGCTGAAATATAACATGTAAAGTGTTGGTCCCATGTTTTACCATCTGAAATATAACATGTAAAGTGTTGGTCCCATGTTTCACCATCTGAAATATAACATGTAACGTGTTGGTCCCATGTTTCACCATCTGAAATATAACATGTAAAGTGTTGGTCCCATGTTTTACCAGCTGAAATATAACATGTAACGTGTTGGTCCCATGTTTCAACAGCTGAAATATAACATGTAACGTGTTGGTCCCATGTTTTACCAGCTGAAATATAACATGTAAAGTGTTGGTCCCATGTTTCACCATCTGAAATATAACATGTAACGTGTTGGTCCCATGTTTCACCAGCTGAAATATAACATGTAAAGTGTTATTCCCATGTTTCAACAGCTGAAATATAACATGTAACGTGTTGGTCCCATGTTTTACCAGCTGAAATATAACATGTAACGTGTTGGTCCCATGTTTCACCATCTGAAATATAACATGTAAAGTGTAGGTCCCATGTTTCACCAGCTGAAATATAACATGTAACGTGTTGGTCCCATGTTTTAACAGCTGAAATAAAACAAATAAACCATGTTTAGGATAATCTGGATCGACGTGGACAACAGCATGTTCAAATTCCTCTTCAATATCCAGCAACTTCACACAGCCATTGAAGAGGTTTCCAGAGGCCACAATCAACAGCCTCATCAACTCTATGTGAAGGAGATGTGTCAAACTGCAGAAGGAAAATGGTGTTCACACCAGATACTGACTGGTTTTCTGATCCAGATGTATATCTGTATTCCCAGTCACTTAAAATCCATAGATTAGGGTCTAATGGATTTATTAAAATTGACTGATTTCCTTACTGTAAAATCTTTGAGACTTTTTTCACCCTGAATTTATATTTTTGTTCAGTGCATTCAGGAAGTATTTAGACCCCTTAACATTGTTCCACATTTTGTTACGTTAGAGCCTTAATCTAAAACAGATTGAATATGTTTTCCCCCTCATCAATATACGCACAATACCCCATAATGACTAAGTAAAAACAGGTTTTATATTTTTGGTGCAAATCTATAAAAAATTAAAAATGGAAATATCACATTAACTATTCAGACCCTTTACTCTGTACTTTAATGAAGCGCCTTTGGCAGCGATTACAGCCTCAAGTCTTGGGTATGACGCTACAAGCTTGGCAGACTGTTTTTTGGGGAGTTTCTTCTCTGCAGATCATCTCAAGCACTGTCAGGTTGGATGCGGAGCATCATTGCACAGCTATTTTCAGGACTCTCCAGAGATGTTCAAAGGTTCAAGTCCGGGCTCTGGCTGGGCAACTCAAGGACATTGAGAGACTTGTCCCGAAACCACTCCTGCGGTGTCTTGGCTGTGTGCTTAGGGTTGTCGTCCTGTTGGAAGGTGAACCTTCACCCCAGTCTGAGGTCCTGAGCGATATGGAGCAGGTTTTCATCAAGGATCTCTCTGTACTTTGTTCCGTTCATCTTTCTGTCGATCCTGACTAGTCTCCCAGTCCCTGCCACTGAAAAACATCCCCACAGCATGATGCTGCCACCACCATGCTTCACCGTAGGGATGGTGCCAGGTTTCCTCCAGACGTGACGCTTGGCATTCAGGCCAAAGAGTTCAATCTTGGTTTCATCAGAAAAGAGAATCTTGTTTCTCATGGTCTGAGAGTCTTTAGGTGCCTTTTAGCAAACTCCAAGCGGTCTGTCATGTGCCTTTTACTGAGGAGTGGCTTCCGTCTGGCCACTCTACCATAAAGGCCTGATTGATAGAGTGATGCAGAGATGGATGTCCTTCTGGAAGGTTCTACCATCTCCACAGAGGAACTCTGGAGCTCTGTCACAGTGACCATCACATTCTTAGTCACCTCCCTGACCATGGCCCTTCTCCCACCAATTGCTCAGTTTAGGAAGAGTCTTGGTCCTTCCAAACGTCTTCCATTTAAGAATGGAGGCCACTGTGTTCTTGGGAACCTTCAAGGCTGCAGAAATGCTTTGGTTCCCTTTCCCAGATCTGTGCCTCGACACAATCCTGTCTCAGAGCTCTTCGACCTCATGTTTTAGTTTTTGCACTGCCAAATGTTGGACCTTATATGTGTGACATTCCAAATGTTTTATTTTTTATTTTATTTATTTTATTTCACCTTTATTTAACCAGGTAGGCCAGTTGAAAACAAGTTGTCATTTACAGCTGCGACCTGGCCAAGAGAGCAAAGCAGTGCGACAAAAACAACAACACAGAGTTACACATGGAATAAATAAACGTACAGTCAATAACACAATAGAAATGTCTAAATACAATGTGTGCAAATGAAGTAAGATTAGGGAGGTAAGGCAATAAATAGGCCATAGTGGCTAAATAATTACAATTTAGCAATTAAACACTGGAGTGAAAGATGAGCAGAGGATGAATGTGCAAGTACAGATACTGGGGTGCAAAGGAGCAAAGAAATAAATGACAATATGGGGATGAGGTAGTTGGGTGGGCTATTTACAGATGGGCTATGTACAGGTACAATGATTTGTAAGCTGCTCTGACAGCTGAGGCTTAAAGTTAGTGAGGGAGATATGAGTCTCCAGCTTCAGCAATTTTTTGCAGTTTGTTCCAGTCATTAGCAGCAGAGAACTGGAAGGAAAGGCGGCCAAATGAGGAGTTGGCTTTGGAGGGGGACCAGTGAAATATACCTGCTGGAGCGCGTGCTACGGGTGGGTGTTGCTGTGGTGACCAGTGAGCTGAGTTAAGGTGGGGCTTTACCTAGCAAAGACTTATAAAATATATACAGTGGGGAGAACAAGTATTTGATACACTGCCGATTTTGCAGGTTTTCCTACTTACAAAGCATGTAGAGGTCTGTAATTTTTATCATAGGTACACTTCAACTGTGAGAGACGGAATCTAAAACAAAAATCCAGAAAATCACATTGTATGATTTTTAAGTAATTAATTTGCATTTTATTGCATGACATAAGTATTTGATCACCTACCAACCAGTAAGAATTCCGGCTCTCACAGACCTGTTAGGTTTTCTTTAAGAAGCCCTCCTGTTCTCCACTCATTACCTGTATTAACTGGACCTGTTTGAACTCGTTACCTGTATAAAAGACACCTGTCCACACGCTCAATCAAACAGACTCCAACCTCTCCACAATGACCAAGACCAGAGAGCTGTGTAAGGACATCAGGGATAAAATTGTAGACCTACACAAGGCTGGGATGGGCTACAGGACAATAGGCAAGCAGCTTGGTGAGAAGGCAACAACTGTTGGCGCAATTATTAGAAAATGGAAGAAGTTCAAGATGACGGTCAATCACCCTCGGTGTGGGGCTCCATGCAAGATATCACCTCGTGGGGCATCAATGATCATGAGGAAGGTGAGGGATCAGCCCAGAACTACACGGCAGGACCTGGTCAATGACCTGAAGAGAGCTGGGACCACAGTCTCAAAGAAAACCATTAGTAACACACTACGCCGTAATGGATTAAAATCCTGCAGCGCACGCAAGGTCCCCCTGCTCAAGCCAGTGTATGTCCAGGCCCATCTGAAGTTTGCCAATGTCCATCTGGATGATCCAGAGGAGGAATGGGAGAAGGTCATGTGGTCTGATGAGACAAAAATATAACTTTTTGGTCTAAACTCCACTCGCTGTGTTTGGAGGAA
Organism: Salvelinus alpinus; assembly: GCF_045679555.1. NCBI lineage: Eukaryota > Metazoa > Chordata > Actinopteri > Salmoniformes > Salmonidae > Salvelinus > Salvelinus alpinus. The sequence goes on from NC_092091.1 coordinate 2,954,104, forward strand.
GAAGAAGGATGAGTACAACCCCAAGAACCCATCCCAAACGTGAAGCATGGAGGTGGAAACATCATTCTTTGGGGCTGCTTTTCTGCAAAGGGGACAGGACGACTGCACCGTATTGAGGGGAGGATGGATGGGGCCATGTATCGCGAGATCTTGGCCAACAACCTCCTTCCCTCAGTAACAGCATTGCAGATGGGTCGTGGCTGGGTCTTCCAGCATGACAACGACCCGAAACACACAGCCAGGGCAACTAAGGAGTGGCTCCGTAAGAAGCATCTCAAGGTCCTGGAGTGGTCTAGCCAGTCTCCAGACCTGAACCCAATAGAAAATCTTTGGAGGGAGCTGAAAGTCCGTATTGCCCAGCGACAGCCCCGAAACCTGAAGGATCTGGAGAAGGTCTGTATGGAGGAGTGGGCCAAAATCCCTGCTGCAGTGTGTGCAAACCTGGTCAAGAACTACAGGAAACGTATGATCTCTGTAATTGCAAACAAAGGTTTCTGTACCAAATATTAAGTTCTGCTTTTCTGATGTATCAAATACTTATGTCATGCAATAAAATGCAAATGAATTACTTAAAAATCATACAATGTGATTTTCTGGATTTTTGTTTTAGATTCCGTCTCTCACAGTTGAAGTGTACCTATGATAAAAATTACAGACCTCTACATGCTTTGTAATTAGGAAAACCTGCAAAATCAGCAGTGTATCAAATACTTGTTCTCCCCACTGTATATATATTTTTTAAGACTTATAGATGTCCTGGAGCCAGTGGGTTTGGCGACAAATATGAAGCGAGGGCCAGCCAACGAGAGCTTACAGGTCGCAGTGGTGGGTAGTATATGGGGCTTTGGTGACAAAACGGATGGCACTGTGATAGACTGCATCCCATTTTCTGAGTAGAGTGTTGGAGGCTATTTTGTAAATTACATCGCCGAAGTCGAGGATCGGTAGGATGGTCAGTTTTACGAGGGTATGTTTGGCAGCACGAGTGAAGGATGCTTTGTTGATGAAATAGGAAGCCGATTCTAGATTTAATGTTGAATTTGAGATGCTTAATGTGGGTCTGGAAGGAGAGTTTACAGTCTAACCAGACACCCAGGTATTTGCAGTTGTCCACATATTCTAAGTCAGAGCCGTCCAGAGTAGTGATGTTGGACAGGCGGGCAGGTGCGGGCAGCAATCGGTTGAAGAGCATGCATTTAGTTTTACTTTTATTTTAGTTGTACATGTATTTAAGAGCAGTTGGAGGCCACGGAAGGAGAGTTGTATGGCATTGAAGCTCGTCTGGAGGTTAGTTAACACAGTGTCCAAAGAGGGGCCAGAAGTATACAGAATGGTGTCGTCTGCGTAGAGGTGGATCAGAGACTCACCAGCAGCAAGAGCGACATCATTGATGTATACAGAGAAAAGAGTCGGCCCAAGGATTGAACCCTGTGGCACCCCCATAGAGACTGCCAGAGGTCCGGACAACAGGCCCTCCGATTTGACACACTGAACTCTGTCTGAGAAGTAGTTGGTGAACCAGGAGAGACAGTCATTTGAGAAACCAAGGATATTGAGTCTGCCGATAAGAATATGGTTCTTTCAGAACATCAGTTATCTGGATTTGGGTGAAGGGGAGGGCAAGTTGCTGCGGGGGGTGCAGAGCTGTTGACCGGGGTAGGGGTAGCCAGGTGGAAAAATGCTTATTGAAATTCTCGATTATTGTAGATTTATCAGTGGTGACATTAAAGCCTCAGTGCAGTGGGCAGCTGGGAGGAGGTGCTCTTATTCTCCATGGACTTAATAGTGTCCTATCAATTGAATTTACCACAGGTAGACACCAATCAAGTTGTAGAACCGTCTCAAGGATGATCAATGGAAACGGGATGTACCTGAGATCAATTTAGAGTCTCATAGCAAAGGCTCTGAATACTTATGTAAATAAGGTATTTCTGTTTTTAATTTTTAATTAATTAGCAAACGTGTTTAAAAACCTGTTTTCCCTTTGTCATTATTGTGTGTAGATTGATGAGGGATTTTCTTTTATTTAATCCTTTTTAGAATAAGGCTTTAATGTAACAAAATGTGGAAAAAGTAAAAGGGTCTGAATACTTTACGAATGCAATGTGTACGATTTCATCACTTGGTTAAGCATGCAGACAGACACGTTTAAAGTCTAATGAGCTGCAACATCTGTTTGTCCCACACCTTCTCACCCCCTCACCCGTCTCACCCCATCCCAACCCCAGTCCATATCATTCCCTTTAAGCCCTGCAGTGCTGGTGCTCTGTCATTCCCTTTAATAAGACCTGCAGTGCCGGTACTGTGTCATTCTCTTTAAGCCCTGCAGTGCCGGTACTCTGTCATTCCCTTTAAGACCTGCAGTGCTGGTGCTCTGTCATTCCCTTTAATAAGACCTGCAGTGCTGGTGCTCTGTCATTCCCTTTAATAAGACCTGCAGTGCCGGTACTGTGTCATTCTCTTTAAGCCCTGCAGTGCCGGTACTCTGTCATTCCCTTTAAGCCCTGCAGTGCTGGTGCTCTGTCATTCCCTTTAATAAGACCTGCAGTGCCGGTACTGTGTCATTCTCTTTAAGCCCTGCAGTGCCGGTACTCTGTCATTCCCTTTAAGACCTGCAGTGCTGGTGCTCTGTCATTCCCTTTAATAAGACCTGCAGTGCTGGTGCTCTGTCATTCCCTTTAATAAGACCTGCAGTGCCGGTACTGTGTCATTCTCTTTAAGCCCTGCAGTGCCGGTACTCTGTCATTCCCTTTAAGACCTGCAGTGCCGGTACTGTGTCATTCTCTTTAAGCCCTGCAGTGCCGGTACTCTGTCATTCCCTTTAAGACCTGCAGTGCCGGTACTGTGTCATTCCCTTTAAGACCTGCAGCCCCGGTGCTCTGTCATTCCCTTTAAGACCTGCAGTGCCGGTGCTCTGTCATTCCCTTTAAGACCTGCAGTGCCGGTACTGTGTCATTCCCTTTAAGACCTGCAGCCCCGGTGCTCTGTCATTCCCTTTAAGACCTGCAGTGCCGGTGCTGTGTCATTCCCTTTAAGACCTGCAGTGCCGGTGCTCTGTCATTCCCTTTAATAAGACCTGCAGTGCCGGTGCTGTGTCATTCCCTTTAAGACCTGCAGCCCCGGTGCTCTGTCATTCCCTTTAATAAGACCTGCACTGCCGGTACTGTGTCATTCCCTTTAAGACCTGCAGCCCCGGTGCTCTGTCATTCCCTTTAAGCCCTGCACTGCCGGTACTGTGTCATTCCCTTTAAGACCTGCAGTGCCGGTACTGTGTCATTCCCTTTAGGACCTGCAGTGCCGGTACTGTGTCATTCCCTTTAAGACCTGCAGCCCCGGTGCTCTGTCATTCCCTTTAAGACCTGCAGTGCCGGTACTGTGTCATTCCCTTTAAGACCTGCAGCCCCGGTGCTCTGTCATTCCCTTTAAGACCTGCAGCCCCGGTGCTCTGTCATTCCCTTTAAGACCTGCAGCCCCGGTGCTCTGTCATTCCCTTTAAGACCTGCAGTGCCGGTACTGTGTCATTCCCTTTAAGACTTGCAGCCCCGGTGCTCTGTCATTCCCTTTAAGACCTGCAGTGCCGGTACTGTGTCATTCCCTTTAAGACCTGCAGCCCCGGTGCTCTGTCATTCCCTTTAATAAGACCTGCACTGCCGGTACTGTGTCATTCCCTTTAAGCCCTGCACTGCCGGTACTGTGTCATTCCCTTTAAGACCTGCAGTGCCGGTACTGTGTCATTCCCTTTAGGACCTGCAGTGCCGGTACTGTGTCATTCCCTTTAAGACCTGCAGCCCCGGTGCTCTGTCATTCCCTTTAAGACCTGCAGCCCCGGTGCTCTGTCATTCCCTTTAAGACATGCAGTGCCGGTACTGTGTCATTCCCTTTAAGACCTGCAGCCCCGGTGCTCTGTCATTCCCTTTAAGACCTGCAGCCCCGGTGCTCTGTCATTCCCTTTAAGACCTGCAGTGCCGGTACTGTGTCATTCCCTTTAAGCCATGTAAGTCAAATCAAATCTAAATTGTATTTGTCACATGCGCCAAATACAACAGGTGTAGACTTTACAGTGAAATGATTACTTAAAAGCCCTTAACAAACAATGCAGTTATAATGATGGGGCGGTGAGTCGGAAGCAGGTGCAGGTGGAACGTTTTAATGAAACAAGAAAATCAAATAAACACGATACTAACATAAGGCAGAACGCCGAGACACAAGAACCATACCAACTGGTGAGTGACCCCTGGGAGACTGACATATGAAGGGGAGGAGTTGATGAAGGTAATGGAGTCCAGGTGTGAATCACAATGATTAACAGGTGCGCGTAATGATGAGATCCAGGTGTGCGTAATGATGAATCCCAGGACCGGTGGTTAGTACTCTGGCGACGTCGTACGCCGGAGGGGAGGAGCAAGAGCAGACATGACAGCAGTTTTAAGAAAAATAAGTGTTAAGAAAGTATTTACTAAAATAAAATGAAGAAAAAATATATATAAATATAAAAGAAAAATAAAGTAGAAGAATTGAAAAGTAACAAATACTTAAGGAGCAACAATAAAAGAACAGGCTATGTAAAGGGGGTAACAATGTTAGCTGTGGTTCTCTACTCTACCCAATCTGATTCAGTCTGAACCCTGTAACCCTGGTTCTCTACTCTACCCTATCTGATTCAGTCTGAGACCTGTAACCCTGGTTCTCTACTCTACCCAATCTGATTCAGTCTGAGTCCTGTAACCCTGGTTCCCTACTCTACCCAATCTGATTCAGTCTGAGCCCTGTAACCCTGGTTCTCTACTCTACCAAATCTGATTCAGTCTGAGCCCTGTAACCCTGGTTCTCTACTCTACCCAATCTGATTCAGTCTGAGTCCTGTAACCCTGGTTCTCTACTCTACCCAATCTGATTCAGTCTGAGCCCTGTAACCCTGGTTCTCTACTCTACCCAATCTGATTCAGTCTGAGTCCTGTAACCCTGGTTCCCTACTCTACCCAATCTGATTCAGTCTGAACCCTGTAACCCTGGTTCTCTACTCTACCCATTCTGATTCAGTCTGAGTCCTGTAACCCTGGTTCTCTACTCTACCCAATCTGATTCAGTCTGAGTCCTGTAACCCTGGTTCTCTACTCTACCCAATCTGATTCAGTCTGAGGCCTATAACCCTGGTTCTCTACTCTACTCAATCTGATTCAGTCTGAGTCCTATAACCCTGGTTCTCTACTCTACTCAATCTGATTCAGTCTGAGTCCTGTAACCCTGGTTCTCTACTCTACCCAATCTGATTCAGTCTGAGTCCTGTAACCCTGGTTCTCTACTCTACCCAATCTGATTCAGTCTGAGTCCTGTAACCCTGGTTCTCTACTCTACCCAATCTGATTCAGTCTGAGTCCTGTAACCCTGGTTCTCTACTCTACCCAATCTGATTCAGTCTGAGGCCTATAACCCTGGTTCTCTACTCTACTCAATCTGATTCAGTCTGAGCCCTGTAACCCTGGTTCTCTACTCTACCCAATCTGATTCAGTCTGAGTCCTGTAACCCTGGTTCTCTACTCTACCCAATCTGATTCAGTCTGAGTCCTGTAACCCTGGTTCTCTACTCTACCCAATCTGATTCAGTCTGAGCCCTGTAACCCTGGTTCTCTACTCTACCCAATCTGATTCAGTCTGAGTCCTGTAACCCTGGTTCTCTACTCTACCCAATCTGATTCAGTCTGAGCCCTGTAACCCTGGTTCTCTACTCTACCCAATCTGATTCAGTCTGAACCCTGTAACCCTGGTTCTCTACTCTACCCAATCTGATTCAGTCTGAGCCCTGTAACCCTGGTTCTCTACTCTACCCAATCTGATTCAGTCTGAGTCCTGTAACCCTGGTTCTCTACTCTACCCAATCTGATTCAGTCTGAGCCCTGTAACCCTGGTTCTCTACTCTACCCAATCTGATTCAGTCTGAGTCCTGTAACCCTGGTTCTGTACTCTACCCAATCTGATTCAGTCTGAGCCCTGTAACCCTGGTTCTCTACTCTACCCAATCTGATTCAGTCTGAGCCCTGTAACCCTGGTTCTGTACTCTACCCAATCTGATTCAGTCTGAACCCTGTAACCCTGGTTCCCTACTCTACCCAATCTGATTCAGTCTGAGCCCTGTAACCCTGGTTCTCTACTCTACCCAATCTGATTCAGTCTGAGTCCTGTAACCCTGGTTCTGTACTCTACCCAATCTGATTCAGTCTGAACCCTGTAACCCTGGTTCCCTACTCTACCCAATCTGATTCAGTCTGAGCCCTGTAACCCTGGTTCTCTACTCTACCCAATCTGATTCAGTCTGAATCCTGTAACCCTGGTTCTCTACTCTACCCAATCTGATTCAGTCTGAGTCCTGTAACCCTGGTTCTGTACTCTACCCAATCTGATTCAGTCTGAACCCTGTAACCCTGGTTCCCTACTCTACCCAATCTGATTCAGTCTGAGCCCTGTAACCCTGGTTCTCTACTCTACCCAATCTGATTCAGTCTGAACCCTGTAACCCTGGTTCTCTACTCTACCCAATCTGATTCAGTCTGAGCCCTGTAACCCTGGTTCTCTACTCTACCCAATCTGATTCAGTTTGAACCCTGTAACCCTGGTTCTCTACTCTACCCAATCTGATTCAGTCTGAGCCCTGTAACCCTGGTTCTCTACTCTACCCAATCTGATTCAGTCTGAACCCTGTAACCCTGGTTCCCTACTCTACCCAATCTGATTCAGTCTGAACCCTGTAACCCTGGTTCTCTACTCTACCCAATCTGATTCAGTCTGAGCCCTGTAACCATGGTTCTCTACTCTACCCAATCTGATTCAGTCTGAGCCCTGTAACCCTGGTTCTCTACTCTACCCAATCTGATTCAGTCTGAGTCCTGTAACCCTGGTTCCCTACTCTACCCAATCTGATTCAGTCTGAGTCCTGTAACCCTGGTTCTGTACTCTACCCAATCTGATTCAGTCTGAGCCCTGTAACCCTGGTTCCCTACTCTACCCAATATGATTCAGTCTGAGGCCTGTAACCCTGGTTCTCTACTCTACCCAATCTGATTCAGTCTGAGCCCTGTAACCCTGGTTCCCTACTCTACCCAATCTGATTCAGTCTGAGCCCTGTAACCCTGGTTCTCTACTCTACCCAATCTGATTCAGTCTGAGCCCTGTAACCCTGGTTCTCTACTCTACCCAATCTGATTCAGTCTGAGCCCTGTAACCCTGGTTCTCTACTCTACCCAATCTGATTCAGTTCTGAACCCTGTAACCCTGGTTCCCTACTCTACCCAATCTGATTCAGTCTGAGCCCTGTAACCCTGGTTCTCTACTCTACCCAATCTGATTCAGTCTGAGGCCTGTAACCCTGGTTCTCTACTCTACCCAATCTGATTCAGTCTGAGCCCTGTAACCCTGGTTCTCTACTCTACCCAATCTGATTCAGTTTGAACCCTGTAACCCTGGTTCTCTACTCTACCCAATATGATTATGTTTGAGACCTGTAACCCTGGTTCTCTACTCTACCCAATCTGATTCAGTCTGAGGCCTGTAACCCTGGTTCTCTACTCTACCCAATCTGATTCAGTCTGAGCCCTGTAACCCTGGTTCTCTACTCTACCCAATCTGATTCAGTCTGAGGCCTGTAACCCTGGTTCTCTACTCTACCCAATCTGATTCAGTCTGAGCCCTGTAACCCTGGTTCTCTACTCTACCCAATCTGATTCAGTCTGAGCCCTGTAACCCTGGTTCTCTACTCTACCCAATCTGATTCAGTCTGAGTCCTGTAACCCTGGTTCTCTACTCTACCCAATCTGATTCAGTCTGAGCCCTGTAACCCTGGTTCTCTACTCTACCCAATCTGATTCAGTCTGAGTCCTGTAACCCTGGTTCTCTACTCTACCCAATCTGATTCAGTCTGAGCCCTGTAACCCTGGTTCTCTACTCTACCCAATCTGATTCAGTCTGAGTCCTGTAACCCTGGTTCTCTACTCTACCCAATCTGATTCAGTCTGAGCCCTGTAACCCTGGTTCTCTACTCTACCCAATCTGATTCAGTCTGAGTCCTGTAACCCTGGTTCTCTACTCTACCCAATCTGATTCAGTCTGAGCCCTGTAACCCTGGTTCTCTACTCTACCCAATCTGATTCAGTCTGAGTCCTGTAACCCTGGTTCTGTACTCTACCCAATCTGATTCAGTCTGAGCCCTGTAACCCTGGTTCTCTACTCTACCCAATCTGATTCAGTCTGAGTCCTGTAACCCTGGTTCTCTACTCTACCCAATCTGATTCAGTCTGAGTCCTGTAACCCTGGTTCCCTACTCTACCCAATCTGATTCAGTCTGAGCCCTGTAACCCTGGTTCTCTACTCTACCCAATCTGATTCAGTCTGAGCCCTGTAACCCTGGTTCTGTACTCTACCCAATCTGATTCAGTCTGAACCCTGTAACCCTGGTTCCCTACTCTACCCAATCTGATTCAGTCTGAGCCCTGTAACCCTGGTTCTCTACTCTACCCAATCTGATTCAGTCTGAGTCCTGTAACCCTGGTTCTCTACTCTACCCAATCTGATTCAGTCTGAACCCTGTAACCCTGGTTCCCTAATCTACCCAATCTGATTCAAATCAAATCAAATCAAATCAAATTTTATTAGTCACATACACATGGTTAGCAGATGTTAATGCGAGTGTAGCGAAATGCTTGTGCTTCTAGTTCCGACAATGCAGTAATAACCAACGAGTAATCTAACCTAACAATTCCACAACTACTACCTTATACACACAAGTGTAAAGGGATAAAGAATATGTACATAAAGATATATGAATGAGTGGTGGTACAGAACGGCATGGCAGATGCAGTAGATGGTATAGAGTACGGTATATACATATGAGATGAGTACTGTAGGGTATGTAAACATAAAGTGGCATAGTTTAAAGTGGCTAGTGGTACATGTATTACATAAAGATGGCAAGATGCAGTAGATGATATAGAGTACAGTATATACATATGAGATGGGTAATGTAGGGTATGTAAACATTGTATTAAGTGGCATTGTTTAAAGTGGCTAGTGGTACATTTTTACATAATTTCCATCAATTCCCATTTTTAAAGTGGCTGGAGTTGAGTCAGTCTGAGCCCTGTAACCCTGGTTCTCTACTCTACCCAATCTGATTCAGTTTGAACCCTGTAACCCTGGTTCTCTACTCTACCCAATCTGATTCAGTCTGAGTCCTGTAACCCTGGTTCTCTACTCTACCCAATCTGATTCAGTCTGAGCCCTGTAACCCTGGTTCTCTACTCTACCCAATCTGATTCAGTCTGAGCCCTGTAACCCTGGTTCTCTACTCTACCCAATCTGATTCAGTCTGAACCCTGTAACCCTGGTTCTCTACTCTACCCAATCTGATTCAGTCTGAGCCCTGTAACCCTGGTTCTCTACTCTACCCAATCTGATTCAGTCTGAGCCCTGTAACCCTGGTTCCCTACTCTACCCAATCTGATTCAGTCTGAGTCCTGTAACCCTGGTTCTCTACTCTACCCAATCTGATTCAGTCTGAGCCCTGTAACCCTGGTTCTCTACTCTACCCAATCTGATTCAGTCTGAGTCCTGTAACCCTGGTTCCCTACTCTACCCAATCTGATTCAGTCTGAGTCCTGTAACCCTGGTTCTCTACTCTACCCAATCTGATTCAGTCTGAGCCCTGTAACCCTGGTTCCCTACTCTACCCAATCTGATTCAGTCTGAGTCCTGTAACCCTGGTTCTCTACTCTACCCAATCTGATTCAGTCTGAGCCCTGTAACCCTGGTTCTCTACTCTACCCAATCTGATTCAGTCTGAGTCCTGTAACCCTGGTTCTCTACTCTACCCAATCTGATTCAGTCTGAGCCCTGTAACCCTGGTTCTCTACTCTATCCAATCTGATTCAGTCTGAGCCCTGTAATCCTGGTTCTCTACTCTACCCAATCTGATTCAGTCTGAGGCCTGTAACCCTGGTTCTCTACTCTACCCAATCTGATTCAGTCTGAGCCCTGTAACCCTGGTTCTCTACTCTACCCAATCTGATTCAGTCTGAGCCCTGTAACCCTGGTTCTCTACTCTACCCAATCTGATTCAGTCTGAGCCCTGTAACCCTGGTTCTCTACTCTACCCAATCTGATTCAGTCTGAGCCCTGTAACCCTGGTTCTCTACTCTACCCAATCTGATTCAGTCTGAGCCCTGTAACCCTGGTTCTCTACTCTACCCAATCTGATTCAGTCTGAGCCCTGTAACCCTGGTTCTCTACTCTACCCAATCTGATTCAGTCTGAGTCCTGTAACCCTGGTTCTCTACTCTACCCAATCTGATTCAGTCTGAGCCCTGTAACCCTGGTTCTCTACTCTACCCAATCTGATTCAGTCTGAGCCCTGTAACCCTGGTTCTCTACTCTACCCAATCTGATTCAGTCTGAGCCCTGTAACCCTGGTTCTCTACTCTACCCAATCTGATTCAGTCTGAGTCCTGTAACCCTGGTTCTCTACTCTACCCAATCTGATTCAGTCTGAGCCCTGTAACCCTGGTTCTCTACTCTACCCAATCTGATTCAGTCTGAGTCCTGTAACCCTGGTTCTCTACTCTACCCTATCTGATTCAGTCTGAGACCTGTAACCCTGGTTCTCTACTCTACCCAATCTGATTCAGTCTGAGCCCTGTAACCCTGGTTCTCTACTCTACCCAATCTGATTCAGTCTGAGCCCTGTAACCCTGGTTCTGTACTCTACCCAATCTGATTCAGTCTGAACCCTGTAACCCTGGTTCCCTACTCTACCCAATCTGATTCAGTCTGAGCCCTGTAACCCTGGTTCTCTACTCTACCCAATCTGATTCAGTCTGAGTCCTGTAACCCTGGTTCTGTACTCTACCCAATCTGATTCAGTCTGAACCCTGTAACCCTGGTTCCCTACTCTACCCAATCTGATTCAGTCTGAGCCCTGTAACCCTGGTTCTCTACTCTACCCAATCTGATTCAGTCTGAACCCTGTAACCCTGGTTCTCTACTCTACCCAATCTGATTCAGTCTGAGTCCTGTAACCCTGGTTCTGTACTCTACCCAATCTGATTCAGTCTGAACCCTGTAACCCTGGTTCCCTACTCTACCCAATCTGATTCAGTCTGAGCCCTGTAACCCTGGTTCTCTACTCTACCCAATCTGATTCAGTCTGAACCCTGTAACCCTGGTTCTCTACTCTACCCAATCTGATTCAGTCTGAGCCCTGTAACCCTGGTTCTCTACTCTACCCAATCTGATTCAGTTTGAACCCTGTAACCCTGGTTCTCTACTCTACCCAATCTGATTCAGTCTGAGCCCTGTAACCCTGGTTCTCTACTCTACCCAATCTGATTCAGTCTGAACCCTGTAACCCTGGTTCCCTACTCTACCCAATCTGATTCAGTCTGAACCCTGTAACCCTGGTTCTCTACTCTACCCAATCTGATTCAGTCTGAGCCCTGTAACCCTGGTTCTCTACTCTACCCAATCTGATTCAGTCTGAGCCCTGTAACCCTGGTTCTCTACTCTACCCAATCTGATTCAGTCTGAGCCCTGTAACCCTGGTTCTCTACTCTACCCAATCTGATTCAGTCTGAGTCCTGTAACCCTGGTTCCCTACTCTACCCAATCTGATTCAGTCTGAGTCCTGTAACCCTGGTTCTGTACTCTACCCAATCTGATTCAGTCTGAGCCCTGTAACCCTGGTTCCCTACTCTACCCAATATGATTCAGTCTGAGGCCTGTAACCCTGGTTCTCTACTCTATCCAATCTGATTCAGTCTGAGTCCTGTAACCCTGGTTCTCTACTCTACCCAATCTGATTCAGTCTGAGCCCTGTAACCCTGGTTCCCTACTCTACCCAATCTGATTCAGTCTGAGCCCTGTAACCCTGGTTCTCTACTCTACCCAATCTGATTCAGTCTGAGCCCTGTAACCCTGGTTCTCTACTCTACCCAATCTGATTCAGTTTGAACCCTGTAACCCTGGTTCTCTACTCTACCCAATATGATTATGTTTGAGACCTGTAACCCTGGTTCTCTACTCTACCCAATCTGATTCAGTCTGAGGCCTGTAACCCTGGTTCTCTACTCTACCCAATCTGATTCAGTCTGAGCCCTGTAACCCTGGTTCTCTACTCTACCCAATCTGATTCAGTCTGAGGCCTGTAACCCTGGTTCTCTACTCTACCCAATCTGATTCAGTCTGAGCCCTGTAACCCTGGTTCTCTACTCTACCCAATCTGATTCAGTCTGAGCCCTGTAACCCTGGTTCTCTACTCTACCCAATCTGATTCAGTCTGAGCCCTGTAACCCTGGTTCTCTACTCTACCCAATCTGATTCAGTCTGAGTCCTGTAACCCTGGTTCTCTACTCTACCCAATCTGATTCAGTCTGAGCCCTGTAACCCTGGTTCTCTACTCTACCCAATCTGATTCAGTCTGAGTCCTGTAACCCTGGTTCTCTACTCTACCCAATCTGATTCAGTCTGAGCCCTGTAACCCTGGTTCTCTACTCTACCCAATCTGATTCAGTCTGAGTCCTGTAACCCTGGTTCTGTACTCTACCCAATCTGATTCAGTCTGAGCCCTGTAACCCTGGTTCTCTACTCTACCCAATCTGATTCAGTCTGAGTCCTGTAACCCTGGTTCTCTACTCTACCCAATCTGATTCAGTCTGAGCCCTGTAACCCTGGTTCTGTACTCTACCCAATCTGATTCAGTCTGAACCCTGTAACCCTGGTTCCCTACTCTACCCAATCTGATTCAGTCTGAGCCCTGTAACCCTGGTTCTCTACTCTACCCAATCTGATTCAGTCTGAGTCCTGTAACCCTGGTTCTGTACTCTACCCAATCTGATTCAGTCTGAACCCTGTAACCCTGGTTCCCTAATCTACCCAATCTGATTCAAATCAAATCAAATCAAATCAAATTTTATTAGTCACATACACATGGTTAGCAGATGTTAATGCGAGTGTAGCGAAATGCTTGTGCTTCTAGTTCCGACAATGCAGTAATAACCAACAGTAATCTAACCTAACAATTCCACAACTACTACCTTATACACACAAGTGTAAAGGGATAAAGAATATGTACATAAAGATATATGAATGAGTGGTGGTACAGAACGGCATGGCAGATGCAGTAGATGGTATAGAGTACGGTATATACATATGAGATGAGTACTGTAGGGTATGTAAACATAAAGTGGCATAGTTTAAAGTGGCTAGTGGTACATGTATTACATAAAGATGGCAAGATGCAGTAGATGATATAGAGTACAGTATATACATATGAGATGGGTAATGTAGGGTATGTAAACATTGTATTAAGTGGCATTGTTTAAAGTGGCTAGTGGTACATTTTTACATAATTTCCATCAATTCCCATTTTTAAAGTGGCTGGAGTTGATTCAGTCTGAGCCCTGTAACCCTGGTTCTCTACTCTACCCAATCTGATTCAGTCTGAGTCCTGTAACCCTGGTTCTCTACTCTACCCAATCTGATTCAGTCTGAGCCCTGTAACCCTGGTTCTCTACTCTACCCAATCTGATTCAGTCTGAGTCCTGTAACCCTGGTTCTCTACTCTACCCAATCTGATTCAGTCTGAGCCCTGTAACCCTGGTTCTCTACTCTACCCAATCTGATTCAGTCTGAGTCCTGTAACCCTGGTTCTGTACTCTACCCAATCTGATTCAGTCTGAGCCCTGTAACCCTGGTTCTCTACTCTACCCAATCTGATTCAGTCTGAGCCCTGTAACCCTGGTTCTCTACTCTACCCAATCTGATTCAGTCTGAGCCCTGTAACCCTGGTTC